>NC_134359.1:191269450-191572073 GCF_048569485.1 Anomaloglossus baeobatrachus
TGGTGGGGGCAGCTCGGCGTCTGCCGAGGACGGGGTAGTCGGTAGTGGAGTGCTCACTGCGAGAGGGGACAGTCCAGATCCCTCAGCCACTTTGGCCGGATTTGTGCAATCTGCAGGGACTGGGTAACCGCTTACCCTCTCTTCACGTGGTATTTCAATCTCACGGGCTCGCACTGCCACCGCCAGGCTCCTCATCTCTTCCCTCCAGTGGTTCAGAATGAAGAGGAATTGCGTCCGCATCCTCCAGCACAGCTGCTCTGTTTCCTCCTCTATCCATGCCGTGGTCCCAGGGACAGCACGCTCTATGGACCAGTCTCGTTCCGCCATCTTGCCACTGCGTCTTCCAGGAACATTCTGACAGAGCCCTGGCGTCCCTGCTCCACTTCTGCTAGTAACACATTTTGGCCCGCCCCCTCGGTCTTTTCGCAGCACTCACTCACTGACCACGGCCCTCTTGGAACTTCCGGTTCTGGCCTCACTAGGAAGACGAGGGGCGGGGCCTAATCTTCGCGCGCTTTCTCAGAGAAGACGGGGTTTTGGAGAGAAAAAATGGTGGAAAATGGCATAATTGGCGGGAAACAGAATCTTGACTCGCAGTCTTCGGTTTTCAAGGTGTACGTCACCCAGGTAAGTGGGTCCTGCTCGTATCCTGTTCGTGACGACAAGTTTTGCGAGGTGTGCCACCCCCGTGCCAGAAGCCGGGCTGCTTGGACCTGGATCCGCGGTGGCTCGAGGGGTCGCCGGACCAGGGGGATAGTGCATCCACTTCTGAAAAAGGGGGGCTATTTACAGGGGATTGGAAAGTTCGTGATGCTACCCACGGTGCGTGGTAATGTGAGGGACCACAGCTGCCATTGGGGAGCCCGGTGACGATGGTGTGGCAGCCTGATGTTTAACCCCTCCGTGGGTAGGGGGTTTGTGTCCCGGGGCCCGTCGAATGGTTTGTGATTGGGTGCTGTTGGGGTAGGAACAAGGGCATTGCAATGTACTCACTCAATCCAGGAATAACAACACCGACAGCATGTAAACCAGAATTCTGAGCACCACTGCAGCTTGTAGGGAGCACGCTTGGGTCCGTGCCCTTGGTTTTGCTGTTAGCCTGTGGCCCTGTCCTTGGCACCTCTGTCTCTGTTGGACCCGTGGGTATAAAACTCTTCGGGTCCCGCTCACCCGTATGGCTAACGGAGTGAGCTTGCTCTCAGGTTTCACGCGTAGGATTTCTTTGGACTGTATTGGGAAAGTCCTATCCCATCGGTGTGCTAGTACCCCGATTTTGCAGCGGGTTGGGGATGACACTTGAAGTCTTCTCCCCCGTCGGGTAAATTACCGAAACGCGTGAAGCTACTTTCCGGCCTGGGGTCCACGTACCCCGTGGTGCCCTGGCCCCTGCCCGGTGATAGCTCAAGGCCGCCGGCCGCCCTTCTCGGCAGTCCGTGCCCCTTGACACTGTCCCCTGCGACCGGGGTTCCAGCTCCTACTAGGCCCAGACCAACGTCTGCCACCTAGTACACAGGAGCTTTGCTCCGTGACCTCTCCTCACGAGAGTCACCACTCCACCTCCTCTCCTTTTACTCTCCACCGCTCAAGCTCAACTGTCACTTTCCTCACTTTCCCCTTACCAACCCCTCATGTGGGCGGGCCTATTCTTTTCAAGCCCCCCCAATGGTGTGTCTGGTAGGTTAAAGTGTGACGTGTTCCTAGAATTTTGATTGGCTAAGCTGTTAACAACACCAAAGGACCAGGACCCGTAACCAAGGAGGGTGGATACTGTGAAGAAGGGCAGATTGCACAATACCCTGTGATGACCTGATAGGTCAGGGCATCACAAAACTAGCATTGGTTCCTGTCAGTGGAATGCAATGTGTGGACCACTAGTATCACATGGGAAAAAGAGTTATCATTTGCTTGTGCAGCGTAGGAACAAATGCCGCTTCCTAGTTCCGGCCGGTAGAACACAGTGCGGCCCACCTACACATTAAAGTTGCCATGGTGACGAGCCCCTCACATGAGGCCACACGGCCGTAATAGAGAAAGAAGTGTACAGCATTCACAACGGTCCTGCGCACCATTATCACACACTGACGTAGGCACAGGTAAAATAAGTATTGAATGTGTCACCAATTTTGTAAGTAAATATATTTATAAAGATGCTATTTGACATGAATTTCTCACCAGATATCGGTAACAGCCTACCCAATCCACACATGCAAAAAAAAAAATCTAACCATAGATTTCCATAAATTAAGTTATGTGTAATAATGAGAAAAGATGCAGGAAAAAATATTGAACACGCTTACAGAAATGTATTTTAGAATTCGTACAAAATCCTTTGTAGGTGATTACAACTACAAGATGCTTCCTGTATAGAGAAACTAGTCGCATGTATAGCTCATGTGTGATTTTGACCAACTCTTCAACACAAACTGTTCAAATCCCAATACCTTTCCTCTATCGTCAGTTAGATTGGTGCGAGGTTTCCTTTGCTTTCATTTGTTAGTTATTCTCCTTTTCCCCCTTTGTGCATGAGATTTAAGTTTCCTCACCTTGTGCCCCTGCCTACTTCTGCACACTCTCCTTCTCTAGGTTGGTTGTGTGTAGCGACCTCCCCTCTGGTTTCTTAGGAGGTACAATAAACCTTTCTGGTAGCCAGGTCTGAGTTGGTGTTTTTAGTTGTGCGGCTAGGGATCTTTTAATCTGTACAGGACCCATTAGGGTGTAGATGTTGCTGTTCTATTGTAGACTTTATTTCTCCCCTTAAGGCCTGTTTAACATGTCAGTGAAAAACACAGATGTATCCGTGCTCCATGATACGTGATGGCACATGGAGAAAAAAACCCACCTGTCCCCGCTCCTGCTGTCCGTGGTGCTGAACTCTTCAGCTCTGCTGTGGTCCGGGCGGGTGCTGACCTCTGCTGCAGCTACTTCCGGGTCGGCTGTGTCTGCATACATTAATATGCATGCCAGTAATAAACCGGCTCTGAAGCAGAGGCAGCAGAGGCTGGAGACAAGGAGTGCTGGAGACAGGTGAATTGAAAATGTTTTTTATTTTCAATGTCCGTGTTTTTCTGGTATGTGTTTCACGGACCAAAACATAGTGTTGTGGTCCATGAAACCAACCGAACTTTCAGTGTCTCCCACTCTCACACCACTTCCTCATCTCGCCCCCTGTCTGTCGGAGTCCCCCAAGGTTCAGTTCTTGGACCCCTGCTGTTCTCCATTTACACCTTCGGCCTGGGACAGCTCATATAGTCCTACGGTTTTGAGTATCATCTCTATGCTGATGATACGCAGATCTACCTCTCTGGACCTGACATCACCTCCCTACTAACCAGAATCCCACAATGTCTGTCTGCTATTTCATCCTTTTTCTCTGCTTGATTCTTAAAATTGAACATGAACAAAACAGAAATCATTGTTTTTCCTCCTCCTCATTCAACCCCCCCCCACCTGACATGTCCATCAATGTCAATGGCTGCTCACTTTCCCCAGTGCCACGTGCTCGCTGCCTGGGAGTATTCCTAGACTCTGATCTCTCTTTAAAGCCACACATCCAAGCCCTCTT
The DNA here is from genome assembly GCF_048569485.1 of Anomaloglossus baeobatrachus. Taxonomy (NCBI): domain Eukaryota; kingdom Metazoa; phylum Chordata; class Amphibia; order Anura; family Aromobatidae; genus Anomaloglossus; species Anomaloglossus baeobatrachus. The sequence continues at coordinate 191,273,013 of NC_134359.1, forward strand.
CACCTCCTGCCGCCTCCAACTCAAAAATATTTCCCGGATCTGTACATTCCTTTCCCAAGAAGCTGCAAAAACCCTAGTACATGCCCTTATTATCTCCCGCCTGGATTATTGCAACCTCCTGCTCTGTGGTCTCCCTTCTAAAGGCCCCGCCACACACAGAGATAAATCTTTGGCAGATCTGTGGTTGCAGTGAAATCATGGACATATTGTTCCATTTGTACACAGCCACAAACCTGGCACTGATTGTCCATAATTTCATTGCAACCACAGATCTGCCGCAGATTTATCTCTGTGTGTGACAGGGCCTTACCAGTCTCGCACCCCTACAATCTATTCTAAACTATGCTGCCCGACTAATCCACCTGTCCCCCCGCTACTCCCCGACCACTCCTCTCTGCCAATCCCTTCACTGGCTTCCCATTGCACAACGACTCCAGTTCAAAACACTAACCATGACATGCAAAGCCATCCACAACCTGTCTCCTCCCTACATCTCTGACCTAGTCTCCCGGTACTTACCTGCACGTAACCTTCGATCCTCACAAGATCTCCTTCTCTATTCCCCTCTCATCTCCTCTTCCCACCATCGCATCCAAGATTTCTCCCGTACCTCCCCCATACTCTGGAATGCTCTGCCTTAACACATCAGACTCTCGCCTACCTTGACAAGCTTCAAAAGGAACCTGAAGACCCACCTCTTCCGACAAGCCTACAACCTGCCGTAACCCTCAGTCTGATACAGCACCGCACAATCAGCTCTACCCTGACCTACTGTATCCTCACCTCTCCCTGGTAGACTGTGAGCCTTCGCGGTCAGGGACCTCGATCCTCATGTACCTTCCTGTGTCTTGTATTGTTTATGAATATTGTACTTGTCCCTACTATGTATACCCCTTTCACATGTAAAGCGCCATGGAATTGATGGTGCTATAATAATAAATAATAATAATAATAGTGTGGTCCTTGGGACATCAGTGATGCCAGAAAAAAGGGACATGTCTTCGTGCAGCAATCATGGACACGCGTGTATGCCGCACGGAGACACGGTCAGTGAAAAATCACTGATGTGTGCGCAGGCCCATTGATTATAATGGGGCTGCGTATGTCTGTGATTCTGGTACGTATAAAAACTAGCAAATACGTACCAGAATCACTGACGTTTAAAACAGGCCTAACTGTGTTTAAGATAGGTACATACATAACAATTATGTTCTTTCCACTTCCAAATTTTGGCCCCAACCGTGCTCACTGGAACCTTCAGTAGTTTAGAAATTTTTCTGTAACCAATGTCATGATTGTGTTTTGCATTTTTAAGCTTGCAAAGGTCTTGAGACAGCCCACTGGTTTTACCCATCATGAGATGATTCATGTATGGCACTATTGTGATGAGACACTTTTTGATATTATTTTTCAGTAAGTGGCATCATTGCTTTCTAATTACTGGTGTCTTGACTTTCTATGGCTTTTTGCACCACTCTTTCTTCATGTGTTCAATACTTTTTCCCAGTGTTATTTCTTATTATTACACATCACTAAATTTATGGACATATATGGTTTGATTTCTATGCCTGTGGATTGGATGGGTTGTTACCGACAACTAGTGAGAAAGCACCTTTCGAAATATATTTAATTAGAAAATTGGTGATGTGTTCAATACTTATTTCACCCGCTGTATATATAGACAGAGTTTTTCATTGTAAGACAATCTCTTTAACACACTACAATAAAAAGTCTTAGTATGTACATGGCAAGCAGCATGAATGTATTTAATAACCATGATTAGGCACTCAATATAGGAAATTATGTTTAAGTTAAATTTGCAAAGTGTGCTTATTAGCAATCTTTGAGAACCGAAAATCAGTTCAGAACACCTACTGCGATCCTCACTATGATTAATGAACTCTGCAGGCTACCATGTGCAGCTTGCAATTAAGATGTTCCTCCAGTTTTTTTTATCTTTCTAAGCAGTGCCTGGGTTTTGCATCCTACTGTGTTTTTTTTCTATGATATACAACTCTAAATTGATATCCTAGTGTACTGTCGATATAAAATTAACAATTTAACTTAAGAGTTGAGTAGTGTCTTTGCATGAAAAAAAATGTGCTGTAAGCTTATAGATAAGAATAATTAAATATGCAGTATGATCATCTCCATGTAAGGGTATGTGCACACCATGGTTTTTTTTTCAGGCAGATGTAGCTTGGAAACTGAATAAAAAAAGCCCAACAAGAACAATAAAAAGTATGAACTTATAATGAGCAAAGTCAAATTGACTTTCTGTGCACATGTTCATCTTTTTTAACTTCTTTTAACCGCTTCAAGCTTCGAAAATCATGAAGCAGACTCTCGAAGGGACTTGTCCATTCTTCGAATGACATTTGAGTAGAGGCTGCCTTTATCTCATGTATGAAATAAATAAAAATAGGATTAAAATGATGCAAAAGGCATCAAAGAAGATGCTTTAGGAACAACACTTTCATTATCCACCTCTTGATACAGTAATTGGCTTCCCCACTGTACACTTCTACTGACCATGGCTGCCAGGGCTGGCGTCAGCACCTGGCACACCTGGGCAAGTGCTGGGGCCCTGGACCGCTGAGGGGGTATTTGCCATCTGCAGGGGCGGTGATGTATGTGTGGCGCCCCTGACTTGGTCAGGCACCACTGAGTACTGCACCCATGCTGGAATAGAGTGTGTACGCACAGACACATAGCAACGAGGACTCACACACCTTGAGAGGGGACCCTTGGGCAGACCCTAGAGGGGGCTTGCCTCCACATCTCATCTAGGGGTGTAGGGGAGGGGCTGGAAGCTAGGTTGCAGCGGCTGTCAGGAAAGTAGGAGGAGCTAGCCAGTCTGGTACCGGAGAAGCGCAAAGAGTGGCCTGAAGAGAGAGAAGCGCGCTGACAAGCTAGTCAGACCCTGCACGTGAAGTAGCCATTAGCGGGGGAGAACGGTGAGTTAGTCAGTCAGAAAGTCAGAAAGATGCCTGAGGAGAGGTGGTCGAGTACGGGGACTCCTGGTGACTAGGCACGCACGGGGATCAGGTCCCTAGAGTAGACATCCATTTATTGATCTGCTAAACCTGCCAGTGAGGGAAACTACAAGTCCCTCACCAACCATCTAAAGTCCGAGCCTCAGCAGCAACGAGGGGGCCCATAAGGGGGATCGAGCCTGGAGCCATCTCCCTTGGTCCATGCTGCTGGCAAACGGTCCAAAAAGGGGAGAAAAGGCAGTAGCGACTTCCCAGGATGAATCCCACGGTACTTCAAGTCAGGGGTTATCCGAAACAAGAAGTGCTAGGAAGGCGAGTTAACGGTTACCCTTAGACCGGACTACAGGATACCTGGTTCCATCTGGTTTATCTCAGCATCACCCGGGCTACCTCACGATAACATCTAAAAGTGAGTAAAGAACAGTTGAAAGACATCTTGGACTGAGACTGAATTATTCTGGGACCTGTTGTTCCACACACCCGAGCCCCTGGGGCCAGCCTCACTCACGGGAGACCATACCATCAGACTGCAGACTCCATCAGCCCCAGACGCTCATTAAACCTGCAGTGGCGGTCACCCATATCCCTTACCGCACACCGTGAGTGGCGTCACGACTCCTATACACATACAGAACCAACATACCTGTTGCCAGAAATACCAAAGTGAAGACCCTGTGGAGTCCCTGAAGGTGGAGTGATGTCCCTGAGGCGACTGCTATAGGTGGGTATCACATTCTGGCATCATAAACAGGATCAAGGACTAGACCAGTTTAGACAGGTGACGGTGCACCTCAGCGGTACGATCGAAAAATTTGAACCGCCGCCATTTTGTTGCCGTTAAAAGAGCACGATTTTAGAAGCTGCAGCTTGCGCATGAGAAAACGTAACCGCCCACGGAGAGGAGTGTCTATCCCAGCATGGAAAGAGGCTCTGACACAGTGAAAGGAGAAGATGGGGGCGGAACTGTCCCCGGACTGCAGGGATGTCCGAGTCCTGTGGGAGGAGGACAACCAAAAACGAAACTAAGACTAAAGCTTGATCAGAACCTGATGAGCATCGATAGAGCCAAGATGGCGTCAGCGGAAGGTGACAAGGGAAAGCAGGGATTGACCAGGCCCATGACTGCAGAGGAGCTGGAGGCAGAAGTGGAAAGAATTGCGGATTATATGGAGGAACAGCGGAGATGAGAGGTGGCCGCTTGGAGGAAGAGAATGATCACGCCACTAAGAAACCTGTGGTTGTCCGTGCAGCGGGGCCCGCCTGGAGGCGCCGCCCATGCTCAACTGGAGCCGTCGTCGGCTGTGACAATCATGCTGAGGGATGTCTCCAGCACGGATCTGATTGAGTCTACAACTGCCCCTGCCCGACCTGGTATGCTGATCCCACCGGCATTAACATCCGAGGCTGGTGCGACGTCCGGTACGATGCCCGATGTGACGTCCTGTGCGACGTCCGGTGCGATGTCCGATGAGATACCAGATGAGATGCCCGTGGCCAGACCAGACCAGGCCAACGCCTCCTGTCCTAGTTGCCCGACCAGAGGTGGTCACAGCGCCCCAGTCGCTGACTGGGGATCCAGTTCCTACATCCATACTAGAAGCGGTCACAGCGCCACATTCGCTGACTGGGGAACCATCACCTGCGCTCCGACCTGAAACGGACAAGGGACTGGCTCAACTAAAGAGAGAACTGGAAGCTCGGTTCCCAGCACACCTGGTGGAGAGCTACTTATTCAAAAAGCTGCCACTCAACCAACCGGAGGAGGTTGCAGCACCCTCTGCAAGAGAGGGAGGCCATGAGGTTGCGCTGCTGTCTCCTCCTCGACAGGAAGAACTGGTTGCTTATAATCCCAGCATGTCTGTCACCTGGTTGCCTGCTGATGACCAGGTGATGGTGATGCGGAGACCAGCCCGCAGAGAGCAGCGTCGTATGAGAGCCAGACACCCCCTTGAGAAGCGCACCCCAGAGAGAGAGCAAGTGGAGGCCAGGGACCTGCAGGAAAAGCAGTCCCTGCGGTGGGCCACACACCAGGCCAGAGGTCCCCTCCACCGTGGGGTAGTGGAGGAATTCAACTGCCGCACTTGGTGGGGCTTTATAGTGGAGGCCGGAGTGAAGGAGGGGATCTTTGTCTCCAGAAGGGACGTGCAGTCCCACCTACAGCGGGGTCACCCTGGTCGTGATCTCTATGTGGGGGATTTAGTCGAGTTCACCAGGCATATGGGAGAGAGAGGCTGGTTTGCCTTGGACGTGGTACAATGTCCGAAGGAAACCTTAGTGAGCTCAGACTCCATCCCTGCTGCTTCTACCAGGTCCCCAGAGTCATCACCACCAGGGGATGCCCATGCTGCAATCTCCCATAGTCAGAGCACTGAAAAAAGAGCCCTGATCTTGAGAGAATGAAGTCTGTCTATTTTAAAAAGTATAATTTTAAAAGAATGTTTTGTTATGACCAGTTAAAGTAACGTTAAAGTACATGTGTCCGCAAGAACTTTTGCGCGAAGTTTCTAAATATTCTTAAGCACCAGGTTACGTGCACTTTAAAAAAGGACCACAGGCTATGAACTGGCTATAGCCACAAACTCTCGCATTGTAAAAAGTTACCCCAGTGGTACCAATTTCAGAGTGTGTTTGTTTATGGGGCATTGCTCTGCACCACCAGGGAGCACACCTTTTTATGGGGCCCTCTCTCCAACACAAGGAAGCTGGTATGCCTGTTTATGGGGCCTACCCTACACCACCCTCCTCAGGAGTGGAAAGATTGGAGGAAAGGTCTGGGATACAGATGGCACAAACATTGTTATGGGGGGCTGTCTGATAATAAAACCCAAAGGAATATCAGACAGTCAGGGTCCACCGTGCAAAGACTCTGCTGCAGACTATGGCAGAGGATAAGGGGTATATAAGTGTGCCACTGTAAATAGTAATAGCACAAGTGCAGAGTGCAATACCTCTGTTAAACTCACAGAGGAATATAATTAGGAAATAAAGCAATTCCTCCCTTGCTTGGAGGGTGTGTGGTATGGTCTCTGTTAATGGTCACAGAGACAAAAGCAGTGAGTGTGAAATGGCACCTACCTAGGTCCGTTCCTCTAGCGGTGCCAGGAGACGGACAGCAGCGTAAGCCGCACAAAGCTCCTACCTGCATTCACTCCACTAGTGTGCGAGGACACGAACCACTAGATATGGCACCTGCCTAGGTCCGCTCCACTAGTGGTGCAAAAGAGACGGACAGCAGCATAAGCTGCACAAAGCTCCTACCTATGTTCGCTCCCCTAGTGTGCGAGGATACGAACAACTGCCAGACGCAGTATAAGGAACGTTACCCTAGCGGCAACGTCCACCTACGAGTAGAATCACAAGGCCCAGCCGGACCATGTGCCTCAGACACCTGCCTATGTCCGCTCCACTAAGATGTAAGGATACGGACCGCAGCTGAAGCTGTAAGGTATAAGAACGCTACCCTGCCGGTAGCGCTCACCTCGCATAGACAGAGATGCCTAGAGGGACGTGCACAGAGCGTCTACTCTCATGCATGAACCAAGAGGACTGAGCACCGGGAGGTGTGCATCAGGGTCTTATATAGACTCTGTGCCTCATCCAAGATGGAGGACACCAGAGCCAATCCGCTGCCAGAACGACAGCAATGACGTCACGCTGGCCTATCACCGAGCAAAGCGTCACAAGCACATGACCAGCGACCAATCGGCATAGAAGGTGTCACAGACATGTGACCACGTGTCACAAGCACATTACCAGCGGCCAATCAGCTTAGAAAGTGTCAGAGACATGTGACCTCGTGTCAGCGATGATGTCACCCGCACATGTGCAATGGCTCCAAGATAGGACTTAGTCTCCAGCGCTTGCACATGTGCAGTAGCAAGAAATCTGAACATAGTCTCCAGTGCTCGCACATGTGCAGTAGCAAGAAATCCGAACATAGTCTCCAGTGCCACAGCAACCGTAACAGACATGGTCACCAAAGAGACCGGTGACCTGCCTCCTGGAAGTTTCTGGGTGGGACCAGGACTTGTAGGTGGTGGGTGGTGGTGGACATGTACCTGGTCTGTTTTAAATGTAAATGTCTCCCCTGGGTGGGAAAAGTTGTATTTATTCTTTTCTTGTCTTTGCAGCCCGAGGACGTGCTGTTGATAACCAAGGGGGAATGTGGCGCCCCTGTCCTGGTCGGTCACCACTGAGTACTGCACCCATGCTGGGGCAGTACTTTCAGGTAATCCAAAGGCTAGAATAGGGTGTGTACGCACAGACACATAGCAACCAGGTCTCCCACAACTTGAGAGGGGACCCTTGGACAGACCCAAGAGGGGGCTTGCCTCCAGATCTCATCTAGGGGTGTAGGGGAGGGGCTGGAAGCTAGGTTGCAGCGGCTGTCAGGAAAGTAGGAGGAGCTATCCAGTCTGGTAGCGGAGAAGCGCAAAGAGTGGCCTGAAGAGAGAGACGCGTGCTGACACGCTAGTCAGACCCTGCACATGAAGTAGCCGTTAGCGGGGGAGAATGGTGATCAGTCAGTCAGTCAGAAAGACACCTGAGGAGAGGTGGTCGAGTACAGGGACTCCTGGTGACTAGCCACGCACGGAGAACAGGTCCTTAGAGTAGACGTCCATTTATTGATCTGATAAACCTGCCAGTGAGGGGAACTACAAGTCCCTCACCAACTATCTAGAGTCTATCTAGAGTCCCAGCCTCAGCAGCAACGAGGGGGTCCAAAAGGGGGATCAAGCCTGGAGCCATCTCCCTTGGTCCACGCTGTCGGCAAACGGGCCAAAATGGGGAGAAAAGGCAGTAGCGACTTCCCTGGATGAATCCCACGGTACTTCAAGGCAAGGGCTATCCGAAACAAGAAGTGCTAGGAAGGCGAGTTAACGGTTACCCTTAGACCATCCTACAGGATACCTGGTTCCATCTGGTTTATCTCAGCAGCGCCCGGGTTACCTCACAATAACATCTAAAAGTGAATAAAGAACAGTTGAACGACATCTTGGACTGAGACTGAGTTATTCTGGGACCTGTTGTTCCACACACCCGAGCCCCTGGGGCCAGCCTCACTCACAGGAGGCCATACCATCAGACTGCAGACTTCATTAGCCCCAGACGCTCATTAAACCTGCAGTGGCGGTCACCCAAATCCCTGACCGCAAACCGTGAGTGGCGTCACGACTCCTATATACATACAGAACCAACATATCTGTTGCCAGAAATACCAAAGTGAAGACCCTGTGGCGTCCCTGAAGGTGGAGTGACGTCCCTAAGGCGACTGCTACAAGTGGGTATCACATATCCTGCAGACACCGGGTTAAGTTCCGGGGACTGCAGTCCCACAGATGAAGAGATGAGAGAACGTACCTGGAAGAAGCTCATACATTCTAGAATCTACACTTGCATCTACCATGAAGAGAGGAGCCATAGCATCAACTTCCTGTCGTAATGTATGTCCCCCCAGAACTGTCTGTCCCCTGACCCCAGTGGTGTATGTGTGAAGCCCCGCAAACGCTGTGTCGGTGCATTACCTTCAGGGACTCCACTCAGCTGGATCTGGTCACAGGTAGGAGATCTTCTTCTTGTCGTGACGCCACTCTCAGTATTGCGGCCAGTAGGGACCGCCACTGCAGGTTGAGGGTCGCCTGGGGCTGATGGTATGTGCAGTTAGTTGGAATAGCCTCCTGAGAGTGAGGCAAGCCCCAGGGCCCGCTGTAGATGTGTAGAACTACAAGGCGCAGAATGACTCAACACAGGCAGGATGTCTTTCAGGGTTTTTACTCACTTTAGGTGGCAGGGTGAGTAACCCGGGCGTAGCTGGGATGAACCAGGCGGGAACCAGGTGTCCTTCAGGCTGACTGGTGAGGGTGACTACTAACTCGCCTTCCTTAGCCCTTGGTGGTTTGGGGTGACCCCGACTTTGAGTCCCTATGGGGGTCACCCAGGGAAGATGCTGCAGCCTCTCTCCCCTTCGTTCGCCGTGTGCTTGTCGCCTGGGCCAGATCACTCCAGCTTCTTGCCTCCTGTGAGCTATGGGCCCTAACTGTGGCTACGTGGCTGCGGCTTTTTTTGTGGTGTTGTGGCGTGGGCTTTGAGAGCCCCACACCGGCAGGTTTAGCAAAAGAAAGCTGGATCTATCTCCGCTTCGGGATCTGCCGCCCGTTTGGGCCTGGTACTCTCTAGCAGTCTCCTTACTTCCCACTCCGTGCTCTCTCTTTAGCTGAAGATGGATTTCGGGTAGCACTCCTAGTTGACCGTTCTCCCCCGTCAGTAGCCACTGCGCGGGCGCTGTTAGACAGCAACAGCCCCACAGGTCTGCTCCTCACTGAGCCCTATGGAGTTCTGCTCTAACTGACTCACTGCCCCTCCTCTCCTGTTCTTGCCTACGCCACCTAGCAACCAGATTCTCTTACCACACCCCTTGAGAGGAGATGGAGGCTTTTGGCCCCCTCCACTATTCCAGTGAAGGTCAAGGCTTTTCCCCCTCCTGGGATCCCCAGGGGTCCTCTCATGGGTACATGTGTGAGAGCTGATTACTATGCGCCTGTGTACCACACCCCTGTCAGCCTTCTGGATTACCTGTATTGTACTGTCCCCAGCATGGGTGCAGTACTCAGTGGTGCCTGACCAGGTCAGGGGCGCCACATTCCCCCTTAGTTATCACCAGCACGTCCTCGGGCTGCAAGACAACATTTTAAAATGCATAAAACATTAAAACATGTAAAACATTTTTAAAAGCACCAGGTACCATACATCACCACCCTCCACCCACAAGTCCGTTAACCCACCCAAAACCCTCTCACGTTGGCCGCGGCTTCAGCCACTTCTGGCAGGATGTAGAGGCGGCTTTCATGGGCTGGTGGTCTTCAGGGTATACCTGGCCTGGTGGATCCGCGCCTTCAGCCACTTCTGGCAGGATGTAGAGGCGGCCTCCACAGTTGGTGCTGACCAGGTACCCTCTTTGTGGTGGAGAGCCAGGCCCCATAAACAGGCATGCTCTCTGGTCGCAGGTGAGCCAAGGCCCTATATACGGACGGGCTCCTCCTGGTTGCAGACGAGCCAAGCCCCTAAACAGGCTGACTCTGGTGGTGGTGGTGCCCTCTGGTGTAACTATTTACACTGCGAGAGTTTGTGGCTATAGCCAGTTCATAGCCTTAAGGTTTATGGTTTTCTCACAATAATTTTTGTGGGCACATTACTTGAACTTGAGAACGTTGCAAAACAAACTTTTCAAAACTTTAACTGATAACTTCTTTCTTTACTTTACTCCTCCATTTCACCAGGGCTTTGGCCTGTTGGGCTGGGTTTTGCCGGGCTGGTACTTCAATGCCTGCAGGGCCCCAGGTGAGGTTTCTGGGCTGGTCTTCATCAGCAGACGGTGTCAAGTCCTCCTCATCCCAACGGGAATAGGGTAACATCTCCGGCTCTGAGTATTGCTCCACTGCCGGTGGCTCCGGAGTCAGCTCCTCAGCTTCCTGGCCTCCTCTCCCCCTTAGTTCTTCGCTGCACTCTGGTTGTGGCAGCGCTGGGGATGAGTGGTCCTCAGCTGGTCTGGGCGGTGGACTCTCTGGCGCGGCTGCAGGGGTTGCCTGAATCTCCTTGGGGGTATGCGGAGGGAGCAGATACCGATCCACCATCTCTTGTGGGAACTGGGCCTCTAGGTCAGCCTTCAGCTTCCAGTATTCGGGGTCCTCTCCTATCAGGGTCTTCCTAGCAGGGACCTCTTTGGACTGGGGAGCGGTGTCTGCCCTGGCCTGGCAGGCCGGGGTAAACGATGAGGTAATCTCTTCTTGGCGGGCCGCGCCTGGCATGGCGGCGGCCTGGTCTTGGCGGGCCGCGCCCTGGATGGCGGCGGCCTGGTCTTGGCGGGCCGCGCCCTGGATGGCGGCGGCCTGGTCTCGGCGGGCCGCGCCTGGCATGGCGGCGGCCTGGTCTTGGCGGGCCGGGCCTGGCATGGCGGCGGCCTGGATCAGTGTCGCTGTTGCAGGGGGCTCGGTGCAGGCTGGGCTGGACGTCGCTGCAGCAGTCTGGGCTTGGCGGGCCGCGCCTGGCGTGGCTGCGGCCTGGTTCAGCACCTCACTTGCGGCGCGGACGAGCGTTGCTGCGGCGGTGAGGTCTCGGCGGGCCGGGCCTAGCAGGGCGGCGGCCTGGGTCAGCGTTACGCCTGCGACGCGGATGAGGGTCGCGGTGGCAGCCGGTTCTTTGCGGGCCGGACTGGGCGTTGCTGCAGGGACCGGGTCTTGGTGGGCCGAGCAGGGCATCGCTGCGGCCGCTGGGGCTTGGAAGGCCGCACCTGGCGTGGCTGCGGCCTGCTTCAGCGTCGCCGCACCGGACGCCTCTTCGGGGACCGCGGGCGTGGCAGCAGGGGCTGGGGCACTCGCGCTGGCCGGGGCATCACTCGACTCACCCACCGGTGGCAGCATCGGGGTCTGCGTCATCGCCGTCCTGTCTGGCACTCGGCGCGCGGCTCTCCTTTCATAGGCCCGAACCGCCGCGGTCATCTCCAGCATTTCCATTCGTTCTTCCCGGATCTGCTCCACAACCCGGGTCTCCAGTCGGTCGCAGAACTGGGCCAGCTCCCGATACCACCAGGCAGCGGAGCCCGGTTCTGGATTTCTGCGGTCAGACGCCATTTCTTCTGCGCCCTCTTCTGCACGACTCTCCAGCTGTGGACTCGCCGTTGCCTCTGATAGCAAGCTGTTCAGTTTCTGCTCTGCCTCTTTCAGCAGCTCCTCTCCCAGCAGCAGGCTTGTGGCTCCCTTTCTGTCCCGACGTCTCTGGACGCTTCCGCTCTCTTCACAAGCGAGGTCAGAACTCTGCAGGGGATCTCTGGGTAGCCACACCTCTTCGTGGGCGGTAACTTCTTCCAGCGCGGGCCGCTGCCGTCTTTCAGCGCGCTCCTCATGGTGGCAATATGGCGGCGCTTCCAATTTTTCAAGCGGACCGCCCAGGCACATGGTCACCTGTCTGAACAGGTCTAGTCCTTATCCTGTTCGTGACGCCAGATGTGAAGCCCCGCAAACGCTGTGTCGGTGCATTACCTTCAGGGACTCCACTCAGCTGGATCTGGTCACAGGTAGGAGATCTTCTTCTTGTCGTGACGCCACTCTCAGTATTGCGGCCAGTAGGGACCGCCACTGCAGGTTGAGGGTCGCCTGGGGCTGATGGTATGTGCAGTTAGTTGGAATAGCCTCCTGAGAGTGAGGCAAGCCCCAGGGCCCGCTGTAGATGTGTAGAACTACAAGGCGCAGAATGACTCAACACAGGCAGGATGTCTTTCAGGGTTTTTACTCACTTTAGGTGGCAGGGTGAGTAACCCGGGCGTAGCTGGGATGAACCAGGCGGGAACCAGGTGTCCTTCAGGCTGACTGGTGAGGGTGACTACTAACTCGCCTTCCTTAGCCCTTGGTGGTTTGGGGTGACCCCGACTTTGAGTCCCTATGGGGGTCACCCAGGGAAGATGCTGCAGCCTCTCTCCCCTTCGTTCGCCGTGTGCTTGTCGCCTGGGCCAGATCACTCCAGCTTCTTGCCTCCTGTGAGCTATGGGCCCTAACTGTGGCTACGTGGCTGCGGCTTTTTTGTGGTGTTGTGGCGTGGGCTTTGAGAGCCCCACACCGGCAGGTTTAGCAAAAGAAAGCTGGATCTATCTCCGCTTCGGGATCTGCCGCCCGTTTGGGCCTGGTACTCTCTAGCAGTCTCCTTACTTCCCACTCCGTGCTCTCTCTTTAGCTGAAGATGGATTTCGGGTAGCACTCCTAGTTGACCATTCTCCCCCGTCAGTAGCCACTGCGCGGGCGCTGTTAGACAGCAACAGCCCCACAGGTCTGCTCCTCACTGAGCCCTATGGAGTTCTGCTCTAACTGACTCACTGCCCCTCCTCTCCTGTTCTTGCCTACGCCACCTAGCAACCAGATTCTCTTACCACACCCCTTGAGAGGAGATGGAGGCTTTTGGCCCCCTCCACTATTCCAGTGAAGGTCAAGGCTTTTCCCCCTCCTGGGATCCCCAGGGGTCCTCTCATGGGTACATGTGTGAGAGCTGATTACTATGCGCCTGTGTACCACACCCCTGTCAGCCTTCTGGATTACCTGTATTGTACTGTCCCCAGCATGGGTGCAGTACTCAGTGGTGCCTGACCAGGTCAGGGGCGCCACATATGCCCTCCAGAACTGCCTACTCCCCACCACAGTGCTGTATAAAGACCTATAATCACGGCAGGAAAAGGAGTAAAAAAAAAGCACAATGAGGATGCAGAACCAATTTTTCTGGAAAAATTCAAAAACTATTTTTATTGACATAAATATGAATAAAATTGGAACATAGAATAATCCATATAGCACAAAAAGACATGAAGGGGTGTGTGTCTACACCAATAATTCGTGATCCATTATACATAAAAATGTGTCAGTTAAATAGACGGACCAACTAATAATGAATGGAACCCAGGTGGTAAGTAACTGGGGTGGTCTGATCAGTGGTCAGAACAAACTGCAAAAATTGCCTATATGCTAACATCAAAGGGGCCGTCAAAATCAGTGACAGGATAATTACTTGTAATACTTGAAGGGCCTAAAGTAATATGCACATATCAGGTAGGCCCCAATGATTACATAATCTAGGCAAACAAATTACACATGATATGTGCAGATAGATAAATACCCGACCACAGTCAGACCAAAGTAACCCCAAGACTCACACTACCCGGTTATGGTGGAGGCCCTTAGAACACCTAAATGCCAAGAGAAGCTTGAGACCTAATGTACGTTTCGCATCTTTTAAAACAATCAAAGTACATGGCTTCCTCAGAGGTCACAGGTTTCCGACCACGTGATCAACAAGGGGGCCTGCACGCAGGCATTCTGACATCATAGGGGGATCCATTTGCTGTCTTCAGGTGCGGTGATGTATACTGCGGACTCCGGGCTGAGTTCCGCGGACTGTAGTCCCACAGATGAACAGAACGTACCTGGAAGGAGCCCATATATTCTAGCATCTACCCTTGCAACTACCATGAAGAGAGAAGCCGCAGCATCAACTTCCTGCCATAGTGTATGTCCCCCCAGAACTGTCTGTCCCCTGACCTCAGTGGTGTATGCCCTCCAGAACTGCCTACCCCCACCACAGTGCTGTATATGTGGCGCCCCTAAGGCTTCCATCGCCACAAAGACATTGCACCCCAGTCAGAGGTGTGATGTCCCATCCTGGGTAAGGATAGGGGTACATGCCAGTTCACAGGTAAAACTGCACTACACCCATTGCTAGGCACACACTGGGACAAGGGATAGTGGCAGTAACTCTCCCATGCTGCATGCTGGCCTTGACAAGAACTGTGAGTAAAGACCTTGAAACTGCACCCCTGGTGTTGCCTCAGTTATTTCTCTGCATAGACACGAATAAGCACCAACAGTGTCCCCGGGCACCGCTCCACCTGTGGGGAGCAGTACCACCATTGCTGCCATATCATCACCCCGGAGGCCTCACACAGCAGCAGCGGCTTAATAGCCGCATACCACAGGTGGCGTCACGAACACAAACCACAAGTCATCAGCCATATTTAACTGACACCCACTAGGGCCACGGAGTCGGGCCCCGCCACCACTGATTACCCCCGGACTAGTCCGGCCCGGCACCGGGTGTCCCATAGCCCTGGGGTGGGCGAGTCATATACCCTCAAGACCTGTGTGTTCCCTGACCCCAATGCTGTATACCCTCCCAGAACTGTCTGTCCCCTGACCCCCAGTGCTGTATACCCTCCAGACCTGTGCGTCCCCTGGCTCCAATGCTCTATACTCTACCAGAACTGTCTGTCTCTTGACCCCCAGTTCTGTATACCCTCCATAACTGTCTGTCTACTGACCCCCAGTGCCGTATACCCTTCCAGAACTCTGTCCCCTGACCCCAGTGCTGTATACCCTCCAGAACTCTCTGTCCCCTGATCTTAGTGCTGTATAACCTTCAGAGCCGTCTGCCTCCCCACCAAAGTGCTGTATACCCTCCAGAACTGTCTGTCCCCTGAACCCAGTGCTGTATACAACCATTGATTGTATATCTAAATTTGAAAATGCACCCCCTGTTGACCATCATCCCTAAAGTACGCCACATTTTTTTATTACTTTTGCTAGTATTTTTGGTGAAAATGCTAACAATTCTAGTGTAAGTGGTTGCAAAAGCTTATCTGACCCAACGGAGAGGGGGGGGGGTGTTACCTTAAGGCTATGTGCGCACGTTGCGTACAGTCACTGCAGAAATTTATGCAGCGATCTGAAGAGCACATGTGCGCTTTAAATCGCTGCAGAAATGTCCGTAGTGAAGCCGATTCCATGCGCTCTGCCTGCAGCTCCTCCCATAGACGGAGCAGGAGCTGCCGGCAAAGCGCAGGAAAGAAGTGACATGTCACTTCTTTTTACGCAGCGCTTCGGCAATAGCCGAAGCGCTGCGCTCTTAAACGCCACGTGCGCACGGCCCCTGCACAATCTCCATAGACTGTGCAGGGGACGCAGGACGCATGCAGTTACGCTGCGCTACAAAGCGCAGCGTAACTGCATGTATTTACGCAACGTGCGCACATAGCCTAAGGGCGCTTTACACGCTACAATATATCTTACGATGTGTCGGCGGGGTCACACCGTAAGTGACGCACATCCGGCATCGTAAGTTACATCGTAGCATGTAACAGCTACGTGCGATTGCGATTGAACGGTAAAACGTTCATCGCATGCACGTCGTTCAATTCCTAAAAATTGAACGTCAGGTTGTTCATCGTACCCGGGGTAGCCCACATCGCAGTGTGTGACACCTCGGGAACGATGAACAGATCTTACCTACGTCCTGCGGCTCCCACCGGAAATGCGGAAGGAAGGAGGTGGGCGGGATATTTACATCCCGCTCATCTCCGCCCCTCCGCTTCTATTGGCTGTCTGCCACGTGACGTCGATGTGATGCCGAACGTCCCTCCCACTCCAGGAAGTGGATGTTCACCGCCCACATCGAAGTCGTATGGAAGGGTAAGTATGTGTGATGGGGGGTTATTCGTTTGTGCGACACGTTCAACAAATTGAACGTACCGCACATACGATGGTGGCGGGTACGATCGCATACGATATCGTATGCTGGATCATGTGGTGTAAAGCAGGCTTTAGTCTCGGACCCATTTCTTTATTTGGGGGCTGAGGGTTTATCGAGGGAGGGGGGCACCATCGGATTCATCTGCCAAAGGCATCTGCCAAAGGCACCAAAATACCTTGCCCTGCCTGAGCTTGAGATTTCTACTTCCTGTCAAGAAATGATGGCATAAACTCAATCTCTCTATAGGAAAACCAGGCTGCCATTATTTCTCACAGAAAGCAGTGCGCACTCTCTGTTTTCATTTATAGAAGGTTTGCAGGCGCAGCAACGCTGTTGCTATTGATAGAGTGTATATCAATAGCAACAGCGCTGCTGCGCCTGCAAACCCTGTGTACAATCCTCAAGGCACCTTCTTCTATGCATTAGTGCTACAGTGCACCTCATTTTTCATCCTCCAGACACCCACTATACAGCGACTCCTGACCCAGGCGGGTCGAAACGTCTGATTGCATAGTCGCAATTCCTTATTTAATAAAATTGTCACATTTTGCATTACACATATCGAGTTTAGTGAATTCGTTTGGGATTCGATACTAGGGTCTTTGACCCAATTTTCACTTGCACCAACATCATCATAAATCTGAGTGCAAACCATCGTTCTTTCTACTTCATGTATAGAAGAGCATAGGCCTCATGTGGACTTGCCTTTGAGTGCCAAATTGCACTTTACAGCAACTTTGGCCAGGGACAATATATGATTTTCACAGCTAACTTTGTTTTTTAGTAGCAGCACTGCACCTCCACTTCTGGGACAGGTGATGAGGCTTCAACGACTAGGAGTTATATCTGTTTCCTCCTACCCATCTTCTGGTTTTGGCTCAAATTATTGCATGAAATGCTTTCTTTTTATTCATGCAAAGCAAAGCTCTTTCATGCAGTTTTATAACTTACAGTGCCTACAAGTAGTATTCAACCCCCTGCAGATTTAGCAGGTTTACACATTCGGAATTAACTTGGCATTGTGACATTTGGACTGTAGATCAGCCTGGAAGTGTGAAATGCACTGCAGGAAAAAAGAATGTTATTTCTTTTTTTTTTTTAAAATTGTGAAAAGTTTATTCAGAGGGTCATTTATTATTCAACCCCTCAAACCACCAGAATTCTGTTTGGTTCCCCTAAAGTATTAAGAAGTATTTCAGGTACAAAGAACAATGAGCTTCACATGTTTGGATTAATTATCTCTTTTTCCAGCCTTTTCTGACTAATTAAGACCCTCCCCAAACTTGTGAACAGCACTCATACTTGGTCAACATGGGAAAGACAAAGGAGCATTCCAAGGCCACCAGAGACAAGATCGTAGAGGGTCACAAGGCTGGCAAGGGGTACAAAACCCTTTCCAAGGAGTTGGGCCTACCTGTCTCCACTGTTGGGAGCATCATCCAGAAGTGGAAGGCTTATGGAACTACTGTTAGCCTTCCACGGCCTGGACAGCCTTTGAAAGTTTCCACCCGTGCCGAGGCCAGGCTTGTCCGAAGAGTCAAGGCTAACCCAAGGACAACAAGGAAAGAGCTCCGGGAAGATCTCATGGCAGTGGGGACATTGGTTTCAGTCAATACCATAAGTAACGTACTCCACCGCAATGGTCTCCGTTCCAGACGAGCCCGTAAGGTACCTTTACTTTCAAAGCGTCATGTCAAGGCTCGTCTACAGTTTGCTCATGATCACTTGGAGGACTCTGAGACAGACTGGTTCAAGGTTCTCTGGTCTGATGAGACCAAGATCGAGATCTTTGGTGCCAACCACACACGTGACGTTTGGAGACTGGATGGCACTGCATACGACCCCAAGAATACCATCCCTACAGTCAAGCATGGTGGTGGCAGCATCATGCTGTGGGGCTGTTTCTCAGCCAAGGGGCCTGGCCATCTGGTCTGCATCCATGGGAAGATGGATAGCACGGCCTACCTGGAGATTTTGGCCAAGAACCTCCGCTCCTCCATCAAGGATCTTAAGATGGGTCGTCATTTCATCTTCCAACAAGACAACGACCCAAAGCACACAGCCAAGAAAACCAAGGCCTGGTTCAAGAGGGAAAAAATCAAGGTGTTGCAGTGGCCTAGTCAGTCTCCTGACCTTAACCCAATTGAAAACTTGTGGAAAGCTCAAGATTAAAGTCCACATGAGACACCCAAAGAACCTAGATAACTTGGAGAAGATCTGCATGGAGAAGTGGGCCAAGATAACTCCAGAGACCTGTGCCGACCTGATCAGGTCTTATAAAAGACGATTATTAGCTGTAATTGCAAACAAGGGTTATTCCACAAAATATTAAACCTAGGGGTTGAATAATAATTGACCCACACTTTTATGTTGAAAATTTATTAAAATTTAACTGAGCAACATAACTTGTTGGTTTGAAAGATTTATGCAACTGTTAATAAATCCTGCTCTTGTTTGAAGTTTGCAGGCTCTAACTTATTTGCATCTTATCAAACCTGCTAAATCTGCAGGGGGTTGAATACTACTTGTAGGCACTGTAAAAGCCTTGTTGTTCGCTCACACAGGCATATAAGTCAGACAAACCGAATGCAAAAAAAAAGATATTGCACTTGGACCACTATTATGTAACGAGGCAGTGGCGCTGTGCTAGACTCGCCAATGAAAGTCAATGGGTGCAAGAAAAAAAATGGATTCCACATGGAACATTCTAATGGCATTTGATTTTTACAAATACATTACCATTTTGTAGCATAGAACACTGTAAATGGGCCTTTAAATTGATGAATATTTGCTGCTGAGAAAAACAACACATTGCATATGGATGACATACAGATGCGAAGTGAGAGATAAATTGTACATTTGTCTTACATACGGAATACCAAACAGATTTCACTCATCCCACTTTTCTAAATGAGAATTGGACCAATTTTTTATACACTAGTGTGAGCAAACCCTAAGAAGCCATACAGCAGATGAGTTGGTGTTGTGCATCTGTAGCGCCCCTGAAACCCTCAGGGCACTACAGGGAACTGCATCCTCTTGGGGATGCAGGACCTAAACCCTGGGACCTGGAGTACCACCAAAACACAATCTAAATCCTAGTTCTCCTCTCCACATTGGGCATAGAGGGTTAACCACGTAAGGGGATGGTCGCCATGGGAACGAGTCCCTGGGTATAGCCAGCCTGGTGGGGGGGGTCAACAGTCAGTCGGTAGAGAGTCTAGAGAGGGGAGGACACAGAAGAGGTGTACGGACACGACTGAGCTGGGTCCGTGTAACGGTGACCCCGGGGGCACAGGAGAGAGGTCGCCAGGACAGGTACCGGAGATACCGCTGGGATCGGAGCACGAACGGGGCACAAGGCCCTAGGTCAAGTGCAAGTTTTACACTGTTTGGCAAATATCAGCCCGGTGAGGACACATCCACGGACTTCACCGAACCAAATAATCCGGGGGCATCAGCAGTAAACTAGGATCGGGGTTCAGACACTTACCTCCCTACAGGGTCCGCACTGCCCACCGTAAGGACAAGGAGACTGTACCCCAACAGGGACAGTCGGGGTCCCCAACCGCTCCACTCTACGGGGACTCAATCTACAGAGAGTGCCGGGGACAGAGCAACCTGGGTCACTACATTGGCACTAGTCCTCTTGGGACCTGAACCAGCAACCCCTGGGTCCACAGTGAGTAGAGACTGTTAAAGACAACCTGGTGGGGTCTCCATTATTGCCCCATTACATCTCTCAGGCACAGCCCTACCTGCGGAGGGCCTACCATCACAGCTGCCATTACCACCAGCCCTGGGAGTACCTACATTACCAGCGGCGGTTCTCCATCCCTAACCGCAACCCGCAGGTGGCGTCACATGACAAAAACTCTTACCTCCCCTGTAAATACCCCCCATTGACAAAAGGCGCCCAGAGCACGGGACCGGGCAACGGCCACCAGAGTGACATTCCCATTTGTTACCGCCCGGGACCGAGTACCCCCTTCTCTGGGCACAACATTTCAAATGGAAACTCACGCACTGACTGCCTCACTATGGCCTCACTATGGCCTGCCACTCAGAAATGTCATGAGAAAAAATGCCTTAAACATTCTGGCTGCCATACAGTCAGGCAAATTAACTCATGCTTCATGCATGACCCACATCCTCAATTTAATAGTGGGTCGTTTCCCTCACTAATATCCACACTTGAGGAAGGTGATGACTATGGATAAAAAAATGTCAACTCATTTCCATAGATCATGTGGGACAAGGCATGCCCTACTTGTTTATCAAAAAAAAGAAAAAAAAATCAGCAGCCAGAGAGTAACATTCTTGCATCATTGCAACCCACTGGAATTCAGGTATACAAATGTTGCATCTTTTGTACTTAAAGGGGTGGTTCACCCACTTTTTTTTTTTCTCCAATGATTGTCACTTACCATTGTATGCATCTTCTCCATTGGCTTCTGTTTCCAGTTCTGGCACTGAGCGGCGCTATCCTGCACACTCAGTGCCTGTCACATGACCCCCTGGAGCTGTGGCCGCCGGCATACTCTGACGTCCCGGCATTTCCGGGCTCTCAAACTAGACGGGTACGTCAGAGGATGCCGGCGCCACTCACACTGATTGACTGGGCTGTGGGCGGTGACTAGAGTTGAGCGCGGTTCGTGGTTCGAGGTTCTCCAGTTCGGGGCTCGAGTGATTTTGGGGGCTGTTCGAGATCGAACTAGAACTCGAGCTTTTTGCAAAAGCTCGATAGTGCTAGATACGTTCGAGAACGGTTCTAGCAGCAAAAAGCAGGGCTTTTTACAGCTACAGTGTGCAGGAGCCATCGCTGGCAGCCTGCCAGAAGCTGGTAACCAAGATAAACATCGGGTATCCAAGCAAAGCGCTTTGGTTAGTAACCCGATGTTTATCTTAGTTACATGCAGGAAGCCCACACTTCCCCGCTCAGCTCGCTCCGCCCCCTCCTGCCCGCGGCATGTACACACACACACACACAAACACACACACACACACACACACACACACACACACACACACACCCCCCGCTCGGCTTACCTGCGGTGATGAAGTCCCGCCATCCCGACCTCAGCGCTGTCACTGTCCTCCATTGCCGCCGCTTGTCACATCACCTCTCGCTTCCGACCCGAGACTGACTAGCGGTGACGTCACGGACCTCTCGCGATACGTGGTGTGAAGCCGGTCATTGAACTCAGTGACAGGGGCTGTCAGTGTGCTGGAGATCAGCGCAGGTAATGTACCTCGCTGACAGCAGCACTTGTCATGCCCTGCAGTGACCTGGGCTGACCCATTGATGTTAGCTCAGGTCACTGCATTGCTCTCCCAGCCAATGGGGAACATCCTGCTCTTCATTGACTGGGACAGTGTGGATCGTCATGGCAACCCCTTGGATTACACCAGACCTGGATTTGTTTTTCATTCTAATAAATTGGTTAAAGAGGGAATGTTTTGGGGAGTGTTTTTTCAAATAAAAATGTGTTTGTCGTCAATTTTTTTTTTATTACTGACTGGGTTGGTTATGTCGGGTATCTGATAGACGCCTGACCTCACCAACCCCAGGGCTTGATGCCAGGTGACTTACACATCTGGTATTAACCCCATATATTACCCCGTTTGCCACCGCACCAGGGCGCGGGATGAGCTGGGGCGAAGCACCAGGATTGGCGCATGTAATGTATGCGCCACTTCTGGGGCGGCTGCGGCCTGCTATTTTTAGGCTGGGGAGAGTCCAATAACCATGGACCTCCCTAGTCTGAGAATATCAGGCCCCAGCTGTCTGCTTTACCTTGGCTGGTGATCCAATTTTGGGGGACCCCTACGTGTTTTTTTTTTTAAATTATTTATTTAATTTAAAATAACAGCGTGGGGTGCCCTCAGTTTTGGATTACCAGCCAAGGTGAGGCTGCCAGCTGTGGTCTGCAGGCTGCAGCCGTTTGCTTTACCCTAGCTGGCTACAAAACTAGGGGGAACCCTACGTCATTTTTTTTTTCATTTTTTTGGCTAAATACAAAGCTAAGCACCCCTTAGTGCCACATGAAAGGCACCAAAGGGTGCTCCACTTTTTCTCCATTTTTTCTCCACTTTTTCTCCATTTTTTTTCCACTTTTTCTCCACTTTTTCTCCACTTTTTCTCCACTTTTTCTCCACTTTTTCTCTACTTATTCTCCACTTTTTCTCCACTTTTTCTCCACTTATTCTCCACTTTTTCTCCATTTTTTCTCCACTTATTCTCCACTTTTTCTCCACTTTTTCTCCATTTTTTTTCCACTTTTTCTCCACTTTTTCTCCACTTTTTCTCCACTTTTTCTCCACTTTTTCTCCATTTTTTTTTTCCACTTTTTCTCCACTTTTTCTCCACTTTTTCTCCACTTTTTCTCCACTTTTTCTCCACTTATTCTCCACTTTTTTCTCCACTTTTTCTCCACTTTTTCTCCATTTTTTTTCCACTTTTTCTCCACTTTTTCTCCACTTTTTCTCCACTTATTCTCCACTTTTTCTCCACTTTTTCTCCACTTATTCTCCACTTTTTCTCCACTTATTCTCCACTTTTTTCTCCATTTTTTCTCCATTTTTTCTCCACTTATTCTCCACATTTTCTCCACTTTTTCTCCACTTTTTCTCCACTTTTTCTCCACTTATTCTCCACTTTTTCTCCATTTTTTTCCACTTTTTCTCCACTTTTTCTCCACTTATTCTCCACTTATTCTCCACTTATTCTCCACTTTTTCTCCACTTTTTCTCCACTTTTTCTCCACTTTTTCTCCACTTTTTCTCCATTTTTTTCCACTTTTTCTCCACTTTTTCTCCACTTATTCTCCACTTATTCTCCACTTATTCTCCACTTTTTCTCTACTTTTTCTCCACTTTTTCTCCACTTTTTCTCCACTTATTCTCCACTTTTTCTCCACTTTTTCTCCACTTATTCTCCACTTTTTCTCCACTTTTTCTCCACTTTTTCTCCACTTTTTCTCCACTTTTTCTCCATTTTTTTCTCCACTTTTTCTCCACTTTTTCTCCACTTTTTCTCCACTTTTTCTCCACTTTTTCTCCACTTTTTTTCCACTTTTTCTCCACTTTTTCTCCACTTATTCTCCACTTTTTCTCCACTTTTTCTCCACTTATTCTCCACTTATTCTCCACTTTTTCTCCACTTTTTCTCCGTTCTTTTTCTCCGTTCTTTTTCTATGGTCGGTCTACCCATTAGCTCTGCCATGGACACTGTAGCTCTACACCTACTGCACATGTTACTTTATGATTGACATCTCTTTCGTACCAGAGCTGTCTAAGTCTACTCTGACCCCATATTTGTCATTACTATATTGTCCTTGCACTGTATTATGACATTTGTATCATGTGTTTCATTTCTTGCTGTGTTGCAATTTTTTTGCTGCATCCCAATTGTACCTCTACATTGTTCAAGTTTATGTTATTGTTCTCTCACTTTTATGTGATACTGATTATTGTCATTTTTCATAATTACATGCAGATAAGTCCAATCTGACGAAGGCTCAGGCCGAAACGTCATTTGTAACTTGTTTTGGAAAAAAACATATATGCTTATGAAAATTTTTTTTTTCTTAATACGGACCAATAAAGAGTGATTTTGCATTACTATCCGTTGTGACTTACTGACTTAGTCTGGGAGATTTAGAGTGCCGAGGTTACTCACTAATTTGATCTATTATTACCTCTGAGCACCTATATACCAGTGAGCAGAGCTTCCTCTACAGTAGTTCTCCTGATTAGGCATGCCCTTACCTCATGAGCAGGGCATTGCAGCTTTGGTAGCAACCATTACGACATGGACTCTGCTGCTGTGGACCCGAGAAGAGTGAGTGCAGATTCATTGCACCCACACTCCTCACATGAAGGGTCCGCACTCCTAGAAAATGGGGGATACGTTCCCTGAGTGTCTCCCCCCCATATTCTAGACGGTCCAGAGTCGTCGTGGGACCCCTTTATTTTTTTTCTTACAATAAATTGGTGAAAGAGGAAATGTTTTGGGGACTGTTTTTTCAAATAAATTTCTTTTGTCGATTTTTTTTTTTTTGTTAGTACTGACAGTTTATGATGTTGAGTATCTAATAGACGCCATGACATCACAAACTGCTGGGCTAGATCTCAGGTTACTTTACAGCTAGTATTAACCCGATTTATTACCCCGTTTGCCACTGCACCAGGGCACGGGATGAGCTGGGGTGAAGCGCCAGGATTGGCGCATCTAGTGTATGCGCCACGTCTGGGGTGCCTGCGGCCTGCTATTTTTAGGCTGTGAAGGCCCAATAACTATGGACCTTCCCACCCTGAGAATACCAGACCACAGCTGTCCGCTTTACCTTGGCTGGTGATCCAATTTGGGGGGGACCCTACTTTTATTGTGTAATTATTAATATTTATACAATAATTATAAAAAAGAGCCTGAGGGGACCTCCACATTGGATCCCCAACCACGGTAAAGCTGCCAGCTGTGGTTTTCAGGCTACAGCCGTCTGCTTTACCCTAGCTGGCTATCAAAAATGGGGGGACCCAACGTCATTTTTTTTTTAACTATTTTTTAAATAGAAAAAATTAATGGGCTTCCCTGTATTTTGATTGCCAACCAAGGTAACGGCAGGCAGATGGGGGTGGCAACCCATAGCTGTCTGCTTTATCTGCGCTGAGAATCAAAAATACCGCGGAGCGCTACGTCATTTTTTTAAAGATTTATTTTTACAGCACTGTGATGTCCAGCAATCAAAGTACAGGGAAGCCCATTTTATTTTTAGTTATTTAAATAAATAATTAAAAAAAATATATATGGGCTCCCGCTGCATTTTTTGTATTGCTAGCTAAGGGTAATCCAAGCAGCTACTGGCTGCTAACCCCCACTGCTTGGTGTTACCTTCACTGGCAATGGAAAATCCAGGGAAGCATTTTTTATTTTTTTTGCCAAAAAACTACAAAAAAAGGACGTGAGCTTCGCCATATTTTTGTATGCTAGCCAGGTATAGCAGGCAGGTGCTGGAAGAGTTGGATACAGCGCCAGAATATGGCGCTTCTATGAAAATGGCATTTTCTGAGGAGGCTGCAGACTGCAATTCGCAGCAGTGGGGCCCAGAAAGCTCAGGCCAACCTGTGCTGCGGATTCCAATCCCCAGCTGCCTAGTTGTACCTGGCTGGACACAAAAATGGGGCGAAGCCTACGTCATTTGTTTTCTAATTATTTCATGAAATTCATGAAATAATAAAAAAAGGTCTTCCCTTTATTTTTGGTTCCCAGCCGGGTACAAATAGGCAACTGGGGGTTGGGGGCAGCCGTACCTGCCTGCTCTACCTGGCTAGCATACAAAAATATGGCGAAGCCCACATAATTTTTTCAGGGGGCAAAAAACTTCTGCATACAGTCCTGGATGGAGTATGCTGAGCCTTGTAGTTCTGCAGCTGCTGTCTATCTGTATGGAGAAGAGCAGACAGCAGCTGCAGAACTACAAGGCTCAGCATACTCCATCCAGGACTGTATGCAGAATTTTTTTGCCCACCAAAAAAATGACGTGGGCTTCGCCATATTTTTGTATGCTAGCCAGGTACAGCAGGCAGCCACGGGCTGCCTCCAACCCCCAGTTGCCTATTTGTACCCGGCTGGGAACCAAAAATATAGGGAAGCCCGTTTTTTTTAATTATTTCACTTATTTCATGAAATAATTAAAAAACAAATGACGTGGGCTTCGCCCCATTTTTGTGTCCAGCCGGGTACAACTAGGCAGGTGGGGATTGGAATCCGCAGCACAGGTTAGCCCGAGGTTTCTGGGCGCCTCTGCTGCGAATTGCAGTCCGCAGCCGCCCCAGAAAATGGCGCTCTCATAGAAGCGCCATCATCTGGCGCTGTATCCAACTCTTCCAACAGCCCTGGAGCCGGGTGGCTTGTTGGGTAATCATGAGTTAATACTGGCTTTGTTTTACTAGCCAGTATTAAGCCAGAGATTCTTAATGTCAGGCACGTTTGACCCGGCCATTAAGAATCTCCAATAAAGGGTTAAAAAAAAGACACCACACAGAGAAAAAATACTTTAATAGAAATAAATACACAGACACATTAGAGACTCCATCTTTATTACCCCCTGTCACCCCTCCACGATCCTGCTCTTCTGTCTTCTTTCTTTCTAGTGTAGTAGTAGTGACGATTGTAGTGAGGATGAGGTTCACCAGCCCATCACTTGGGGCTGGGGCATCTCATCCTCACTACAATCCTCACTAGTGTAGTAGTAGTGACGATTGTAGTGAGGAAGGATGAGGTGCACCAGCTCATCACTTGGGGCTGGGGAACCTCATCCTCACTACAATCCTCACTAGTGTAGTAGTAGTGACGATTGTAGTGAGGAAGGATGAGATTCACCAGCTCATCACTTGGGGCTGGGGAACCTCATCCTCACTACAATCCTCACTACAATCGTGCAGCAGCGTGCAGCCTTCACTCCGTGACTGATCAGTGCTGGCTGTCAGCGGTAACAGCGGTAACGCTGACAGACGCGTTACCATAGCAACGATGCTCTCGGAGCCGCGGTTAGCGGTGACGTCACCGCTAACTGCGTTGCTATGGCAACGGTGATCTCCGTTAATGACCGGCTGTGTCAGCCGGTCCCTAACGGAACGGGGAGTCGACTGTGTGCTAGAGCATGTCGCCGGTACACGGCGATACACATATGTGCACCGTGTACCGGAGAGATGCACTCGCAGGTCCTACATGACGTGTCATAGTCATGTGACCAGTCTGTAGCCAATGAGATAATAGCCACGTGACTGGTCACATGGCTATTTTGACGTCACGATAGGTCCTGCATCTCTGCTGGCAGTGCAGGTCACCGGGAGGATAAGCGATCATCGGATGGAATAGCGGCAGGAGACAGAGTGCAGAAGGGATCGCGGGGACCGGTAAGTGTTATGGCAATGTTTATTAACTGTTTGTGTACATTTATAATGCATTTTTATGTGTTTGTGATTGCCTCCCATTATAGCCTATACGTTCGAGTTCGGTTCGTCGAACGTTCGACGAGCCGAACTCGAACGGGACCCCCGTTCGGCGAACCGGCCTCGAGCCGAACCGGGACCGGTTCGCTCATCTCTAGCGGTGACTACCGCACGTCACAGCCCAGCCTTGAGGGGAGGAGCCAGAGGACGCCAGTGTGGAGCGGTGAAGGCAGAGCGCGCTCTTACCCTCCATCAGCTGTTGAAGGTACGGGCTCCAGTGTGGAGTACAGGGGGGGTTTCCTCCACTGAAATCCCCCCTGTCACGCAAGTATGTGATCACACTGTCCACCCGCCCGCTGTGCTCAGCTGTCAGGAGAGCGGGCGGTGTCGGCAGTGTGATCATATACTCCCCCCAGCAGCACAGGTGACCGGACGCTGCATGGGACCAATCTGCTCCACTCTGTCACCTGCACAACAAGTCCCAGAGTGGAGACAGTTAGTGACATGTAGCATCCGGTCACCTGCACAACAAGTCCCAGAGTGGAGACAGTGACATGCTCTGCTCTAACACATAGTGTGCTGCATGTCACTATCTTTCTCCACTCTGGGACTTGTTGTGCAGGTGAGAGTGTATACAGTTGGTACTATGCAGCAGAAATCACAGAGTGGGGCAGTTAGTGACATGTATCATCCGGTCACCTGCACATCAAGTCCCACAGTGGAGACAGTTAGTGACATGTAGCATCTGGTCACCTGCACAACAAGTCCCAGAGTGGAGACAGTGACATGCTCTGCTCTGACACATAGTGTGCTGCATGTCACTATCTTTCTCCACTCTGGGACTTGTTGTGCAGGTGACCGGATGCTGCATGTCACTATCTGTCTAAACTGTGGGACTTGTTGTGCAGGTGACCGGATGATACATGTCAATAACTGCCCCACTCTGAGACTTGTTCAGGTGAGAGTGTATACAGTTGGAACAATGCAGCAGAAGTCACAGAGTGGAGCAAGTTAGTGACATGTATCATCCGGTCACCTGCACAAGTCCCAGAGTGGATACAGTGACATGCAGCACACTATGTGTCAGAGCAGAGCATGTCACCAACTTGCTCTGCTCTGTCATCTGCGGTGCTGCATGTCACGTTTTTGCCGCGATTTGGTGCGTTTTTTGCTGCGTTTTTGCTCACTGCGCTTTTAATCAGTGCACAATGCCATTAAAGATTGTTGATGAAAAAAAAAAAAAAGGTCTGATGTCATTTCCTTATTCAAAATGTTCATTGTATGCAGGAGAGCAGACAGCAGCTGCAGAACTACAAGGCTCAGCATCCTCCATTCACTAGTGTATGCAGGAGAGCAGACAGCAGCTGCAGAACTACAAGGCTCAGCATCCTCCATTCACTAGGGAAGCAGGAGAGCAGACAGCAGCTGCAGAACTACAAGGCTCAGCATCCTCCATTCACTAGTGTATGCAGGAGAGCAGACAGCAGCTGCAGGACTACAAGGCTCAGCATCCTCCATTCACTAGTGTATGCAGGAGAGCAGAAAGAAGCTGCAGAACTACAAGGCTCAGCATCCTCCATTCAGGACTGTATGCAGTTTTTTACCCAAAAAGAAAAAAAAATTTACATGGGCTTCGCCATATTTTTGTATGCTAGACGGGTACAGCAGGCAGGTACGGGCTGCCCCCAACCCCCAGCTGCCTATTTGTACCCGGCTGGGAACCAAAAATATAGAGAAGCCCTTTTTTTTTAAAATTATTTCATGAATTTCATGAAATAATTTAAAAAAAAATGACGTGAGCTTCGCCTAATTTTGGTGTCCAGCCGGGTACAACTAGGCAGCTGGGGATTGGAATCCACAGTGAAGGGTGCCCAAGCTTTCTGGGCACCCCCACTGCGAATTGCAGTCCACAGCCACCCCAGAAAATGGCGCTTTCATAGAAGAGCCATCTTCTGGCGCTGTATCCAACTGTTGCAGCTGCCCTGATGCCGGGTGGCTCGCTGGGTAATAATGGAGTTAGGGCTAGCTGTATATTATCAGCTAGCCCTAAGCCCGAAATTCATGGTGTCACGCCAATATTAGACATGGCCACCATGAATTTCTAGTAATGATAAAAAAAAAACACAACACACAGAAAAATATTTTTATTAGAAATAAAACACAACACAATTAGCGACTCCATCTTTATTGAAATAAAGCACCCCCTCCGCAGTAATCCTGGGTTAGGGTCCCGCACCGTCCTATCCGGATCCAATATCATCTGATCGGTTTGCTGGAAGGCAAAGCGATCAGATGATGTGTCAGGTTAAAGGATGTGAATCACATCACACAGCAGCTGATTGTATAAAAACCGATTATACAATCAGCTGAAGCATCAGTGCAAAAAAAAAAAAAATACATACTCACTTATGTGCTGATTACCGGCAGCTCCTGCAGCGGAGTCTGATCCTGGCCCATCACTGCAGGAGCTGCCGGTAATCAGCTGATGAAGTCCCCTGATGGCAGGATCAGCTGATAGCCGGCCGGGCGTGAAAAAGCCGGCGACACCGCGAGAATCGATCAGCTGATGTGTCAGGTGACTGTGACTCGCCCACCCCAGGGCTATGGGACACCCGGTGCCGGGCCGGACTAGTCCGGGGGACGTCAGTGGTGGCGGGGCCCGACTCCGAGGCCCTGGTGGGTGTCAATAAAATGTGGCTGATGACTTGGTGATGAATAAAGTTGTGTTTGTGACGCCACCTGTGGTATGCGGCTATTAAGCCGCCGCTGCTGTGTAAGGCCTCCGGGGTGATGATATGGCAGCAATGATGGTACTGCTCCCCACAGGTGGAGCAATGCCCCGGGGCACACTGTTGGTGCTCGTGAGAGTCTATGGTGTAGTGGAAAGCTAAGCAGACGGAATAACAGAGGCAACTCCAAGGGTGCAGTTTCAAGTTCTTTACTCACACGTCCTGGTATGCGCACACTGGTGCCCTCAGACGACTGGAACCCACTGTCAGGGACCTCCGCCGTTTCTGGGTGATTCTTGGAGTAAATACCGGTACCCTTCTCTCTAAGGTGTCTCTGTCTTCAGCTGTCTTCCTAAGCCTAGCTCTTTTAGGATGAACCTGCTCGGCCTCCTCTACAGCCTCCAGGCTGGGGGTCACCTGTCGGATGATTCTCCCTTTCCTAGAGGTTCTGCTGTGGGCTGTGGCCCGGGGAGTTTACAACTTTCCCTGGGCCTCAGTTTTTACTGTTTGGAGATGATTTTGCACTCCTCCGGTTTCTAGGGACCGTCCCCTGTTGCAGCTTGATCCCTCCACTGATGTTCCTGTGGAGCAGGCCACCACAGCTCTACAGCTATCCGTGGCCCTGGGATCCCTTCTTTTCTCTGCTTGGTGTCACCTGGACCCTCTGAGTCCCAGGATCTTCACCAGGAAGCGTCTCTTTCTTCTTCTCAGCTCCTGACTGACTTGGAGCTCTCTTTCCTTCTCTCCTCCTTGCCTGCCTCCTGCAGACCTCCTCCTCCTTCCCCACTCTCTCTCCTTCTTCTGTTGCTTTCTCTGTGCGGACACTCTGAGCTCACAGAGCTCCTTTCTCTTTCACAGCTACATGCTGTCTCCTCACTCTCTCACTCTCTGAGGTAAACTGAAACTAACTTGACCTTCCTTTCTCTGACTGCTCTCTGGTGGCTCCTCCCACCTCCCCAGTTGCTAAGCTGTACCCTATAGGAGCAGGGATGGGTCTTACGGCCCCTCCCAGCATGCAGCATGGGAGGGTAACTGCCACTGTCCCTGGTCCCAGTATGTACCTAACAATGGGTGTTGTGTAGATTTACCAGGGGACCGGTGTTCACTCCTTTCCTCACCCAGAATGGGGCATCACACCGCTGGATGGGGTGCAATGTCCTGTGACGACGGAAGCCTCAAGGGCGCCACAACTGCATCAGGTGATCCACCACCAGGTCCTGCAAGCTTCGTACGTGCCCCGTGGAGACTGCACACAGCCGAAGCGGCGGTACCGAGACAGGGGCTGGAAGCAGGCATGGCACCGGGACCCTACAGACAGGTGAGTATGACATACACACACACATACACACTCACACACACACTGTATATACGCACACACACTGTATATACACACACACACACACACAATGTATATACGCGCACACATACACATACACTGTATATACGCGCACACACACTTTCTTCCCCTGGCTGTGTAGAGCTGCTGCTGTCTCTGTGTGATTGATCTCAGTGCACATCCACTGGGAAGAGGCAGGGAGGAGGGTTTGGTTGGAGAGCTGAGGGGGGTGTTACACACAGTGGGTGTGTTAGATAAGCTAGACACCGCCCTAGAGCCACAAAGAATTCTGGGACTTGTAGGAACTGAATACAGGAAGTCAGAGGAGAGATTAACCCCATCAGATCTGGAGCCAGCAATGAGCATGTGCTGCTGGTGCACAATAAAAGGTAATTTTGCTGAAAAAACATAATAGATGTGTTGAGGGGCACATATTAGCAAGATTTATCAGAAAAAAAAAAAAATCAGTTTTGGTAACTGGACAACTTCTTTAAGCTATAAAGTTGTGGTGGACTGCATAATGCAGCAAACTGGAACATGGGTTTCTTTGAGATCCAACAGCTAATGAGGGAAGCATATCACATATGGAAGCTTTTTGAAGACGCAACCAAATTAGTTCGTAGAGACTAGAGTTGAGCGATGTTCGAGGTTCGAGGTTCGCCAATTTCATGTTCGAGTGATTTTGGGGGTGCTCAAGATCGAACACGAACGTGAGCTTTATGCTAAAAGCTCGATAGCTCGAGTTACGTTCGAGAACGGTTCGATCAGCAAAAAGCCTAGCTATTTACTAGCTGGCTTTTCACTGTAATAGTGTGAGTTACTCTGTGATTCACACTATTATCTAATTTCAGTGTATAGTGTGCGGGAGCGGCGCGTTTAGATCAGTGCTCCTGGGATAATGGCGATCGCCATTTTTTTTTTTTCCTTAAGCGCGTGTGCAGTGGGGCGGGCCAGCATGTCAGCCAATCCCAGACACACACACAGCTAAGTGGTCTTTTTTGCCAGACAAGCAAGGGCATGTGTCATAGGCTGTCCATGTCACATGTCCTTGCATTATAAATATGGGCATTTTCTCTCATGGCGCCATTATCTGCTTTCTGCGTGTAGGTGACAGTCACCAGTTACGCAGCTCCTGGCACCGCTCCGGCTGTGTACGCTATACACACAGCGCTCTACAGATTAGGGACAGAAGTTTATTTCAGTCCTTTTCAGGGCTCATTTTCTCAGGCTCAAAGTCATAGGTGACAGGTCCGTAGAAACGCTGTATACAGCTTCAGATAACAGCGTCTGTGTACCTAAGCTCAGGGAATTCCTTGCTGCATTTCACCATTAGGAGGGATAGAAAGTGAGGCTTCCTTTCATGTTCACTGACCCAGAGAACCCGGCCATTGTACCCACCTGCCCACTTTTGCCATGCTATTTTTATAGCAATCAGTGCTGGACATAAGTGGCATCCAAAAAAGTGGATGCTCTACTAATTTTGTGTCCCACTGGTGCCAAACATTTGCCAGCACCTCTGCATTAAACCCTGATGCACATTTTGCTACTCTATTGTTAAAGCAAACAGTGCTGGACATAAGTGGCATCCAAAAAGTGGCTGCTATACTAATTTTGTGTCCCACCAGTGCCAAGCATTTTCCAGCACCTCTGCATTAAACCCTAATGCACATTTTGCTACTCTATTTTTATAGCAAACAGTGCTGGACATAGGTGGCATCCAAAAAGTGGCTGCTATACTAATTTTGTGTCCCACCGGTGCCTAGCATTTTCCAGCACCTCTGCATTAAACCCTGCTGCACATTTTGCTACGCTATTTTTATAGCAAACTCAGGGAATTCCTTGCTGCATTTCATCATTAGGAGGGATAGAAAGTGAGGCTTCCTTTACTGTCCTGGTACCCACAGAACACGACCACTGTACCCACCTGCTCACTTTTGCCACGCTATTTAATTTTCCCAAAGAGCTGACTCTTTTTCTGCCTTCCTAAAATTGTCTGGAATACTAAGTTAGTGTTCCTTTGCTGCCAAGCAAGGTACAACACATGTGCATTCTACACTCTTTTCCATTTCTGGAACGCAATTATTAACTGTAGGTAGTCCAGCCAATCTGTGACGAAGGTGCAGGCATGGAGATAATGTTTCCTTCATCCAATGGTGGTTCTCTCGATGTCTGACAGCTCAACAATACCATCTGTTTACACTTCCAAAACAAGTGACGACCTGCCAATCACATTCCCGTTTATGGGTAAAGGGGTGGAAGTTCAGCGTGAAAAAGCATGTGTGACTGCTGTCCCCACAGTCACAGAGGATGAAGAGCATGCAGATGCACTTGATGGGGCAGGCGGTGGTTGCACAGGCATGCTAGGCTGCATTGTATGAATGAAATTCCCATTGCGACTTATGCTTCATTTTAAGTCTTGTACTTGGTGGGCTCCACAGTATGCAGCAAAACCAGGCAACAGGAAAAGGACTCAAGGCAGTTGGGTTGATAAATGATTGTTTAACTTTCCCAAAACAAACAATAAGAACCATGCATAAAATTGTAATAATAGAACAATCTATTCAGTTGCCTACTACCTGCTAATCCTTCTGCGTAGCAGCAGTAATTGTGTATTTGTGCGTGTGTGTGTGTCTGTGTGCGAACACGACTTACCAGTGGCGCATCACAAGAGCTTCAAAGTTATCTACCTAAACATAGACAAAACACATTACCCCCCTGAATACCCTTGTTAGCTGAAGCCCCACAGATAAGGCAGATGATAACAGTGTGAATGCAAACCACACAGCTCTGCAACACAGTCATGGAAATCTTGAAAAGCAACAGTCAATGCAAACATGTGTCGCTGTCCCTCTATGATTAAAACTGTAAGTGACAATTTGACAGTGCAGAGGCAGCAAGTCTTGTTGTTTATATAGTCGGCCAATGCAGAACAGATATGTGTTTTACTAATAAAACAAAGTGTTGTGTGCACGCATTACTGTCTGGGCACAGCCTACCACACCCGGGTACTGTGATGTCCAGTTGCCATGAACACTGACTTTACGCTCCTCTCATGGTAAACAGTATGGACAGAACGGGAAGAATGTTGGTCTGTGGCACAGGATGTTGCTCACTGGCGTTACGGTGCTCCTCACCAAACTCCAACATGACTCCCCTCACAATTGAACGAAATAAGCATGTTGCAATGACAGTGGCTAAAGCTGAGCAATACACCCTCACGCTATCAATTCATATCCATGTGACACTTCATGGAGGAAGTACTCAAAGTTGTGAGTTTTTGCTTTCTACTTAGAGATTGTTGACAAATCTTACAGATTACACGACTTGGGTGATCCTTTGCGATGTCCAAAAAGTCCTAGCCTAGGCAAGGCTTACAGCCCATGCGACCTGCATAGCCAACATGACTTATGCTCAGAGGCAGAGTTGGGGCCGAGGATTCAGTTGTTGTGTCCAGGAAAACACAACGTAAACTCGTCATCAGTAGCATCCTCCTCCACCTCCTCTGCTGACGTCATCGACTGGCTGACTTTGGTTTGACAGTAAGTGGGGTCTCCAACTTCATCATCACCCTGTGTTTTTCATTCCCCTCGACCTGATTCCTTCGTGACAACCTCTTCCTGCCTGACCGAATAGGAAAGTTGTCGTTACAATCAGGTATCTGAGTCTCCTCATCATGTTCCCCATTGTCTCCACCAGGATGATGATTTATGGTTTGGAAATGAGGGTGTACATGATGTTCAGCACCATCTTCATCGGGGCCTGGATCCGACTCACAAAGCTTCTGGCCATCTGTGCACATCATTTCCCCTGTCTCCTGGAACTTGCTGCCTCAACACGTCAGATTACCTGCTACACCCGCAAGCTTCAAACGGAAACTGAAAACTCATCTGTTCAGAAATGACTATAACCTTCAATGACCCCACCACCGTGCGTAGCTGCCGCCCAACCTACGCCCCACCTACTGTCTCCTCCCCAAAATTCTTTACAATATAATCCTGCAATGGCAGGGCCCTCTTCTCTCTGTACCAGTCTGTCTATTCTTACTTGTATATGTATTCTGTATGTAACCCCCTTCTCATGTACAGCACCATGGAATCAATGGTGCTCTATAAATAAATATTAATAATAATAACTTCTTTGTCTGTACTCACTGCAGCTTTGGAGCAGAACTCTGATTCCTAGGCTATAGTGTGACTGAACAGCTCTGCAGACTCAACCATCTCTGTTACCCCATACTCAGCAGGGCTGGTGGAAACTTGAGAGCTGTTATGAAGCAAGTGCGATTGGGTTGACACCACAGTGGAATGGAGTATTTGTGATATTGAATTTGAGGTGGAGGAGAGGCCACTTTATGGCGCACTTGAGATCCATTGAAGCAGCTGCTGTTTTGGTGCCTCATCTACTTTTGTTAGCGATGGTCATGTCCGTGTAAAAAGGATCATATCAGATTATCCACGCGAAGAAGTACACCTGTTATTTTGGCTGTTATTTGTTGTTACGAATCAGTGCCGCCGTAAATGCAAGCAACCTGCTGCGGTTCCAGTTGCGCCCAGGCGTCAGTTGCCATTTAGGGCTGTGCCTCGGGTTGTCTAGCTAGCTGCTTTCTCCTCCACGTCTAAGTGTGGAGAGGCGGCTAGTGCGCATGCGTGTTCCGATTTACCACAGCCGCAGCCTAACTGCAGTGTTTCGCCTAGTGAGTATCCTCAGCCTGACTGTGCCATTCCTGAGGCTAAGTCTTCATTTTGGGCTACAGTGCATGCTCCCACACTTTGTGTGAAAAGCCTCTTTGCACAGGTACTTGGACTTCTGACCGGGTCTAAATCATGTGTTGTGCCTAGACATCATGCTGAAGCTGATAGTCTTTTTTTCGGAGACTGTATTTCATGCTACTGAGCATGCTCAGGCACTTACTGCATCAGAGGCTAGGTCCGGTAATGAACTCTTTGGCCTTGCCCCTGATGTGGGGGGCACATATAGACCACAGGGCATCAGGTGTCCTGACAATGTGGCCAGGCAACTCCCAACTGGCTTGCAGAGGCCCGCCCCTATGACTTGTCACCTCATTATTGTTGGTCAGACGATGACTGTTGAGGTGTTTGGGTCGTGGCTGCCATGAGGTCATCATTGAAGTGGCGGTTCCGAATAGGACGCTAGTTAAGCCACTCATGACGTGTCATTCTGCTTTTGTCTCCAGGAGGTGCATTGTGGTCCACCCAGGTTTGCGGTGGACCCAGGTTATAAAAGGGTCTGGAGCCAACAAGGAGGTGCGCAGTCTTCTATTATGCTCCGAAAGAGCACACCTCCATGTGTTGAACCCATTGTGGCTTTAGGCCAGAGGTAGGCACTAGGGGGATAGGGCGTCAATGCAGGCTGCCACCACAGTTGGTAACGCAGAATGGTTAAGACCAGCTCCTGTCCTACCAGTCCTGCTAGTGCAGCCCAGTGGCATTAACAGGCCTGCTGCTGATGCACCTGCTCTCCACGGTTGTGTCCCCTACGCACACGGTCAGCGTACTCAATGGCCCCAGTGATGTTAACAGGGAGTTCCTGGGCTGGGTGGGCGTGTGTACCGTGTGACGCTAACAGGGCTCCCAGTCTCCAGATCCGAGTGGCGTCTAACTTGGTTCAGGCTACTATTAGTTTCAGAGTCAAAGAGCTCTGTATCCTCCACCTAACCTTCCAGTTGCCAACCTCTCCTTTTCCATCTGGGAGCACGGTGGACACCGACTGGCGATGGGGATATATACCTTTCTCTTTCTTTTCTTCTTAATTTTTTTATATAGCGGTAACATAGTATATACCACCTTATCCAAATCTGCCAGTCCCACCATAACAGATGTTGTTTCTTCAGCAAATGTTACTGTTGTTTAACCACCAAACCCACGGACACAAACTTTTTTCCCCTTTCCAACACACCTGTTCCCCTATCCACCAGTATCTGTCCTTTTTCAACTCATTTTGTATATGACCAAAAGTGCAACCCTGCAGGGACACCGTACTCAATGCCATCTCAGCACAGCAGCCAGCCCTCGGTCCCTCAGATGTGGACAAGTAAAAGACCATTTCCTCCTATCCATGACAAAGCATTGAGATTCACTCTGTGCACCACTGGTGTTTAGTGGAATAGCAGATCTAAGATTGCGTACCACCTTCTGCTGATACTCCTGCATACGTGCATCCCTTTCTATGGCAGGAATTATTTCGCAAAATTTTGTGTTGTACCAGGGATCTAATAGTGTGGCAACCCAGTAGTCAGCATTACTTCGAATTCGTACAATCCGAGGGTCATGATGTAGGTAGTGCAGCAAGAAGGCGCTCATGTGTCTTGTGCATCCAGGAGGACCAAGTCCTTGGTGTGCTGGTGGCGGAGAGGTGAGAATCGTGCCTCCTTCCTCTGCCCTCTCCCCCCAACCTCGCACAACCGAAATGTGAGCAAGCTGTCACTCATTTGCTGAGTCTTCCATGCCCATCGCCAATTCGTCCTCCATTTCTTCATGGGCTCCTGCACCTTCCTCAACAGTTTTGCTGATACTATGCGCCCTTGATAATCCCTCTCCCCCACCGTCCCATGACTGCCGCCTAGGTGCCGCTGACCGTCTGGACCTTGGAGATCTTGTTATCCCTTCCGTATATGACTCCTCCTGTACTTCCTCCCCTTCCTCTTGTCCCAACACCTGACTCCGAATAATGCTTACAGTGTGCTCCATCATGTAGATGACCAGAATTGTCACGCTGAGAATGGCATCGCCAGTGCTAAACATCTTCGTTGACATTTGTAAACTGTGTAGAAGGGTGCATAGGTCCTTGATCTGACACCACTCCAGCAGCGTGATCTGCACCACCTCTGGATCAAGTTAGCCAAGGGTATACGTCATAATGTATTTCAGCAGGGCTAGGCGGTGCTGCCACAGACGGTGCAACATGTGCAGATTCAAATTCCTGCGTGTCGGCACATCGCATTTTAGGCGTTTAACCGCCAGACCTAAAGACTTCTGGAGCGATGAAAGTTGTTGAGCTGCTGGTTGCGAATGATGGAAGTGAGCACATAGCGAGTGTGCCCGCTGCACAAGACCATGTAGGCCGGGATGGTGTTTTAAAAATTGCTGGAGAATCATATTCAACACGTGAGCCATGCAAGGCCAGGTGACAATGTGTTCCTTTCGTGCATAGTGCTGATGATGGGAGAGGAGTCGATGCCAGCGGCGCAGGTGGACGCAGGTTATGCT
This sequence comes from Anomaloglossus baeobatrachus, assembly GCF_048569485.1. Taxonomy (NCBI): domain Eukaryota; kingdom Metazoa; phylum Chordata; class Amphibia; order Anura; family Aromobatidae; genus Anomaloglossus; species Anomaloglossus baeobatrachus. Next base: position 191,311,315 of record NC_134359.1, read on the forward strand.
CACCCACTCGGCTGCGTTACCTTGACAGATGCAGAAACACTGGATGAATGAAGGTGGTGGGTGTCTCACAGATGAAGTACCATCATTCAGCTACAACTAATGGGAAGACACCACACCCTTTTTTAGGCCCATCCTGTCTGCTGACCACTGCCAGACATAGCTATGAACCTCTGGTTACTGTTACCCCCAGTTCTGTTTTGTGATTTTGTGTGCTTGTTACCTGACTACTTTTCCTGCTTTCTGTCTATGTACCTCATTGGCCGATCCGCATTTCACCTCTGCTTGTTTACTGATTAAGTCCTGGCCGTCCCATTTTGTTCCTCTTCCTCAATTAATGTTTTGACCCTGCCTGACTACTATTCTCTTGAACTGCAGCCTTCCACGGGTATTGATCACCTTGGGCCCTGTGTAATTCCAAATCCCTGTATAGGGGTTAAAGGGTTTCAGGGCTCTGGGGGTCCTGCTTGGTGAGTGGCTTCCCCCTAGCCTATCCTTTACAGCCCATCTGAGTGTGTGGATCAAGGAAGACATTACACCGTGCTCTCTGCAGAAGGCCATGTAGGCTAGGATAGTGCTTTAAAAATTGCTGGACAACCAGGTTCAACACATGAGCCACACAAGGCACGTGTGTCCCATTGTCACGGCGAAGGGCCGCACCCAGGTTTGCATCATTGTCGCACCCGGCCTTCCCTGGCTGCTTGTTGAGTGGAGACAACCATTGATGAAACTCAGTCTCCAGAGCTAACCGTCCACAACTCCTCAGCTGTGTCTCACATTTCCCATACATTTCAAAGCAAACATTTGACCGCCTGATGGCATTGAGCTCTACTGCCAGCATAGTAAGGAGGTGTGTGGGATTCCTTGTGCGCAGTTACAAGGAAGGGTGGCCCGACCACACAGGGTTTTGGCCGAGGTGGAGGACCCAGACAAGGTTGAGGAGGCAGAAGCAGTGTATTAACTTCTACATACAGAGGAAGGATTGACACACAACTCCTGAGGACGGCAAGACTTGTACATCAGACCCTTCTCCATCTCTCCCCATAGTAACCCATTGCCCAGTCAGCGGCATATAACGCCCCTGTCCATGCTTACTGGGCCAAGTATCTGTGGTGAAATGCACCCTGTCACACACAGACTTTCTCAAAGAAGCGGTGATGTTTGGTGCGACATGCTGGTGTAGCGGGCACGCCTTTGTTGGAGAAGGAGTGGCGCCTGGGCATCGGCTCTTGGGACACTGCGATGGGCATAAGGTCTCGAACATCCTTGGTTAAAAAGGTTAGAAAGGCAGCATTTCGGTAGCCAACAGTTTGCAGATGCTGACAGTCAACCTCTAAGCCATGTCATGCCCTTCTAAAAGCATGTAAAACACAGCAAGGAGACTCCAACCACAGTCTCCCTCGTTTCCACTAATTGGGCCTCAGACACCCCACTTGACTGGCATCAGTTGATCCCCATTTTCAAGATGAAAAAGATGCTTTGCATGAAGCACTCTCAAAAATATACCAGCCTTTTGTCTCCCCTGGCTGACACAGGGGAAGAAAAGTCCTCTGTGATCCATGACTTGTTCATCTTGGTGAACGTTAGTATGTCCACATTGTCAGTGGACAGACGCGTGTGCTTCTCTATCAGCACACCCCCAGCAGCACTGAAGACACGTTCCGAGAGAACGCTGGCTGCGGGACACAACAAGATCCCCCAAGGCGTACGTGGCGAGCTCAGGCAATTTATCCAGATTGGAAGCCTAAAATGAGCAAGGCTCAAGTTGCACAGTAATGGCATCGATGTTCCCTTGCATATGCTCATACATCTGTGTCTCCTCCTCTTTTTCCTCATCCAGCTGTTTAGTTTTCGCATGACTATTTGTTCTTGTCACTTTCCCATGTGTTTGTGTTGTCTTGGGAGGTGTTTGGCACCTTTTGGACAACTTTGAGGGTGTTTTCCAGGTGTTTGTATGTGTTTGTGATTGCCTCCCATTGTTTCCTCTCGGGTTCAAGAGTTCGACGAACGGTTCGACGAACGGCTCGTCGAACGGGGCACCGTTCGTCGAACCAAACCGAACTCAAACTCTAGGGGGGTGGCTCATCTCTAGTAGAGACACGTGGAATTAGCATTGTAATCTCATTAATATGTATCTTGGAAGAAACAAATGTTATAGAAAAAAATGAAGGCATTTTTAAAGCTTCCAAAAGGAGTCCAAATACTGTATGCATATAACTAAGATAAGCTCTGTCATCTGCTCTTTGATGCTTTTGCAGAGCAAATGTCTGCCTTCCAAACAACATAGCAGAAGACCCAGGGGCGTACATCAAAATAATGGGGTCCCATAGCAGATTTTAATTGGCCATCATCCCCCTCCCCAAAAAAAAAGTATTAATAATATTGATTGGCTGGGTCACATAAGAACATATCTTATAACTCTTCAGTCCTTTCAAAGTAATTGTCCTCCTATTGAAACCTCTATATTCCTATTTAATTGGAGCCATAAAGTATGATGCAAACAAAAGTGCCCCACAAACACTGTAACACCCCCACAGGGAATTCCTCCACAGCACCCTCTACAGGGTACTCTCCGCTGTACCCTCAACTACCCTGGCAATGAATGGTGACCCCAACACATTATGACCCCCAACTGTGATCCCCACACAGCCCCCATGCATTATAATGGGCCTACATACAGTCCAGTGACTTCTTCTATCCCTCCAAATAGTATAATGGCCTCCACATAGTATGATGGGACTCACACAATCCTTAACACTGCATAATTGCTTGCATACAGTATAATGGCCCTCAAACAGCCCTCCATAAATTATAAAGGCTCCCTCATAGATCTCCAAATATTACATTGGCCTCCTCAAAGCTTTTCATATAGTATAATGAGTCACACATACAGTAGTCCTTCATATATCAGAATGCACCCCGATAATATTCCATGTATACAGTAGCCTTAATAGTCGTCCAACTATTATAATGCACCCCATAGTGCTTCATGTATTATAATGTACCCCATAGTCCTCCATATATTATAATGCATACTCCATAGCCCTCCATATATTATAATGCAGCCCTCATAGTCCTCCAAATATTATAATGCACTTCATTGTCCTCCATGTATTATAATTCACCTCATAGCCCTCCATGAATTATAATGCATTCTCCATAGTCCTCTATGCATTATAATGCAGCCCCCATAGCTCTCCATGTATTATAATTCAGCACATAGATCTCCATGTATTACATTGCAGCCCCCATAGTCCTCCATGTATTATAATTCAGCCCCCATAAGGCTCCATGTATTCTAATGCACCATATAGTCCTCCATTTATTTGAATGCAGCCCCCATAGTCCTCCATGTATTATAATGCACTACATTGTCCTCTATGTATTACAATGTATTCCGCATAGTCCTCCATGTATTATAAGACAGCTCTATAGTCCATGTATTATAATTCAACCCATAATCCTCCATGTATTATAATGCACCACATAGTCCTCCATGTATTATAATGCACTTCTCATAGTCCTCTATGTATTGTAATACACCCCCATAGTCATACATGTATTATAATGCACTCCCATAGTCCATGTATAAGGTAGCCGACATAGTCTCCATGTATAAGGTAGCCCCCATAATCCTCCATGTATAAGGTTGCCCCATAGTCCTCCATATTTAAGGTATCCCCCATAGTCCTCCATGTATTGTAAGGCAGCCCCTATAGTCCTTCATATTGTATTATGCAGACCTCATACCTTTTAATGCACCCTCATAGTCATGTGGCCACCATGTACTCACTGATTAAGAAAATAAACAAGTACTTACATCTCCTCATTCCCCTGATACTACGACCAGAGCATCCTGCATGTCTCAGCACAGCAGCGCGCAGCAGTGATGTCACCACGCTCTGCTGTGCTGAGACATCAAGCGCAGGCACAATACGAAAATGATAAAGGATGGAGCATAGCACTCCACTCCCTCTCTCATCATTGCTTTGTGCGATGATGGACAGGGGCCCGCGGCCATGTGGCCTGCCGCCATTGGCTGTACGCCACTGAGCAGACCCTTCTATGTTTCATGCAGACACAACGTTCCACAACTTGTGACAGCATTTAGATTCTAACAAGTAGCTGAGGAAGCAGCCGCAACACCTGCAGTATGTTTTACAAGATGAACAAGAAGTTTAATTTTTTATCTGCCATTGTGACAATATAATGCTCTTCAGCAAACACAGTTGCACTGGCTAAACAGACATATTCAGTGATACATAAACTTGTTACTTTGTCAGGCATATACTCCGAACCCTAATCTCATGGACTTTTGGGTCAACAAACTCGACCAGTTGGAAGAACTGACCAAGTTTGCAATAATTGTACTGTTGTTTCCAGCTCCCGTGTCATGTCTGTGAGTTTATTCAGTTGAGAAATAATAACTTCTTCACATTCAAAACAGTGCACCTGTTTTGTCTCCTAAATTAGAAGGATAGTTTTTAGTCGCTTGTGAAAATGCTATCTATTCTTTATCAGTGTTAAGCTTTTGATACTATTCAAGCAGGCACCAAATATGTGAAAATTATGGTGACCAGAAAAATGCCCACAGGAAAAATGCCCACAGGAAAATTGCCCACAGGAAAATTGCCCACACGAAAATTGCCCACACGGAAAATTGCCCACACGGAAAATTGCCCACACGGAAAATTGCCCACACGGAAAATTGCCCACACGGAAAATTGCCCACACGGAAAATTGCCAATTGCAGCATCAGAAAGTTTCAGATTTATGATATTTGAGGTGCAAGGTGAGGATGTTCACATGATATGTGAAAAATGTCCACAGAAAATTGCCAACAGACATGAATGCCCACTAGGATTGGGGACCATGTAAACCAGAATGGGGACCATGTAAACCAGAATGGGAACATATATACCAGGAAGGGGGCATATATACCAGGATCGAGACAACGTGGACCATACATAACAGGATGAGGAGCTTATATACCAGCATTGGGACATATATACCAGGATGAGGACATATTCACCAGGATGATAGGCACATATACCAGGAGGGGGAGGGGAGGCAGTTCATAAGTCTTGGTAGAAGTTAGATTGCTAAGGGCCCATACATGTGAAAAACATGTGTGAGTGGTGGGAGCAGGTCCAAATTTGACACTGGGGCCCATTGGACTCTAGTTACACCATTGCAAAAACACAGGGCCGCCACTAGGAATTTCAGGACCCCATACTGGCAAAATTTCTGAGCCCCTTTGAGACTCCGCATAGGTTGCACCCCAGCTCTGCCTCCACCCCTCAAACCTTCCACACTCCTGACGCCATGCTTGGAAAAACGTGTGTGTGTGCATATATATATAATCTAATATATAAAGCTGTATGTATCTATGTGTGTATGTCCGCTAAAGGAATCTGCACCGTCACATTTACAATCACGAAATTTTCCAGATGCCTCATGTGACTCAGGGACTGTCAGACTATGTTTTTATGAGAAAGTTTAACCCTACGCTTTAGTTTTTCACCAAAAATCCTGCCTCCATTAAAGTCAACAGAGCTGGGAGCTACAGGTCATTAATAGGAACTGTGATTGGTTGCTATAGGAACAAAGGACATTCTTAGTATAAGAAGTTTATGTGAGAGATAATATGATATCGGAGGGGAGACGGAGAGAGAGACAGAGAGAAAAAGATAGAGACAGAGGGAGACAGAGAGAGACAGACAGTTAAAGAGAAAAATAGAGAGAGGCAGACAGGGAGATAGGCAGACAGGGAGAGAGACAGACAGGGAATAAGACAGACAGGGAGTGAGACAGACAGGGAGAGGGAAAGAGGCAGACAGGGAAAGAGGCAGACACACAGGCAGAGACAGACAGGGAAAGAGACAGACAGAGAGGGAGACAGAGTGAGGCTGGAAGAGAGGGACAGTGGGGGAGAGAGAGACAGCTACCAACCCAGGCAACTGTGGATATTTTATATATATATATATATATATATACACATACACACACACATATGCTGTAGATACATAAATACATACACACACACACACAAACACACAAATACACACGGCCAAAAGTGTTAGCACCCTTGAAGTTGTTCCAGAAAAAGATGTGTTTCCCTAAAAAATTACTTTACAGACATCACTAGGGGGGGGGGGGCGCTCAGACATCACTAGGGGGATACACAGACATCTAGGGGGGTACACAGACATCACTGGGTGGGGTACACAGACATCACTAGGGGGGCGCACAGACATAACTAGGGGGTACACAGACATCACTAAAGGGGTACACAGACATCCCTAGGGAGGCACATACATCCCTAGGTGAGCGCAGACATCCCTAGGTGAGCACAGACATCCCTAGGTGGGCACGAATATCCCTACGGGGACACAGACATCACTAGGAGGCACAGATATCACTAGGGGGGGCATGGACATTACTGGGTGGCACGGTCAGCAATTGCAGAGTACAGACATCACAAGGGGGGCAAACAACACTGGAGGTGGTACACAGCATTGGACGGAACACAACACTGGTGGTGATAAACCGCACTGGAGGGGGCTGCACAGACAGAGCACTGGGGGGCTGCACAGAGCACTGGGGGTTGGCACAGAGCCCCGGGGAGAGCAGCACAGAGCACTGGGGGGTGGCACAGAGCACTGGGGGGATGGCACACAGCACTGGAGGGCGGCACACAGCACTGGGGCGGCACACAGCACTGGGGGCTGCAGACAGGACTGGTGGCTGCACACAGCATTGGGGGTGTTACGAGGGGGACCCGGGGAAGCGTGCCAAGATGGGAAATGGACAGCTTCCGCCGGTCAAGGTCCACTGTGCGGTGTAAGGGACCGCCGCTATGGTGGGTGAAGAGTGAGCGGGTTGCTGCTAGCGATCGTCTGGAATGTCACAGACGATCTATGTACACCGATCTGCCCTAACCCGTGAGGGTTGTATGGCACGGATCTCACGGCTCGGTGTACCTGTTGCACGGGGAAGCACAGAGGTGCCCACACACATGTGCCAGTGGAAGTCACGAGAATATGGCACAAGGGTAGCACAGAGGTGCCCACGCACGTGTGCTTTCAATAACCAGGTGAGTCCGGTGGAGGCTTGAGGAGCTCACCTGGGACAGGAACACGGCCTGTTGAAGGGGATACTGCCGGAGCAGCAAGGCAGGAACACGGCCTGCAAACGAGGTACTGCCTAAGCAGCAAGGGCGAAGCCCACAGAAGACAATAATGCCTGAGCAGTGGCGTGGCAGCACGCTGCCAGACATCCAAACATAGAAGGACGGTCGCGCACCGCCATGATGGCAGGGGGAGCTTTTAAGGAGGTGTAGCTCCACCCAAGGGCGGGCGCAAGATGGGCGTGACCCAATCAGGGTTCGTGACATCCTGGCCCAGCCAGTCAGGATTCAGCACATCACCAGCCTCGTCATGGGGCCGTGTGATATCAGTGAGCGAATCAGAAGAGGTCACGTGGAGCACATGCTCCTCTTCCTGCCTCTGGGTCATAAAGGCGGGATCCCCGGTTTCACAATGTGCAGAGACATGGGAAGTCTTGCTGCTTCCCTGAGCATCTATTCTTTGCACACTGCGCAACCTCCCAGAGCCTCCGTGATGCTGAGCAGGAGAGCTCGTGGCAGGCAAGGGATGGGAGACCGCTCCATTCCTTGCAAGGAGAGAACCACTAGGTGTCACCCTTCTGCTGTGTCTCTGAGAAGGCAACTCCTGCAGACTGTGCAGTCTCCCAGACCTTTGGTGCTGCTGAGCAGGAGGACTCGTGGCCGACAAGGAATGGGGGACCACCTCATTCCTTGCAATAAGAGAGCCACGACGTGTAACAGGGCTGCACACAGCACTAAGGGGCTGCACACAGCATTGGTTGGGCTGCACACAGCACGGGGAGCATGTACATGTCGCGGGCGGAGGAGGGGACGCTGCGCTCTCCCACTGCTCGGGTCCGGCCGCCGCTGCTGCTGCGGCTGCTGATGCTCGGTGGTGGCTCGAGCGGTGGGCCGGATCCCGGGGACTCGAGCGGCGCTCCTCGCTCGTGAGTGAAAAGGGGGTTGATTTGGGGAGATGTATTGTCCATGACGCCACCCACAGCTGTGGTGATAATGGTGACACCACCGCTGCTCTGGACGGGGATCCCGGGAGCGGTGACAGGGAGCAGATTTGTTGTTAGTTCTCCCCTCTGTGGGTAGGGGGTTGGTTGTCCCGGGGCCCAGTGATGGGGTAGGGATGGATGGCAGGCGGGTTACGGGGCCTGGCGAGGTGCAGGGTCGCAGGGACAGCGCTGTGCCGCACGGCACAGTGGTACTCACTCAGCCCAATGATGAAGACACAGTTCTCGGTAAAACACTCGGCTGGATGGACGGGTCCTACAGACGGCTGCGGTGTTGTTTCTCCCGGCAGGTTGATGGTGACTGCCTTTCCCTGCACCTAAGTACGGTTGATGGTTCCGATGGGTTCCCACCGGTAACCCGCTCCCCAGCTTGGATATGGGCCGGAAGAGCCCCTCTTTGCCCCCATGCGCTGGCCCTGAGAAACGGTTGCCTTGGCGATAGCGGTGTCTCCCTCTGTTGGTTGGACTGTTGCCTTCTGTCGGGACTTGACTGTTTGGAAACCCAGGAGGTCCCCTTCACTAATGGATTCGGCAAATTCACGGCGACTCCTAGCCTTGCCGGGGTCCGAAAAGCCCCTGCCAGATAGTGCTGGCTTCTCTTTGTATACCGGTCCGGTACCGCCGGGCCACCGCCCGTCCACGGTCCTTACGGTAACTCGGATAGACCACTCCTGCAGACGGTCACCACCGTCTGCCAACCTTGCTGATCCGTCCGGGCCACACACCCGGACCAACTTCAGGCTGCTCTCTTACTACTTTCCTCCTTCTACTTCAACCTCCACAACTAATCTGCCTGGTTTTCCCGCCTCCAGGACTGCGAACTCCTCGGTGGACGGGACCAACCACCTGGCCCACCCCCTGGTGTGATCATCAGCCCCTGGAGGAAGGCAACAAGGGTTTTGTGTTCTGACTTCGGTGTGCCTGCTGGGAGTGTGGGGTGTGTTGATGTTGTGCTCTGTGGCCCCTGGCTTGTCCAGGGCGCCACATACACAGCACTGGGGGCTTGCACACAGTGCTAGAGGGCTGCACACAGCACTGGAGGGGCTGCACACAGTATTGAGGGGGCTACATGCAGCACTAGAGGACTATACACAGCATTGGGGGGGCTGTACACAGCATTGGGGGGCTGACCTCACTGGAGAGCAGGCATACAACAGAGGGGGGACTCCAGGCACACAGCTAAACCCGCTCACACAGTCCCAACCTCATTTGTATGTAAGCACCGGAGCACTGCGGCCCCCGGGAATCTGCCCGGGGGGCACAGAAAAAGTCATTGCAGGCCCGTGGTTCCAACCCCTCAGCTAAAGCAAGGCAGGGGCGCCCCCGCCCCCCATCCCCCGTGGTGTTCAGCTCACCGAGTGCCTACCTTTCCCCACCGGATGCCGTGTCCTCACCACCTCCGCGTTGTCCGCAGCACTGTGATGAGGTGCAGAGTGATGACCTCATCACATTGGGCTGCGGGATGACTCGCCGCCTCCCTGCTCTGCTCCATGCACCTTGTTTCCGGCCTTGTTTTAGCAGTGTGTGTGTGCAGTGGCTGAAACAGCCGAGCCCCTTTGCTATGGCTGTGACTGGAGCCCGGTGAAGAGGGGAGGCCTGGCCTGCCCAGGGCTTAAAGCTAAGTAATTACCCCTGGCCTGTCCAGGCCCCCTCTCTTCACCGGGCCCCCTACAGCAGTCACAGTAGTAATGCCCTGATGGCGGCCCTGCAAAAACATATCATACATTTCCAGCACAAACACAAGGTCGTACAAGCGACAGAGTCTCACCTTTCTGCTGTGCCTTTGGGGATTTCAGGACCAACTATCTCTGCCAGCAGCACCCTGCTTTTGGTGGGCTCCCACTGAGATGATAATGTATTAGATGTGACCATTTAACTCAACAGATAATACAGTGATACTTTTGTGAGTACAGATAGTAGTGATTGCTCCTCTGGATCACACTGCTGCTGGTTCTGCATGTGCTGCTGCTTTAGGCTGGTGGGAGGAGTAAGGCTACTTTCACACTTGCGATCAGCGCAATCTGCCGCTATGGAGAATAGCGCAGTCTGTTAACGCACTGCGCTATTCTCCATAGACTTGAATTGACAACACACTGTAACGCAAGTGTCTGCGTTCCATCCGCTGGACGACACTGCGTCGTTATTTTGACGCTGCGTCGAGCGGAGGAAACGCTACATGTAGCGTTTTTTGGGTCGTTAAAATAACGCACCTCTGTTGGAATCCGCCAAGGTGTCTAATGATTGTCTATGGTGGCGGATTCCGCCGCTATGCGCTAAGCGGCGGAATCCGCTGACGGATACCATCACGTTCTACTGAGCATGCTCAGCATGTCTAGCAGAACGATCAAAATTGTTTAAAATCACTCCTGGTTGGTCTCTCTCCCCCCTCTCACCCCCTCTCTCATACTCACCGATCACGGGCGCGACGCTGCACAGTTGTCAGAAAGCTACGGCGGCTTTGCCTCTATTGAAAATTCCGGCCGCTCATTATTCCATCTAGTATTCACTGCTTCCCTCTCCCACCGGTGCCTATGATTGGTTGCAGTCAGACCCGCCCCCATGCTGAGTGACAGCTGTCTCACTGCAACCAATCACAGCCGCCGGTGGGAGGTCTATATCATGCAGTACAATAAATAAATAAATAATTTTAAAAAACGGCATGCGTTCCCCCCTAATTTTGATACCAGCCAAGGTAAAGTCACACATCTGAAGAATGTAATCTCAGGATGGGGAGCCCCATGTTATGGGGAGCCCCCCAGCCTAACAATATCATCCAGCAGCCGCCCGGAATTGCCACATCCATTAGATGCGACAGTCCCGGGACTCTAGCCGGCTCATCCCGAATTGCCCTGGTGCGGTGGCAAATCGAGGTAATAAGGAGTTAATGGCAGCAGCCCATAGCTGCCATTAAGTCTTAGGTTAATCATGGCAGGTGTCTATGAGACAACCACAATGATTAACCTGTAAGTGAAAGTAAATAAACACATACACCCGAAAAAATACTTTATTTGGAATAAAAGAATGAAAACCACCCTCTTTCACCACTTTTTTAATCCCCAAATACCCCTCCAGGTCCGGCATAATCCACACGAGGTCCCGCGACGCATCCAGCTCTGCTACATGAAGCTGACAGGAGCGGCCGTAGAACACCGCCGCTCTCTGTCAGCTCCAGGCAGCAACTGAAGTGAGTCACGCTGTCAGCGAGGATGTCACTGAGGTAATGTGTGCGGTGATGAAGGGAGCGGTAGTGCCGGTGTGTATGCGGTGATGATGAGTGCGGTAGTGCCTGCGTGTGTGCGGTGATGATGATGAGTGCGGTAGTGCCGGGGTGTGTGCAATGATGATGGGGGGCTCTCTCTCTTGGCTTAATGCAACGTGTTATTTCACAGGAATCTGTTGCCTTTATATCACACTATTTACAACGCATCCGTGACATGCGTCACACAACGCATTGTGACGGATGCCGTTCAACGCAAGTATAAAGTATCCTAAGGCAGAATCAGTGAGAGATGAGAGCAGACTGTATCTATCTATCGCTGATAATAACAGACTGTTGCTACAAACCACAGTTCTTCAGCATTTTTGCAGTTTTGCACTATGTCAACTGTAAATCACAAGTTGATCACCTATCAAGTCAACATCCTCACCTTGCACCTCAAATATCATAGATCTGAAACATTGTGATGCTGCAATTGGCGATTTTCTATGTGGGCAATTTTCCATGTGGGCAATATTCCATGTGGGCAATTTTCCGTGTGGGCAATTTTCCGTGTGGGCAATTTTCCATGTGGGCAATTTTCTGTGTGGGCAATTTTCTGTGTGGGCAATTTTCCGTGTGGGCAATTTTCCATGTGGGCAATTTTCCTGTGGGCATTTTTCCTGTGGGCAATTTTACTGTGGGCATTTTTCCTGTGGGCAATTTTCCTGTGGGCATTTTTCAGGGAACCACCTCATTCATATGCTTAATGAGCCATGTCACTCCTATTCCGGTATAGAGTTAAAGTGTTCTCTAACACTTGTGAACAGAGGCCTAAGGCTATGTGCCCACGGGAGCTCGCACCTGCGGATTTTGCAGTGGAAATCTGCGGATTTATCTAGAAAATCCAGATAAATCCGCAGGTTTTCCGCGGCAAAATCCTATGGGACATGGGGAGTGTCTGTGTCCATGCTGCGGTATGTGCGGCTGCGGAATATGCTGCGGATGTCCCGCAGTCGCACATAACTGCATGTCAATTATTCCTACCGAATTACCTACGGAAATCCCGGCCCTCCACAATGAAGATAGAGACCGTGACTTCCGCAGGTAAGTCGCATGAATGTCCGCAGGTTTATCGCAGCTATTTCGCTGGAATCCTGCAGCTATGTATAGCTGCGGATTCCGGGGAGCTGCTGCAGGAAACCTGCGGACGTACCTGCGGATTTATCCGCAGGTGCGAGCTCCCGTGGGCACATAGCCTAATGGTTTTACCTATGTAGTAAAACCCACAAGGGCAAAAAATTATATAAACCACCCATTTCATTCTACAAGTGATAAAATCTTTCATCACATGCCATTTATCACCAGCTTTTATGGATTTTCCTGTAATGTGATGTGCACTAAAAGAACAGTTCCCACACTTAAAATTTCTCATTGGTCCCTCATTAATTAGCCAAGTTTTTTTCTTCTCTTAACTAACATGTCCTTTACATTTTTGCTTCTTCTGTAGGTTATGTGTGGTTTATTTAATGCTATAGAATTAAGGTCTTTATCATTTTCAATGAGATGCCAATTTTTATTGATAGCTGCCCGTATTGCATTGTCCATCGGTCCATATTTGAAATCAAATCTGAACCTTTGTGAAGATGGTTTGCTCTATTTATTTTCTTATGTTGTGGTGTAGCCTGTTGCGCTTTTTCTAATGCCTCATATATTTTTTAAGGGGTATCCTCTCTCTAACAGTCTATTTTTTAGCTCCTCAGCCTGTTCTAAAAATCTTACATCACTATTGTTTATTCTTTTTATTCTCAGGAACTGACGATAGGGTACAAACATTTTTATATGGGCTGGATGTACGCTGTCGTGGCTCAACAACGTATTTACGGAGTTTGATTTTCTATGCATTTCTCGTGCGAGTTTTCCATTTTTTATGATTAATTTGACACCCAGGAATTCAAGTGAATCCCCCAAAAAACACTGGTGAAAAACATGTTATGCTAATTATTGTTGTTCAAAAATGACACAAACGAATCGAACTCAGTTTCTGTGCTGTCCCATATGATCAAAATGTCATCGACATAACGAAATAATTTTTTAATGTGACATAGGTACATAGTTACATAGTTACATAGTTACTAAGGTTGAAAAAAGACCTAGGTCCATCTAGTTCAACCTTCCTCCACCAGTTCTACATTTGGTCACCAAGTCATTTATAACCAACAATGTTTTGTGTACTGAGGAAATCATCCAGCCCTTTTTTGAAAGCTGTTATAGTATCTGCCATTACTACCTCTTGTGGTAGGGCATTCCCCAGTCTGACTGCTCTAACTGTAAAGAACCCTTCCCTATTTAGCTGTCGGAATCGCTTTTCTTCCACTCGCAGTGAGTGTCCCCTGGTCCTTAGTATTGTCTTTGGAAGAAATAAGTCATGTGCCATCCTTTATATTGACCACACATGTATTTATACATATAAATGAAATCTCCTCTGAGACGTCTTTTTTCTAAGCTAAACATATCTAACTTTTTCAACCTGTCATCATATGGGAGGCCTTCCATTCCTTGTAATAGTCTAGTTGCCTGCCTTTGAACTGACTCTAACTTCTGAATGTCCTTTTTAAAATGTGGAGTTCAAAACTGGATCCCATATTCCAGATGTGGCCTTACAAGTGATTTATAGACGGGTAACAATACGTTGGGATCACGGGATCTAATCTCTCTTTTTATACAGCCTAGAATCTTGTTTGCTTTTGCAGCTGCTGCTTCACATTGAGTGCTGCTGCTCAGCTTATTTGTAATGAGAATACCCTAGTCCTTCTCCTGTTCTGTATTCCCGAGTTTACTTCCATTTAATGTATACGCAGTTATAGGATTACTCCGTCTTAGGTGCATTACTTTACATTTATCAACATTAAATCTCATTTGCCAAGTATCTGCCCATTCTGACATCTTATCCAGATCTTTTTGTAATATTGCACTATCAAGGTCAGTTTTTAATATCCTACATAGTTTGGTGTCATCAGCAAAGACTGACACTTTACTATCAATCCCATCCACAACGTCATTAATAAAGAGATTAAAAAGAATTGGTCCTAGCACAGATCCCTGCGGCACCCCACTGCTGACTATAGCCCATTTAGAGAATATACCATTTATGACTACTCTTTGTTTCCTATCTTTTAGCCAATTCCTTACCCAGTTGCATATAGTGTCCCCTAGTCCTTGCTTCTGGAGCTTTAGTATAAGGCTATTATGTGGTACAGTATCAAATGCCTTTGCAAAGTCTAATTAAATCACATCAGCTGCATTACCAATATCCAGGTTTGCACTTACCCCCTCATAGAACCTCAACAGGTTGGTTAGACACGACTTATCTTTCATGAATCCATGCTGTCTGTCAGTTATTATATTATTTTCTGCAACATATTTTTGCATGTCATCCCTTAAAATGCCCTCAAAAACTTTGCATACTACTGATGTCAGACTTACTGGACGGTAGTTGCCTGGATCTACCCTCTTACCTTTCTTAAATATCGGTACCACATCAGCAATCCTCCAATCCTGAGGCATCAACCCTGTTACAAGCGAGTCTAAAAAGATGAGATACAGCGGTCTGTCGATTACGGAGCTCAATTCCCTCAATATTTGTGGATGAATGCCATCTGGCCCTGGGGATTTGTCAATGTTTTATTTACTCAGACGTAGGCGTACTTCTTCTTGTGTTAAATTAATTATATCTGGTGGGGAACTTTGATTTTTCACTTGTTGAATGATCCCTGGTACAGTCAGTTCCTTGGTGAACACAGATGAGAAATGCCTATTTAATATCTCAGTCTTTTGTTTGTCCTCTATAACTAACTTGTTATTATATTTTAAGGGGCCAATACTATCCTTTGTTTTCCTTTTGGCATTAATGTATTTATAAAAGATTTTGGGATTTATTTTAATGTCATTGGCGATATTTGTTTCAGCACCTAATTTTGCTTGTTTGATTTCTTTTTTGCATTTCCTATTGATATCTTTATACTCCTGAAATGCTATTTCTGTATTCTCAGCCTTCAAGATTTTAAACGCCCTTTGTTTTTGTTTTATTATACTTTGTGCAGTCTTATTTATCCATAGTGGTTTCTTTTTATTCCGGGACATTTTATTACCAGAGGGTATACGTTTTTTACTGGACTCTAGCAGTATATCCTTAAACTTTCCCCATTTATGTTCAGTATCCCCAGTTACCATGACTTTGTCCCAATCTACACATTTAAGCTCTTCCGTTAATTTGTTGAAATCAGCTTTAATAAAATTCCAGGTTTTAGCATTTCCCCTTTGAAATGTTCTATTGAATATTACGTTGAAGCTTACCATATTATAATCGCTGGTGCCCAAGTGCTCCCGAACCTGTAGATCTGAAATTGTCTCCGGTCTATTTGACAGGACCAGATCTAGCAAATTATCTCCCCTCGTCGGTTCAGCTACCATCTGAGAGAGGAAATGGTCTTGAATGGTAGATAAGAATTTACAGCTTTTAGCACAACCAGAAGATTCTATGTCCCACTGTATGTCTGGATAGTTGATTGAGGTATGGATTGGTTTTAATATAGATAACATAATCTTCAAACTTGGCCAGAAATAAATTGGCGAGAATACACCCATTGCCCATTGCGACACCCCAATGTTGTGCATACCAGGTATCACCAAATTTAAAGGTATTGTTCTCGAGGGTGAAGGATAAAGCTTCAATCACAAAAACTATAAACAGTTTGGATTCTCCCATGTGTTCAAAAGTGACCCAGACAGTCTCCACACCCAGATCCTGCAGTATCCGGGTGTAGAGACTCTCCACGTCAATAGACACCAATTTAATTCCTGGTTGCCACTGGACATCTTGAATAAAAAGGACAAAATCACCGAGTCATGCACATAAGATGGAATCTTTTCCACCAATGGATAAAGTAGCCAATGTAAATAGCTAGATAAGGGCTCAGTTATTGAGCCCACCCCTGAAACAATGGGGCAGCCAGGGGGGGTTATTGTGATTTATGAATCTCTGGTACAAAGTACCAATGTGGTTTATTAGGATAAATGGGCAGTAATGTTTCTGCCTTGCTTCCAGACAAAACCCCCAATGTGACCTATCTATTTAAAAAACTATGTCGTTTTTCTTTTATTTTTAGAGTAGGATCACCTTTAGGTTTCTTATAGACTGTCTCCATGGATAATTGTTTGTTCACCTCCTGTAGATAGTAGGTTGTTGTCATAAGGATAGTCCCTCCCCCCTTGTCGGCTTTTCGTATTGTGACATCATCCCAAGATTGCAAAGTTTTTAAAGCTTTTTCTTCTGATTGAGACAAATTAGGTGCTAAAGTTGGATAGTTAATAGCCTCTATATCACATAATACTAATTCTTGGAAGAGGTCGACACTAGAGATGAGCGAACCGGCCATGGTTCAGCTCGAGTTTGGTTCGCCGAACGGAGGTCCCGTTCAAGTTCGGTTTGGCAAACCGGTTCGGCGAAACACTCGAACCCCATAGAAAACAATGGCAGGCAATCACAAACACATAAAAACACCTAGAAAACACCCTCAAAGGTGTCCAAAAGGTGACAAACAACTCACAACACAACACAAACACATGGGAAAGTGACAAGGACATATACTCATGCGAAAACAAAAGAGCTGGACAAGGAAAAAGAGGAGGAGAAACAGATATATGAGTATATGCAAGGAAACATCGATGCCATTACTGTGCAACTTGAGCCCTGCTCATTTTAGGCTTCCAATCTGGATAAATTGCCTGAGCTTGCCAAATACGCCTTGGGGATCTTGTCGTGTCCTGCAGCCAGCATTCTCTCGGAATCTGTCTTCAGTGCTGCTGGGGGTCTGCTGGCAGATAAGCACACGCGTCTGTCCACTGACAATGTGGACATGGCTCTCAGAGGACTTTTCTTCCCCTGGGTCAGCAAGGGGAGGCGAAGGCACGCGTATTTTTGAGACTGCTTCATGCAAAGCATCTTTTTCATTTTGAAAAGGGGCATCAACTGATGCCAGTCAAGTGGGGTTTGTGTGGCCCAATTAGTGGCAACGAGGGAGACTGTGGTTGGAGTCCCCTTGCTGTTTTTTACATGATTTTCGAAGTGCATGACATGCCTAAGAGGTTTAGTTTCAGCATCTCAAACTTGTTGGCTACAGAAAGGCTGCCTTTACACCCTTTTGTCACCGAGGATTTTTGAGACGTTATGCCCATTGCAGTGCCCCAAGAGCCGATGGCCATTTGCCACTCCTTCTCCAAGAAAGGGGTGCCCGCGCTAACATAGCAGGTCGCACACAACATCACCGCTTCCTTGAGAAACTCTGTGTGTGACAAGGTGCATTTCACCACAGATACTTGGAACAGTAAGCATGGACAGGGGCGTTACATGTCGCTGACTGGGCACTGGGTAACTATGGTGATAGATGGAGAAGTGTCTGCTGTACAAGTCTTTCCGTCCCCATGAGTTGTGTGTTTCAATCCTTCCTCTGTATGTACAAGTTCCTCCACTGCTTCTGCCTCATCAACCTCGTGTTGTTCCTGCACCTCAGCCCAAACCCTGTGTGGTCAGGCCACCCTTCCTTGTAACTGCGCCCAAGGAATCCCACACACCTCCTTACTATGCTGGCAGCAGAGCTCAAGGCCATCAGGCGGTCAAATGTTTACTTTGAAATGTAGGGGAAATGTGAGACACCGCTGAGGAGTTGTGGACGGTTAGCTCTGTAGAGTGAGACTGAGTTTCATCAATGGTTGTCTCCACTCAACCAGCAGCCAGGGAATGCCGGGTGTGACAATGATGCTAATCAGTCTGCGGCCCTTCTTCAGGGCAATGTGACACACGAGCCTTGTATGGCTCACGTGTTGAATCCGAATCTCCAGAAATTTTTAAAACACTATCACGGCCTACATGTCCTTCTGTCAAGGGCACGGTGTAACGCCTGCCTGGATCGACACACTCAGACGGGCTGTAAAGGATAGGCTAGAGGGAACCCACTCACCAAGTTGGACCCCCAGAACCCTGAAACCCTTTATTCCTATACAGTGATGTTGAATGACACAGGGTCCAAGTTGATCAATACCTGTGGAAGGCTGCAGTTCCAGAGAATAGTAGTCATGCAGGGTCAAAACATTAATTGAGGAAGAGGAACAGAATGGGAGGGACAGGACTAGAGATGAGCGAACCGCTCGCGGTTCGGCTCGAGGTCGGTTCGCCGAACGGAGCTCCCGTTCGAGATCGGTTCGTCGAACATTCGACGAACCGAACTCGAACTGCATAGGAAACAATGGCAGGCAATCACAAACACATAAAAGCACCTAGAAAACACCCTCAAAGGTGTCCAAAAGGTGACAAACAACTCACAAAACAACACAAACACATGGGAAAGTGACAAGGACAAATTCTCATGTGAAAACAAAACAGCGTTACGAGGAAAAGAAGGACGAGACACAGATATAGGCATGGCATGCCCTTCTAAAATCATGTAAAACACCGCAAGGTGACTCCAAGCGGAGTCTCCCTTTTTTCCAAAAATTGGGCCCCACACACACCCACCCCTTCAGTGGCAGCAGTTGTGCCCCAGTTGTACACTTCACAGCTAGATTTGCATCAAGCACATTCAAAAATAGGCCATACTTAACCGTCCCCAGGATGACACCGGAGTAGGTAGCAAAGTCTTTCCTGATCCCAGCTCTGTTCAACTTGGATCATTTTTAAAAAACACAGCAAGCAAGGGTTACTCCAAGCGGAGTCTCCCTTTTTTCCAAAAATTGTGCCCCACACACACCTACCCCTTCAGTGGCAGCACTTGTGCCCTAGTTGTACACTTCATAGCTAGATTTGCATCAAGCACATTCAAAAATACGCCATACTTAACCGTCCCCAGGATGACACCGGGGTAGGTAGCAAAGTCTTTCCTGATCCCAGCTCTGTTCATCTTGGCTCCTTTTTAAAAACACTGTAAGCAAGGGTTACTCCAAGCGGAGTCTCCCTTTTTTTCCAAAAATTGGGCCCCACACACACCCACCCCTTCAGTGGCAGCAGTTGTGCCCCAGTTGTACACTTCACAGCTGGATTTGCATCAAGCACATTCAAAAATAGGCCATACTTAACCGTCCCCAGGATGACACCGGGGTAGGTAGCAAAGTCTTTCCTGATCCCAGCTCTGTTCATCTTGGATCATTTTTAAAAAACACAGCAAGCAAGGGTTACTCCAAGCGGAGTCTCCCTTTTTTTTCCAAAAATTGTGCCCCACACACACCCACCCATTCAGTGGCAGCACTTGTGCCCTTGTTGTACACTTCACAGCTAGATTTGCATCAAGCACATTCAAAAATACGCCATACTTAACCGTCCCCAGGATGACACGGGGTAGGTAGCAAAGTCTTTCCTGATTCCAGCTCTGTTCATCTTGGCTCCTTTTTAAAAACACTGTAAGCAAGTGTTACTCCAAGCGGAGTCTCCCTTTTTTTCCAAAAATTGTGCCCCACACACACCCACCCATTCAGTGGCAGCACTTGTGCCCTAGTTGTACACTTCACAGCTAGATTTGCATCAAGCACATTCAAAAATACGCCATAATTACCTGTCCCCAGGATGACACCGGGGTAGGTAGCAAAGTCTTTGCTGAACCATGACTTGTTCATCTTGGCTTCTTTTAAAAACAATGTAAGCAAGGGTTACTCCAAGCGGAGTCTCCCTTTTTTTGGGCCACACAGACACCCACCCATTCAGTGGCAGCACTTGTGCCCTAGTTGTACACTTCACAGCTAAATTTGCATCAAGCACATTCCAAATCCACAAGCATTTACTCTCCCCAGGATGACACAGGGGTAGTAAATTCCTGGTGGATCCATGACTTGTTCATTTTGATGAACATTAGTCTGTCCACCTTGTCACTGGACAGACGCGTGCGCTTATCTGTCAGCACACACCCAGCAGCACTGAAGACACGTTCAGAGACAACGCTGGCAGCTGGACACGACAAAATCTCCAAGGCGTAACTGGAGAGCTCTGGCCATTTTTCTAGATTTGAAGCCCAAAATGAGCAAGGCTCCATTTGCAAAGTCATGGCATCAATGTTCATTTGGAGATACTGCTGTATCATCCTCTCCAGCCGTTGATTATGTGTCAGACTTGTTGTCTCTGGTGGCCTTGCAAAGGAGGGTCTAAAAAAATTATGAAAAGATTCCATAAAATTGCTGTTACCAGCACCAGATACAGTCCTACTGGTACGGGTAGACTGTTGAAGATGACGAGACCGTCCCATGTTTGTCAAGTTACAACTGGGAGATTCACTCCCTGCACCTGCACGGTTGTTTGGTGGAAAAGCCGAGCTAAGATCGAGTAACAGCTTCTGCTGATACTCCTGCATACGTGCGTCCCTTTCTATGGCTGGAATTATGTCACAAAATTTGGACTTGTACCGGGGATCTAATAGTGTGGCAATCCAGTAGTCATCATCACTTCTAATTTTGACAATACGAGGGTCATGTTGGAGGTAGTGCAACAAGAAGGCACTCATGTGTCTTGCGCAGCCATGCAGACCAAGTCCACGCTGTGTTTGTGGCATAGAGGTGCTACCCGTTCTTTCTTCCTCTGACATCTCCCCCCCAACCTCTTTCAACTGAAATTTGACCAAGGTCTCCCTCATCCGCTGAGTCTTCCATGTCCATGGACAGTTCGTGCTCCATTTCTTCATGTTCTCCTGCAAATTCCTCAACATTTCGCCTGCTACTATGCGCCCTTGTTGATCCCTGTCCCCCATGGTCCCATGCCTGCTGCGTTGGTGATGATGAACGTCTGGACCTTGGTGATGTTGTTGTCCCTTGCGCATATGAATCCTCCTGTAGTTCCTCCCCTTCCTGTTGTCCCACCCCCTGACTCCGAATAGTGTTTAGCGTGTGCTCCAGCATGTAAATGACTGGAATTGTCATGCTGATAATGGCATTGTCAGCGCTAAACATATTTGTCCTATTTCCAAGACATGTCAAGCTAAAGACCGCCTGATGCCGTTGCGCTCTGCTGCCAGCATAGTAATGAGGGGTGCGTGATTCCTTCTGCGCAGTGAGAACGCTGGTGGCCTGACCAGGCAGGCTTGGGGCGGAGGTGGAGGACCTAGATGAGGTGGAGGAGGCAGAAGCAGTGGCGTTCACACACAGAGTTTCTCAAGGAAGCGGTGATGTTGTGTGCGACATGCTGGTGTAACGCGGGCACACCTTTCTTAGAGAAGTAGTGGCGACTGGGCATCTGGTACTGGGGCACAGCGACAGACATAAGGTCTTTAAAATCCTGTGTGTCCACTAGGCGGAAAGGCAGCATTTCGGTAGCCAAGAGCTTACAGAGGGATAGAGTCAACCTCTTAGCTTTGTCATGGGTCGCAGGAAATGGCCTTTTATTTGACCACATCTGAGGGACAGAGATCTGGCTGCTGTGTGTAGACGGTGTTGAGTAGGGTGTCCCTGGAAAAATGCAGGTTTGTGAGGAAAGTGCAGGCGGAGACATGATGTTGCCTTCATCCAACGTTGGTGCTATCGATGTCTGAGAGAGCTGTACACACTCACTTGTTTCCCCTTCCAAACCAACTGACGACCTACCAAGCAAACTGCCTGTTGCGGTTACAGTGGTGGAAGTTGTGCGTGGAAAACCAGGTGTGACAGCTGTCCCCACAGTCCTAGAAGATGAAGAGCGCGCGGATGCACTGGAAGGGGCAGGCGGTGGATGGTTCGCTCCGCTAGGCCGCATTGCAGCACAGTGAGCTTCCCACTGGGACATATGATATTTATTCATGTGACGATTCATGGAAGAAGTTGTCAAACTGCTGAGGTTTTGACCTCTACTAACAGAATCACGACAAATTTTACACATCACATAATTTGGGCGATCTTTTTCTATGTCAAAAAAGGACCAGGCTAGGCAAGGCTTAGAGGGCATGCGACCTGCTGAGCCCCCCCCGACTAGTGCTCAGAGGCAGAGTGGTGGCTGATGATGCAGTTGTAGATGTGCTACCAGTGCTCCGACTCTGTCCAGGAAGGCGCAAGGTAACTTCGACGTCGGTTGCATCCTCCTCCACCGCCTCTGTTGACCTCCTCGAGTGCCTGACTGGGGGTTGACAGTAGGTGGGATCTAGAACTTCATCATCAATTGTTGTGTTTGCACTCCCCTCCCCCTCAGACCGAGCCTCTTCTTGCCCTGACCGAATATTTAAGTTGTCATCCCAATCTGGTATCTGCGTCTCATCGTCATCAGTATGTTCAACATTGTCTATAACCACAGGTGTTACAGTTTGTGACAAAGGATCAACATTATGCTCAGAAACTTGGTCCTCACTGCCTGAATCAGAGTCACAAAGGTTCTGGGCATCACTGCAGACCATTTCCTGGTCTGTACTCACTGTAGCTTGGGAGCAGACCTCTGATTCCCAGGCTATAGTGTGACTGAACAGCTCTGCAGACTCAGCCATCTCAGTTCCACCATACTGTGCAGGGCTGATGGAGACTTCAGAGCTGGGAGAAAGCAAGTTTGATTGGGATGACAACTCAGAGGACTGGTGTTTTTTGGATGCGGTACTTGAAGTGGCTGAGAGGGCACTTGTTGGACCACTTGAGATCCATTCAAGCATTTTCCTTTTTTGGCCATCATCTACCTTTGTTCCTGTTGTTCGTGTCCGTAAAAAAGGGAGCACATCGGATTGTCCACGGTAAGTAGTAGACATCTTACTTTTGCTGGTAGATGGTCTATCTTCAGCAGATGATAATGGAGCTTTGCCACCTTCCCCACGGACAAACCCTTTTTTTCCTTTTCCACCACGCCTCTTCCCCTTTCCACCAGCATCTGTCATTTTGCCACTCATGTTGATTGCGACAAGATTGTGCACTGAAAATGTGGTAGCAAAAATTGAGAGGTGGTGTAGATTGCAGCGGGTGTCTAGCTTTATTAACAGCAGAATAATAAAGAATAAATATCCCTGACAATGCAACTACGGCCCTTAAACTGGCAGCATAAATTGCTAGTATAATGGCTTAGTAACAATGAGTAGGCGTGTGCAATGCAGGCAGATGTGCTGCAAATATCTTTGCACTACTGGGACGATACAGAAGTCCAATAGCCACGTTTAGGATGCCACTAGGTTCACTCAGTGTTTGCTAGTATAATGGCTCAGTTATAATGAGTTTGAGTGTGCAATGCAGGCAGACGTGCTGCAAATATCTTTGCACTCCTGGGACTATACAGAAGTCCAATAGCCACTTTTAGGATGCCACTAAGTTCACTCAGTGTTTGCTAGTATAATGGCTTAGTTATAATGAGTTTGAGTGTGCAATGCAGGCAGACGTGCTGCAAATATCTGTGCACTACTGGGACTATACAGAAGTCCAATAGCCACGTTTAGGATGCCACTAAGTTCACTCAGTGTTTGCTAGTATAATGGCTTAGTTATAATGAGTTTGAGTGTCCAATGCAGGCAGACGTGCTGCAAATATCTTTGCACTACTGGGACTATACAGAAGTCCAATAGCCACGTTTAAGATGCCACTAAGTTCACTCAGTGTTTGCTAGTATAATGGCTTAGTTATAATGAGTTTGAGTGTGCAATGCAGGCAGACGTGCTGCAAATATCTTTGCACTACTGGGACTATACAGAAGTCCAATAGCCACGTTTAGGATGCCACTAAGTTCACTCAGTGTTTGCTAGTATAATGGCTTAGTTATAATGAGTTTGAGTGTGCAATGCAGGCAGACGTGCTGCAAATATCTTTGCACTACTGGGACTATACAGAAGTCCAATAGCCATGTTTAGGATGCCACTAAGTTCACTCAGTGTTTGCTAGTATAATGGCTTAGTTATAATGAGTTTGAGTGTGCAATGCAGCCAGACGTGCTGCAAATATCTGTGCACTAGTGGGACTATACAGAAGTCCAATAGCCACGTTTAGGATGCCACTAAGTTCACTCAGTGTTTGCCAGTATAATGGCTTAGTAACAATGAGTTGGAGTGTGCAAAGGGCAGGAGGGTACAGTGGCAGGATTGTGGGTCTCTGGGTAGAGGAAAGGAAGCCTCACTTTATATCCCTCCTAATGGGGAAATGCAGCGAGGAAATCCCTGACCTTAGCTACACAGACGTTGTCATCTTGTGTAGCTGTTAAACTCTGTTTTCAGGACCTGTCACCTATTGCTCTGACCCTGCCGGTACGAGCCCTTAAAAGGACTGATAGAAAGTGCTATCCCTAAGCTGTCCAGCGCTGTGTATGGAGCGTAATACAGCTGTATCGGCGATAGGAGCTGCGCCAGTGATGTCTGACACCAAGGACGCAGAAGAGATAATGGCGTCCGGACGGGCAGATACTCGTTTTTATAATGCAGGGACATGTGACATGGACATCCTATCTCACATGCCGTTGCTTCTCTGGCTAAAAGTCCACTTAGCTGTGTGGGTGTCTGGGATTGGCTGACATGCTGGCCCTCCCCACTACACGCGCACGCTTAGGGAAGGAAGACAAGAAAAAAAAAAATGGCCATTATACATACAGCAGTGATCTGAATGCGCTGTTCCCGCACACTATACACTGAAATGTCATAATAGTGTGAGTCACAGAGTGACTTACACTATTACAGCGGAAAGCCAGCTAGGAATTAGCTGTTTTTTTTGCTGCTAGAACCGTTCTCGAACGTATCTAGAACTATCGAGCTTTTGCAAAAAAGCACGAGTTCTAGTTCGATCTAGAACAGCCCCCAAAATCACTCGAGCCGCGAACTGGAGAACCACGAACCGCACTCAACTCACAGGACTTAATCAAAAAACAAGCAGAGGTGAAATGCAAATCGGCCAACGAAGTACCTAAACAGCAAGCAGGAAAAGTAGTCAGGTAACAAGCACACAAACTCATAAAACTAAACTGGGGGTAACAGTAACCAGAGGTTCATAGCTATGTCTGGCAGTGGTCTTCAGACAGGAGGTGCCTAAAAAAGGGTGTTGTGTCTTCCCATTGGTTGTAGCTGAATGATGGTACTTCATCTGTAAGATACCCACCACCTGCAATCAGCCATTTGTTCTGCATATGTCAAGGTAACGCATCCCAGTGGGTGTTCATAACCTGCGTCCATCTGCGCCGCTGGCGTCGACTCCTCTCCCATCATCAGCACTATGCACGAAAGGAACACAATGTCACCTTGCGACAGGAGTAGAGTTGAGCGCGGTTCGCGGTTCGAGGTTCTCCAGTTCGCAGCTCGAGTCATTTTGGGGGCTGTTCTAGATAGAACTAGAACTCGAGCTTTTTGCTAAAGCTCGATAGTTCTAGATACGTTCGAGAACGGTTCTAGCAGCAAAAAGACCAGCTAAATACTAGCTGGCTTTCCGCTGTAATAGTGTAAGTCACTCTGTGACACACACTGTTATGAAATTTCAGTGTATAGTGTGCGGGAACAGCGCATTCAGTTCACTGCTGTATGGATAAGGGCGATCGCCATTTTTTTTTTTTTTTTCCTTGTCTCCCTTCCCTAAGCGCGCGCGTGTAGTGGGGAGGGCCAGCATGTCAGCCAATCCCAGACACACACACAGCTAAGTGTACTTTTAGCCAGAGAAGCAACGGCATGTGTGATAGGATGTTCATGTCACATGTCCCTGCATTTTAAAAACGAGTATCTGCCCGTCCGGACGCCATTATCTCTTCTGCGTCCTTGAAGTCAGTCACCGCTGGCGTAGCGCCTATCTCCGATACTGCTGTGTACGCTCTATACAAAGCGCTGTACAAAATAGGGATAGCACTTTCTATCAGTCCTTTTAAGGGCTAATACCGGCAGGGTCAGAGCCATAGGTGACAGGTCCGTGAAAACAGAGTTTAACAGCTACAAAAGATGACAGCGTCTGTGTAGCTAAGGTCAGGGATTTCCTCGCTGCATTTCACCATTAGGAGGGATAGAAAGGCAGGCTTCCTTTCCTCTACCCAGAGACCCACAACCCTGCCACTGTACCCTCCTGCCCTTTGCACACTCAAACTCATTGTTACTAAGCCATTATACTAGCAAACACTGAGTGAACTTAGTGGCATCCTAAACGTGGCTGTTGGACTTCTGTATTGTCCCACTAGTGCAAAGATATTTGCAGCATGTCTGCCTGCATTGCACACTCAAATTCATTGTTACTAAGCCATTATACTAGCAAACACTTAGTGAACTTAGTGGCATCCTAAACGTGGCTGTTGGACTTCTGTATTGTCCCACTAGTGCAAAGATATTTGCAACACGTCTGCCTGCATTGCACACTCAAACTCATTGTTACTAAGCCATTATACTAGCAAACACTGAGTGAACTTAGTGGCATCCTAAACGTGGCTGTTGGACTTCTGTATTGTCCCACTAGTGCAAAGATATTTGCAGCACGTCTGCCTGCATTGCACACTCAAACTCATTGTTACTAAGCCATTATACTAGCAAACACTGAGTGAACTTAGTGGCATCCTAAACGTGGCTGTTGGACTTCTGTATAGTCCCACTAGTGCAAAGATATTTGCAGCACGTCTACCTGCATTGCACACTCAAACTCATTGTTACTAAGCCATTATACTAGCAAACACTGAGTGAACTTAGTGGCATCCTAAACGTGGCTGTTGGACTTCTGTATTGTCCCACTAGTGCAAAGATATTTGCAGCACGTCTACCTGCATTGCACACTCAAACTCAATGTTACTAAGCCATTATACTAGCAAACACTGAGTGAACGTAGTGGCATCATAAAAGTGGATGTTGGATTTCTGTATTGTCCCACTAGTGCAAAGATATTTGCAGCACGTCTGCCTGCATTGCACACTCAAACTCATTGTTACTAAGCCATTATACTAGCAAACACTGAGTGAACTTAGTGGAATCCTAAACGTGTGCTGTTGGACTTCTGTATTGTCCCACTAGTGCAAAGATATTTGCAGCACGTCTGCCTGCATTGCACACTCAAACTCATTGTTACTAAGCCATTATACTAGCAAACACTGAGTGAACTTAGTGGCATCCTAAACGTGGCTGTTGGACTTCTGTATTGTCCCACTAGTGCAAGGATATTTGCAGCACGTCTGCCTGCATTGCACACTCAAACTCATTGTTACTAAGGCATTATTCTAGCAAACACTGAGTGAACTTAGTGGCATTCTAAACGTGGCTGTTGGACTTCTGTATTGTCCCACTAGTGCAAAGATATTTGCAGCACGTCTACCTGCATTGCACACTCAAACTCATTGTTACTAAGCCATTATACTAGCAAACACTGAGTAAAGTTAGTGGCATCCTAAACGTGGCTGTTGGACTTCTGTATTGTCCCACTAGTGCAAAGATATTTGCAGCACGTCTGCCTGCATTGCACACTCAAACTCATTGTTACTAAGCCATTATACTAGCAAACACTGCTGCCAGTTTAAGGGCCGTAGTTGCATTGTCAGGGATAATTATTGTTGTTTATTCTGCTGTTAATAAAAATAGACCACCGCTGAAATCTACACCACCTCTCAATTTTTACTACCACATTTTAAGTGCACAATCTTGTCACAATCAAAATCAGTGGCAAAATGACAGATGCTGGTGGAAAGGGGAAGAGGCGTGTTGGAAAAGGAAAAAAAGGGTTTGTCCGTGGGGAAGGTGGCAAAGCTCCATTAACATCTGCTGAAGATAGACCATCTTCCAGCAAAAGTAAGATGTCTACTACTTACCGTGGACAATCCGATGTGCTCCCTTTTTTACGGACACGAACAACTGGAACAAAGGTAGATGATGGCCGAAAAAGGAAAATGCTTGAATGGATCTCAAGTGGTCCAACAAGTGCCCTCTCCGCCACCTCAACTACCGCATCCAAAAAACACCAGTCCTCTGAGTTGTCATCCCAATCAAACTTGCTTTCTCCCAGCTCTGAAGTCTCCATCCGCCCTGCACAGTATGGTGGAACTGAGATGGCTGAGTCTGCAGCGCTGTTCAGTCACACTATAGCCTGGAAATCAGAGGTCTGCTCCCAAGCTACAGTGAGTACAGACCAGGAAATGGTCTGCAGTGATGCCCAGAACCTTTGTGACTCTGATTCAGGCAGTGAGGACCAAGTTTCTGAGCATAATGTTGACCCTTTTTCACAAACTGTAACACCTGTTGTTATAGACAATGAGGAACATACTGATGACGATGAGACGCAGATACCAGATTGAGATGACAACTTAAATATTCGGTCAGGGCAAGAAGAGGCTCGGTCTGAGGGTGAGGGGAGTGCAAACACAACAATTCATGAGGAAGTTCTAGATCCCACCTACTGTCAACCCCCAGTCAGGCCCTCAAGGAGGTCAACAGAGGCGGTAGAGGAGGATGCAACTGACGACGAAGTTACCTTGCACCTTCCTGGACAGATTAGGAGTACTGGTAGCACGTCTACAACTGCATCCTCAGCCAGCACTGTGCCTCTGAGCCCTAGTCGGTGTGGATCAGCAGGTCGCATGCCCTCTAAGCCTTGCCTAGCCTGGTCCTTTTTTGACATAGCAAAAGATCGCCCAAATTATGTGATGTGTAAAATTTGTCATGATTCTGTTAGTAGAGGGCAAAATCTCAGCAGTTTGACAACTTCTTCCATGTATCGTCACATGAATAAATATCATATGTCCCGGTGGGAAGCTCACCGTGCTGCAATGCGGCCTAGCGGAGCGAACCATCCACCGCCTGCCCCTTCCAGTGCATCCGCGCACTCTTCATCTTCTAGGACTGTGGGGACAGCTGTCACACCTGGTTTTCCACGCACAACTTCCACCACTGTAACCGCAACAGGCAGTTTGCTTGGTAGGTCGTCAGTTGGTTTGGAAGGGGAAACAAGTACGTGTGTACAGCTCTCTCAGACATCGATAGCACCAACGTTGGATGAAGGCGACATCATGTCTACGCTTGCACTTTCCTCACAAAGCTGCATTTTTCCAGGGACACCCTACTCAACACCGTCTACACACAGCAGCCAGATCTCTGTCCCTCAGATGTGGACAAATAAAAGGCCATTTCCGGCGACCTATGACAAAGCTAAGAGGTTGACTTTATCCCTCTGTAAGCTCTTGGCTACCGAAATGCTGCCTTTCCGCCTGGTGGACACACAGGATTTTAGAGACCTTATGTCTGTCGCTGTGCCCCAATACCAGATGCCCAGTCGCCACAATTTCTCTAAGAAAGGTGTGCCCGCGCTACACCAGCATGTCGCACACAACATCACCACTTCCTTGAGAAACTCTGTGTGTGAACGGGTGCATTTCACCACCGATACTTGGACCAGTAAGCATGGGCAGGGACGTTACATGTCGCTGACTGGGCACTGGGTAACTATGGTGATAGATGGTGAAGGGTCTGCTGCACAAGTCTTGCCATCCCCACGACTTGTGTGTCAATCCTCTGTCTGTCCAAGTTCCGCCACTGCTTCTGCCTCCTCAACCTCATATGGGTCCTCCACCTCCGCCCCAACCCTGCCTGTTCAGGCGACCAGCGTTCGCACTGCACAGAAGGAATCACGCACCCCTCATTACTATGCTGGCAGCAGAGCGCAACGGCATCAGGCGGTCTTTAGCTTGACATGTCTTGGAAATAGGAGTCACACAGCGGCTGAGTTGTGGGCAGCTCTGCAGACTGAGTTTAATAAATGGTTGTCTCCACTCAACCTGCAGCCTGGTAAGGCCGTGTGCAACAATGCTGCAAACCTGGGTGCGGCCCTTCGCCTGGGCAAGGTGACACACGTGCCTTGTATGGCTCACGTGCTGAACCTTGTTGTCCAGCAATTTTTAACACACTATCCCGGCCTAGATGGCCTTCTGACCAGGGCACGAAAACTGTCTGCTCACTTCCGCCGTTCAACCGCCGCAGCTGAGCGACTTGCATCGCTCCAGAAGTCTTTCGGCCTGCGGGTTCATCGCCTGAAATGCGATGTGGTGACACGCTGGAATTCGACTCTCTACATCTTACAGCGACTGTGGCAGCACCGCCGAGCCCTGGTGCAATACGTCATGACGTATAGCTTAGGCCAACGAGATGCAGAGGTGGGGAAGATCACCCTGATGGAGTGGTCTCAGATCAAGGACCTATGCACCCTTCTGCACAGTTTCGACATGGCGTCGAATATGTTTAGCGCTGACAATGCCATTATCAGCATGACAATTCCAGTCATTTACATGCTGGAGCACACGCTAAACACTATTCGGAGTCAGGGGGTGAGACAACAGGAAGGGGAGGAACTAAAGGAGGATTCATATGCGCAAGACACAACATCACCAAGGTCCAGCCGTTCATCATCACCAACGCGGCAGGCATAGGACCATGGGGGACAGGGATCAACAAGGGCGCATGGTAGCAGGCGAAATGTTGAGGAAGGTGCAAGAGAACATGAAGAAATGGAGGACGAACTGTCCATGGACATGGAAGACTCAGCGGATGAGGGAGACCTTGGTCAAATTTCTGTTGAAAGAGGTTGGGGGGAGATGTCAGAGGAAGAAAGAATGGTTAGCACCTCTATGCCACAAACACAGCATAGATTTGGTCCATATGGCTGCGCAAGACCCATGAGCGCCTTCTTGCTGCACTACCTCCAACATGACCCTCGTATTGTCAAAATTAGAAGTGATGATGACTACTGGCTTGCCACACTATTAGATCCCCGGTACAAGTCCAAATTTTGTGACATAATTCCAGCCATAAAAAGGGACGCACGTATGCAGGAGTATCAGCAGAAGCTGTTACTCGATCTTAGCTCGGCTTTTCCACCAAACAACCGTGCAGGTGCAGGGAGTGAATATCCCAGTTGTAACTTGACAAACATGGGACGGTCTCGTCATCTTGAACAGTCTACCCGTACCAGTAGCACCGTATCTGGTGCTGGTAACAGCAATTTTATGGAATCTTTTCATAATTTTTTTAGACCCTGATTTCCAAGGCCACCAGAGACAACAAGTCTGACACATAGTCAATGGCTGGAGAGGATGATACAAGAGTATCTCCAAATGAACATTGATGCCATGACTTTGCAAATGGAGCCTTGCTCATTTTGGGCTTCAAATCTTGAAAAATGGCCAGAGCTCTCCACTTACGCCTTGGAGATTTTGTCGTGTCCAGCTGCCAGCGTTGTCTCTGAACGTGTCTTCAGTGCTGCTTTGTGTGTGCTGACAAATAAGCGCACGTGTCTGTCCAGTGACAATGTGGACAGACTAACGTTCATCAAAATGAACAAGTCATGGATCCACAAGGAATTTACTACCCTGTGTCATCCTGGGGAGAGTAAATGCTTGTGGATTTGGAATGTGCTTGATGCAATTCAAAACATCCTGTTTGCAACTAGGGCACAAGTGCTGCCACTGATGGGGTGTCTGTGTGGCCCAATTTTTGGAAAAAAGGGAGACTCCGCTTGGAGTAACCCTTGCTTGCTGTGTTTTTTAAAAGGAGCCAAGATGAACAAGTCATGGTTCAGTTCAACAAAGACTTTGCTACCTACCCCGGTGTCATCCTGGGGACTGTTAAGAATGGCGTATTTTTGAATGTGCTTGATGCAAATCTAGCTGTGAAGTGTACAACTGGGGCACAACTGCTGCCACTGAAGGGGTGGGTGTGTGTGGGGCCCAATTTTTGGAAAAAAGGGAGACTCCGCTTGGAGTAACCCTTGCTTACAGTGTTTTTAAAAAGGAGCCAAGATGAACAGAGCTGGGATCAGGAAAGACTTAGCTATCTACCCCGGTGTCATCCTGGGGACGGTTAAGGATGGCGTATTTTTGAATGTGCTTGATGCAAAACAAAACATCCTGTTTGCAACTAGGGCACAAGTGCTGCCACTGATGGGGTGTCTGTGGGGCCCAATTTTTGGAAAAAAGGGAGACTCCGCTTGGAGTAACCCTTGCTTACAGTGTTTTTAAAAAGGAGCCAAGATGAACAGAGCTGGGATCAGGAAAGACTTGCTACCTACACCGGTGTCATCCTGGGGACGGTTAAGAATGGCCTATTTTTTAATGTGCTTGATGCAAATCTAGCTGTGAAGTGTACAACTGGGGCACAACTGCTGCCACTGAAGGGGTGGGTGTGTGTGTGGGGCACAATTTTTGGAAAAAAGGGAGACTCCGCTTGGAGTAACCCTTGCTTGCTGTGTTTTTTAAAAGGAGCCAAGATGAACAAGTCATGGTTCAGCAAAGACTTTGCTACCTACCCCGGGGTCATCCTGGGAACGGTTAAGTATGGCGTATTTTTGAATGTGCTTGATGCAAATCTAGCTGTGAATTGTACAACTGGGGCACAAGTGCTGCCACTGAAGGGGTGGGTGTGTGTGTGGCCCAATTTATGAAAAAAAGGGAGACTCCGCTTGGAGTCACCTTGCGGTGTTTTACATGATTTTAGAAGGGCGTGCCATGCCTATATCTCTGTCTCTAGCTCTTTTTTCTTGTCCAGCTCTTTTGTTTTTGCATGAGTATATGTCCTTGTCACTTTCCCATGTGTTTGTGTTGTGTTGTGAGTTGTTTGTCACCTTTTGGACACCTTTGAGGGTGTTTTCTAGGTGTTTTTATGTGTTTGTGATTGCCTGCCATTATTTCCTATGCGGTTCGAGTGGTTCGTCGAACGTTCGACGAAGTGAACTCGAACGAGACCTCCGT
This sequence comes from Anomaloglossus baeobatrachus, assembly GCF_048569485.1. Lineage (NCBI taxonomy): Eukaryota > Metazoa > Chordata > Amphibia > Anura > Aromobatidae > Anomaloglossus > Anomaloglossus baeobatrachus. The sequence continues at coordinate 191,344,269 of NC_134359.1, forward strand.
TCGACGAACCGAACTCGAGCCGAACCACGACCGGTTCGCTCATCTCTAGACAGGAGTACAAATTGAAGTAGGGGACTACGGTGGTGACTTAACAACCGTGTGCGGCAATGATGCAAACATGGCAGCGTGCCTTCGTCAGGCCAATGTGACACACGTGACTTGTATGGCTCACGTGTTTAATCTGGATCTCCAGCAATTTTTAAAACAACATCCCGGCCTACATGGCCTTGTACAGCGGGCATGCTCACTATGTGCTCACTTCCATCATTCGCACTCAGCAGCTCAACAACTTTCAACGCTCCTGAAGTCTTAGGGTCTGGCGGTTAAACGTCAGAAATGCGATGTTCCGATACGCAGGAATTTTAATCTGCACATGTGGCAGCGTCTGTGGCAGCACCGCAGAGCCCAGCTGAAATTTGTTATGACGTATACCCTGGGCTAACTTTATCTAGAGGTGGTGCAGATCACGCTGCTGGAGTGGTGTCAGATCAAGGACATATGCACCATTCTACACAGTTTACAAATGTTGACGCAGATGTTTAACACTGGCGATGACATTCTCAACATAACAATTTTGGTCATCTACATGTTGGAGCACACTGTAATTATTATTCGGAGTCAGGTGTTGGTCCAAGAGGAAGGGAGGAAGTACTGGAGGAGTCATATGCGGAATCGATAACAAGATCTACAAGGTCCAGACGGTCAGCGGCACCTTGGCGGCTGTCAAGGTACGGTGGGGGAGAGGGATTATCAAGGGAGCATAGTATCAGCAAAACAGTTGAGGAAGGTGCAGGAGCCCAGGAAGAAATGGAGGACGAACTGGCAATGGGCATAGAAGACTCTCTTAGATCCCAGGTACAACACAAAATTTTGCGAAATAACTCCTGCCATAGAAAGGGACGCACATATGCAGGAGTATCAGCAGAAGGTGGTACGCAATCTTACATCTGCTTTTCCACTATACACCAGTGGTGCACAGAGTGAATCTCAATGCTTTTTCATCGATAGGAGGAAATGGTCTTACTTGTCCACATCTGAGGGACTGAGGGCTGGCTGCTGTGCTGAGGCGGCATTGAGTACGGTGTCTCTGCAAAGTTGCATTTTTGGTCATATACAAACTGAGTTGAAAAAGGACAGATGCTGATGGAAAAGGGAACAGGTGTGTTGGAAAGGGTAAAAAAGTTTGTGTCCGTGGGTTTGGTGGTTAAGCAACATTAACATTTGCTGAAGAAACAACATCTGGTATCGTGGAACTGGCAGATTTGGATAAGGTGGTATATACTATGTTACTGCTATATCAAAAATATTAAGAAGAAAAGAAAGAGAAAGGTAGCTATCCCAATCACCATTCGGTGTCCACCGTGCTCACAGATGGAAAAGGAGAGGTTGGCAACTGGAAGGTTAGGTGGAGGATACAGAGCAGGTTGACTCTCAAAGAAATAGTAGCCTGAACCGAGTTAGACGCCACTCGGATCTGGAGACTGGGAGCCCTGTTAGCATGACATGACAGGGTCCACACGACCACCCAGCCCCGGAACTCCATGTTAGCAACACAGGGGCCATTGCTTACGCTGTCCGTGTGCGTAGGGGACACACCTGTGGACAGCAGGCACATCAGCAGCAGCAGGCCTGTTTATGCCACTGGGCTGTACTAGCAGGACTGGTAGGACAGGAGCTGTTCTTAAACGTTCTGCATTACCAACTGTGGTGGCGGCCTGCATCCATGACCTATCCCTGCCTACCTCTGGACTAAAACTGCAATGGGTTCAACACATGGAGGTGTGCTCTTTTGGAGCATAATAGCAGACTGGGCACATTCTTCTTGGCTCCAGCCCCTTTTATAACCTGGGTCCGCCCGAAACCAGGGTGGACCACAATGCACCTCCTGGAGACAAAAGCAGAGTGACACGTCATGAGTGGCATAACTAGCGTCCTATTTTGAACCGCCACTTGAATGATGACCTCATGGCTGCCACAACCAAAACACCTCAACAGTCATCGTCTGACCAACAACAATGAGGTGACAAGTCATAGGGGCGGCCCTCTGCAAGCCTGTTGGGAGTGGCCTGGCCAAATTGTCAGGACACTTGATGCCCTGTGGTCTATATGGGCCCCCCACATCAGGGGCAGGGCCAAAGAGTTCATTACCCAACCTAGCCTCTGATTCAGTAAGTGCCTGAGCATGCTCAGTAGCATGAAATACAGTTTCTGAAAAAAAGACTATCCGCTTCAGCATGCTGTCTAGGCACAACACAGGACTTAGACCCGGCACGGAGTGCAAGTACCTGTGCAAAGAGGCTTTTCTCAGTCAGTGTGAAGCCCCACAGGTGTTGTGTTGGTGCATTACCTTCAGGGACTCCACGTGGAGGAAGAGTCTGGTCACACTTAGGTTGCTTCTTTATATGTATTTTCGTGACGCCACTCTCGGTATTGTGGTCAGTGGGGACCGCCACTGCAGTGTAAGGGGACTTCTGGGGCTGATGTTGGCTGCAATTAGTTTTAGTGGCCTCCCGAGAGTGAGTCAAGCCCCAGGGCCCTGTGTAAGTGTGTTGAGCCGCAGGTCGCAGAATGACTCAGGCACAGTCCAAACGAGCATGTGCTGTAGCCCAAAATGTAGACTTTGCCTCAGGAATGACACAGTCAGGCAGAGCATACTCAGTTGGCGAAACACTGGAGTTAGGCTGCGGCTGGGGTAAATCGGCACACAGGAAGGAGCAACCGCAGAAACACTTCGTTCAATTGTGAGGGGAGTCATTTTGGAGTTTGGTGAGGAGTACCGTAACGCCAGTGAGCAGCATCCTGTGCCACAGACCAACATTCTTCCGGTGCTGTCTATACTGTTAACCATGATAGGAGCGTAAAATCTGTATTTATGGCAACTGGACATCACACTACCCGGGTACGGTAGGCTGTGCTCAGACAGTAATGCGTGCACACAACACTTTGTTTTATTATGAAAACACATATCTGTTCTGGGTAGGACGACTATATAGACAATCACACTTGCTGCCTCTGCACTATCAAATTGTCACGTACAGTTTAAATCATAGAGGGACAGCGACACATGTTTGCATTGAATGTTGCTTTTCAAGATTTACATGACTGTGTTGCAGAGCTGTGTGGTTTGCATTCACACTGTAATCATCTGCCTTATCTGTGAGGCTTCAGCTAACAAGGGTATTCAGAGTGGGTGATGTGTTTTGTCTATGTTTAGGTAGATAACTGGGAAGCTCTTGTGATGCGCCACTAGTAAGTTGTCTTCGCACACACACACAAACACACACAAACACACAATTACTGCTGCTACGCAGAGGGCTTAACAAGCAGTAGGCAACTGAATAGATTGTTCTATTATTTCAATTTAATGCATGGTTCTTATTGTTTGTTTTGGGAAAGTGAAAGAATCATTTATGAACCCAACTGCAAACACTGCTTTTCATGTTGCGTTGTTTTGCTGCATACTGTGGATCCCACGAAATACAAGACTTAAAATGAAGCATAAGTCGCAAAGGGAATTTCACTGTGTTACAATGCGGGCTATCGGGGCTGTGCAACCACCGCCTGCCCCATCAAGTGCATCTGCGTGCTCTTCATCTTCTGTGACTGTGGGGACAGCAGACACACATGCTTTTTCATGATGAACTTCCACCCCTTTACCCGTAAGCGGGAGTGTGATTGGCCGGTCATCACTTGTTTTGGAAGTGGAAACAGATGGTATTGTTGAGCTGTCAGACATCGAGAGAACCACCATTGGATGAAGGAAACATTATATCCACGCCTGCACCTTCGTAAAAGATTGGCTGGACTACCTGCAGTTAACAATTGCGTTCCAGAAATGGAAAGGACTGTAGAATGCACATATGTTGTACCTTGCTTGGCAGCAAAGGAACACTAAAGGGGGCTTTACATGCTACGACATCGCTAATGTGAACTCGTTGGGGTCACGGAATTGGTGACGCACATCCGGCCGCATTAGCGATGCCGTGGCGTGTGACACCGATGAGCGATTTTGCATCGTTGCAAAAACGTTCAAAATAGCTCATCGGTGACATGGGGGTCCATTCTCAAAAATCGTTACTGCAGCAGTAACGAGGTTGTTGCTTGTTCCTGCGGCAGCACACATCGCTCCGTGTGACATCGCAGGAACGAGGAAGCTCTCCTTACCTGCCTCTCTTCTGCTATGCGGAAGGAAAGAGGTGGGCGGGATGTTATGTCCCGCTTAGCTCCGCTGCTATTGGGCAGCTGCTCAGTGACGTCGCTGTGACGCCGCACGGACCGCCCCCTTAGAAAGGAGGCGGTTCGCCGGTCACAGTGACGTCGCCGGGCAGGTAAGTATGTGTGACGGGTCTGGGTGATGTTGTGCGGCACGGGCAGCGATTTGCCCGTGTCCCGCAACAGATGGGGGCGGGTACCCACACTAGCGATATCGGGACCGATATCGCAGTGTGTAAAGCCCGCTTAACTTAGTATTCCAGACAATTTTAGGATAGCAGAAAAAGTGTCAGCTCTTTGGACAAATTAAATAGCGTGGCAAAAGTGGGCAGCTGGGTACAGTGGCCGTGTTCTGTGGGTACCAGGACAGTAAAGGAAGCCTCACTTTCTATCCCTCCTAATGATGAAATGCAGCAAGGAATTCCCTGAGTGTGCTATAAAAAATTTCGTTGCAAAATGTGCAGGAGGGTGTAATGCAGAGGTGCTACAACAGCCACTGTTTTATGCCACTAAATGGCAGCATTTTTTGCTATTATTATAGCTTATTAAAAACAGAGCAGGAGGGTGTCATGCAGAGGTGCTGGAAATAGCTTGGCACCATTGGGGCAGAAATGCATGACAACAGCCACTTTTTTATGCCACTAAGTTGCAGCATTTTTTGCTATTATTATAGCTTATTAAAAACAGAGCAGGAGGGTGTAATGCAGAGGTGCTAGAAATAGCTTGGCACCATTGGGGCACAAATCGAGTACAACAGCCACTGTTTTATGCCACTAAATGGCAGCATTTTTTGCTATTATTATAGTTTATTAAAAACAGAGCAGGAGGGTGTCATGCAGAGGTGCTAGAAATAGCTTGGCACCATTAGGGCACAAATGGAGTACAACAGCCACTGTTTTATGCCACTAACTTGCAGCATTTTTTGCTATTATTATAGCTTATTAAAAACAGAGCAGGAGGGTGTAATGCAGAGGTGCTAGAAATAGCTTGGCACCATTGGGGCACAAATGGAGTACAACAGCCACTTTTGGTATGCCACTAACTTGCAGCATTTTTTGCTATTATTATAGCTTATTAAAAACAGAGCAGGAGGGTGTCATGCAGAGGTGCTAGAAATAGCTTGGCACCATTAGGGCACAAATGGAGTACAACAGCCACTGTTTTATGCCACTAACTTGCAGCATTTTTTGCTATTATTATAGCTTATTAAAAACAGAGCAGGAGGGTGTAATGCAGAGGTGCTAGAAATAGCTTGGCACCATTGGGGCACAAATGGAGAACAACAGCCACTTTTTTGGTATGCCACTAACTTGCAGCATTTTTTGCTATTATTATAGCTTATTAAAAACAGAGCAGGAGGGTGTAATGCAGAGGTGCTAGAAATAGCTTGGCACCATTGGGGCACAAATGGAGTACAACAGCCACTTTTTTTATGCCACTAACTTGCAGCATTTTTTGCTATTATTATAGCTTATTAAAAACAGAGCAGGAGGGTGTCATGCAGAGGTGCTGGAAATAGCTTGGCACCATTGGGGCAGAAATGCATGACAACAGCCACTTTTGGTATGCCACTAACTTGCAGCATTTTTTGCTATTATTATAGCTTATTAAAAACAGAGCAGGAGGGTGTAATGCAGAGGTGCTAGAAATTGCTTGGCACCATTGGGGCACAAATGGAGTACAACAGCCACTTTTGGTATGCCACTAACTTGCAGCATTTTTTGCTATTATTATAGCTTATTAAAAACAGAGCAGGAGGGTGTAATGCAGAGGTGCTAGAAATAGCTTGGCACCATTGGGGCACAAATGGAGAACAACAGCCACTTTTTTGGTATGCCACTAACTTGCAGCATTTTTTGCTATTATTATAGCTTATTAAAAACAGAGCAGGAGGGTGTAATGCAGAGGTGCTAGAAATAGCTTGGCACCATTGGGGCACAAATGGAGTACAACAGCCACTTTTTTTATGCCACTAACTTGCAGCATTTTTTGCTATTATTATAGCTTATTAAAAACAGAGCAGGAGGGTGTCATGCAGAGGTGCTGGAAATAGCTTGGCACCATTGGGGCAGAAATGCATGACAACAGCCACTTTTGGTATGCCACTAACTTGCAGCATTTTTTGCTATTATTATAGCTTATTAAAAACAGAGCAGGAGGGTGTAATGCAGAGGTGCTAGAAATTGCTTGGCACCATTGGGGCACAAATGGAGTACAACAGCCACTTTTTTATGCCATTAACTTGCAGCATTTTTTGTTTTTATTATAGCTTATTAAAAACAGAGCAGGAGGGTGTAATGCAGAGGTGCTAGAAATAGCTTGGCACCATTGGGGCACAAATGGAGTACAACAGCCACTTTTTTATGCCACTAACTTGCAGCATTTTTTGCTATTATTATAGCTTATTAAAAACAGAGCAGGAGGGTGTCATGCAGAGGTGCTGGAAATAGCTTGCCACCATTGGGACAGAAATGCATGACAACAGCCACTTTTGGTATGCCACTAACTTGCAGCATTTTTTGCTATTATTATAGCTTATTAAAAACAGAGCAGGAGGGTGTAATGCAGAGGTGCTAGAAATTGCTTGGCCCCATTGGGGCACAAATGGAGTACAACAGTCACTTTTTTATGCCATTAACTTGCAGCATTTTTTGTTATTATTATAGCTTATTAAAAACAGAGCAGGAGGGTGTAATGCAGAGGTGCTGGAAATAGCTTTGCACCATTGGGGCAGAAATGCATGACAACAGCCACTTTTTTATGCCACTAACTTGCAGCATTTTTTGCTATTATTATAGCTTATTAAAAACAGAGCAGCAAGGTGTAATGCAGAGGTGCTGGAAATAGCTTGGCACCATTGGGGCAGAAATGGAGTACAACAGCCACTTTTTGGATGCCACTAACTGGCAGCATTTTTTGCTATTATTATAGCTTATTAAAAACAGAGCAGGAGGGTGTCATGCCGAGGTGCTAGAAATAGCTTGGCACCAGTGGAGCACAAATGGAGTACAACAGCCACTTTTTGGATGCCATTAAGTTTACTCAGTGTATGCTAGTATAATGGCTTAGTAACAATGAGTTAGAGTGTGCAATGCAGAGGTGCTGCAAATAGATTTGCACTAGTGGGACACTAATGAAGTCCAACTGCCACTTTTAGGATGCCACTAAGTTTACTCAGTGTTTGATAGTATAATGGCTTAGTAACAATGAGCTTGAGTGTGCAAAGGGCAGGAGGGTACAGTGGCAGGGTTGTGGGTCCGCGTAGAGGAAAGTAAGCCTGACTTTATATCCTTCCTAATGGGGAAATGCATGGGGAGCTGAAAGAAACTGCTATCCCTATTCTGTATAGTGCTGTGTATAGAGCGTACACAGCAGTATCGGAGACAGGGGCTACGCCAGCGGTGACTTACACCCAGACGCAGAAGGCAGATAATGGCACCCAGATGGGCAGATGCCCGTATTTATAACGCAGGGACATGTGACATAGACATCCTATCACACATGCCGTTGCTTCTCTGGCTAAAAGTCCACTTAGCTGTGTGTGTGTCTGGGATTGGCTGACATGCTGGCCCGCCCCACTACACGCGCGCGCTTAGGGAAGGAAGACAAGGAAAAAAAAAATGGCGATCACCATTATCCCAGCAGCAGTGATCTGAATGCGCTGTTCCCGCACACTATACGCTGAAATTTCATAATAGTGTGAGTCACAGAGTGACTTACACTATTACAGCGGAAAGCCAGCTAGTAATTAGCTTGCCTTTTTGCTGCTAGAACCGTTCTCGAACGTAACTAGAACTATCGAGCTTTAGCAAAAAGCTCGAGTTCTAGTTCGATCTAGAACAGCCCCCAAAATCACTCAAACCGTGAACTGGAGAACCACGAACCGCGAACCGCGCTCAACTCTAGTCGACACTATTCCTTGGGACTACCAGAAGAGATTTGACCTCTCCTTTAACCCCTTAAGGACGAAGCCAGGTTTGTACTTAATGCCCAGGCCATTTTTTGCTATTCTGACCAGTGTCCCTTTATGAGGTTATAACTCTGGAATGCTTCAACGGATCCCGGTGATTCTGACATTGTTTTTTCATGACATATTGTACTTCATGATAATTATAAATTTAGAAGCATATTTTTGCCTTTATTTGTGAAAAAATCGGAGATTAGATGAAAATTTTGAAATTTTCAAACTTTTAATTTTTATGATTGTCAGCCGAGGTACAAGAAATAAAACTTAACTTTTAATATATTCCTTAAAAGAAGCCGGAGATCCCAACCTCAAATAAAATGTTATCTTAAAATGGCCAAAACAACACACAAATCCCCTCAGCGTGAAGGGGAGAGGGGGTTTCAACGGCCAGAAGGTCACTTCAATAACAATCTGGTAAGCTGACCACTGCAGTTCTGTAAAAACAGGGCCGCTACCAACAGGATATGGACCACCTCAGTACCACTGGGTCACAAAAATCACTGCTTCAAAATATGGAGAAAGTGGAATGGTCTCACCCAGAAACGATTCATCCACCCTTTCTCTAGAGGATCCTCATAGCATTCAGGGCGTCCCAATGGTCCTTGCATGGACTGAGCATATGGTCCCCTTATTAGAAAATGAGGTCTTTTGCACAGCATTGTGAAAGGCCCACTGCTACCGCCTGCATGTCCCACCCAGTCCATGTGATTGTAGGACTGGTGTGTGTTGTTTTACTCCCATGACGAATACTAAGTGTAGGAAACGCGTCGGGGGAACAGGGACACCAGGACCTCATTTTCTAATAAGGGGACCATATGCTCAGTCCATGCAAGGACCATTGGGATGCCCTGAATGCTATGAGGATCCTCTAGAGAAAAGGTGGATGAATCGTTTCTGGGTGAGACCATTCCACTTTCTCCATATTTTGAAGCAGTGATTTTTGTGACCCAGTGGTATTGAGGTGGTCCATATCCTGTTGGTAGCGGCCCTGTTTTTACAGAATTGCAGTGGTCAGCTTACCAGATTGTTATTGAAGTGACCTTCTGGCCGTTGAAATCCCCTCTCCCCTTCATGCTGAGGGGATTTGTGTGTTGTTTTGGCCATTTTAAGATAACATTTTATTTGAGGTTGGGATCTCCGGCTTCTTTTAAGGAATATATTAAAAGTTAAGTTTCATTTCTTGTACCCCGGCTGACAATCTTACTTTTTGATGTGGTACTGTACCAGTATAAAAATATATTTTAATTTGTATGCCCTTAATTCAGAGAGTTATGTCACACAAAATAATTAATAAACATTTCCCACTTGTCTACTTTACATTAGCGCAATTTCTGAAGTAAATTTTTTTGGGGTTAGGAAGTTAGAAGGGTTCAAAGTTCATCAGCAATTTCTCATTTTTTCAACAAAATTCACAAAACCATTTTTTTAGGGATCACATCACATTTGAAGGAAGTGACATTGAGAAGCCAAAGTGATAGAAAATACCCAAACATGACACCATTCTAAAAACTGCATCCCTCAAGGTACTCAAAACCACATCCAAGAAGTTTATTTACCCTTCATTTGCCTCACCAGAACAAAAGCAATGTGGAATAAAAAAAATATAAATATATATTACCTAAAAATGTTGCTCTTGCGCCAATTTATACACTTTTTGAAGAAGTAACACAACAAAATGGAACTCAAAATTTGTTACCCAATTTCTTGTGAGCGCGCTGATACCCCACATGTGGTCAGAAACCTCTGTTTGGATAAATGGGAGGGTTCAGAACAGAAGGAGCAATATTTGAATTTTGGAAAGCAAATTTGGCTTAAAAAGATTGCGGGCACCATGTTGAATTTGTAGGGCCCCTGAGGTGCCTATACAGCAAAAAAACCCCACAAGTGACTGCATTTTGGAAACTAGACCCCTCAAGGAATTTATCTAGATGTTTGGTGAGAACTTTGAACCCCCAGGGGTATTTTATAAGGTTGAACTGTGAAAATAAAAAAAATACATTTTTACCCCAAAATTGTTACTTGAACCAAGTAGCTTTTTTATTTTCACAAGGGTATCAGGAAAAAATGCAGCAAAAATGAATTGTGCAATTTCTCTTGAGTATGACAGTACCTCATATGTGCTGGAAATCAAATGTTGGGGTGCACGGCAGGGCTCAGATGGGAAGGAGTGCCATTAGACTGCAAAATTGGCTGGAATCATTAGTGGGCGCCATGTCGCGTTTGGAGAGCTCCTGAGATGCCTAAACAGTGGAGCTCCCCCACAAGTGACCCCATTCTGGTAGCTAGACCCCTCAAGGATTTTATCCAGTGATATAGTGAACATTTTAAACCCACAGGTACTTCACAGATTTTGATAACCTTAAGTCGTCATATCAAAAATTTTCATTTTGTTTCACAAAAATCTTGCTTTAGCATCAAATTTATCCCTTTTTCAAGAGGAAACACCAAAAAGTGGACCCCACAGTTTGTTATCCAATTTCTTATGAGTGCAGGGATACCCCACATGTGGACAAAAACCTCTGTTGGGACAAACAGGAAGGCTTGGAATGGATGGAGCACCATTTGAATTTTGGTAAAGCTGAAATAGATTGCGAGCACCATGTTGCATTTTCAGGGTCCCTAGGGTATCTATACAGCAGAAACCTTCCACAAATGACCCCAATTTGGAAACTAGACCCCTCAAGGGTTTTATTCAGGGGTATAGTGAGCATTTTGAACCCCCAGGGGCATCACAAAAATGATGCTCTAGCAGCAAATTTCTCACTTTTAGGCTATGTGCCCACGATCCGGCGACACTGAGTTTGTGGAAATGTGAGTGATGTCCACAGCCACGGTCCAGGTTTGGGCTGCTGTTGACTTTAGCTCTATTTTCTCTGGAGAGAACTCTCGTCTCCATAGCATAAATTGACATGTTGCAGCACCATATGTCAGTTTATGCTGTGGAGAAAATAAGCACCGTGAGCAGATTTCTAAAAATCCTCCCACTGCACTTGTACTGTACAACGCAGCGAAAACTCAGCGTCCAAAACTTTTGAAACCCTAATCGCGGGCATGCAGCCTAAAAAGCTAGGATGGATGGATGGACAGACAGATGTCAAACACATATATAATGTCCCACCCCCCTACATATTCTAAGCTGGCACCCTTTAGTGACTTTCATGTGTCACTAATGGGTGCCTAGACTTGTATTTAGCCGAAAAATAAATAATTAAATAAAAATTAAAAAAAAAAGGGTCAGCCCATTTTTGATAGCCAGCTCAGGTAAAGCAGACGGCTGCAGCCTGAAAACCACAGCTGGCAGCTTCATCTTGGTTGCTGATCCAATTTGGAGGGTCCCCAGGCTCTGTTTTATAATTATTTATGAATAAATAATAAAAAAAAAAAACATGGGGTCCCCCCAAATTGGATCACTAGCTAAGGTAAAGAGGACAGCTGTAGTCTGGTATTCTCAGGGTGAAAAGGTCCATAGTTATTGGCCCTTCCCAGCCTAAAAATAGCAGGCTGCAGCCACTCCAGAAGTTGCACATCCATTAGATGCGCCAATCCTGGTGCTTTTTCCCAGCTCATCCCGTTGCCATGGTGCGGTGGCAAACAGGGTAATAAATGGGGTTGATATCAGATGTGTAATGTCACCTGGCATCAAGCCCTGGGATTTGTGATGTCACGGCATCTATCAGATACCCGACATCTCCAACCCAGTCAATAATAAAAAAAAAGACAACAAAAAAATGTATTTGAAAAAAAACCACTCCCCAACACATTCCCTCTTTCACTAATTTATTGAAAGAAAATAAAAAATCTGGTCTGCCGTAATCTATTTCGGAGGTCCCACGACGACTCTGTGTTCCAGGATATGGGGATACGCTCAGGGAACGTATCCACCATTTTCTGGAAGTGCAGGCACTTCATTTGAGGAGTGTGAGTGCAGTGATACTGTACTCACGCTCCCCAGTACGCTCCCCGGGTCCACAGCACAACAGTGTGAACCTGCAGCAAGCTGTGTCCCTGCGTGCAGAGAGCCGGCTGACAGGCGTTCTGCTCCTGCGACCAGCATTTCCCTGAAGACAAGGAGAAGAAGGGGCGCGGGGGACCGAAGCTGCAGGAGGTAACGAGGGAGAACGGCAGAGACAGGGGGAGACCGGGGGGTGACAGCCTGACAGGGGTGACCTGGGAGGTACATTTCTGTGCCATCTGACATGTCAGATGGCACAGAATTCAAAGAAGAAGGATCAATGCGGCACGACACGACTCGTGCGGCGGCGGGCATTTTAGATCGTCCTAAGGGGGACGGAGACAGGGGATAGGGATCGAGGGGGTGAGGAGATTTTGGCCACACCGGGGAACGGGGGAGGACATTCATCTCCGATCTGACATGTTTGATCATGCCATATGGGAGAAGAATCATTTTTTTACCAGCGCGACATTACCTTTCACGTCGTCGCTGTTACATGGTTTGTAACGGCGATCACGTGAATGGGGTCCGAAAAATCCAACCCTGATCGTGATCTCCAGGGTCTCAGCTACCCCCAGTAGCTGAAATCCTGAAGATTTTCTGACTCTGGGGGGCGCTATACCTTTTTTTCCGACCGCCGTAAAAAAGCGGGGGGATTGGAAAAAGTACCCTGAATTACCGCCGTTAAAAGGCGTATTGATGGTCGTTAAGGGCTTAAAAAGAGGGGTAACCGCTTCTTAGGAAACAAGAAGAATAAATAGAAGAAACATTAGTGATGTAAGATTCTTAGAACAGGCTGAGGAGCTAAAAAATAAACTGTTAGGCACTGTGCCCACACTGTGTATTTTGCCGCACATTTTGATGCAGATTTTCATAAATCTGCAGCAAAATCTGCATGTCCATTGTGAAGCCAGTAAATTCTATGAGATTTCAGAAGTGCTGTGCCCACGTTGAGTATTTTTCCCTTGCGTTTTGGGGCAGATTATTTTTTCTGCAGCAAATCTGCACCAAACACGTAATGGAAAAATAAGCAACGTGAGCACAGCACTTCTGAATTCTCATAGACTTTGCTGGCTTCACAATGGACATACAGATTTTGCTGCAGATTTCTGAAAATATGCGTCAAAACTACACATCGTGGGCACGGGACCTTAGGGCTATGTGCCCACGTTGCGTTCTATTACGCAGCGTGAAAGTCACTGCATGTGCGTCAAAGAATGCAGCCGAAAAGCTGCTTTCTGACACACATTGTAGCTGCAGAGTTCCTGCTGAATTCATAAATTCTGGATGCTTCCAGAACGCACATTTTTGACAGTGCGGTCCCACTCGGCTCTGCTGCATCCCTATAGACTTGCAGCAGAGCCGAGTGGGACCACACTGTCAAAAAGAGCATGGATGGCTGCGAGACACTGCCGCATGATCAGAATGAACTCGGATGAACTTCACTCTACTGCATTGTGATCGCGCGGCTCTGTACATGTGCCGCGGTTTGATTTGCGATCACAGGTGAAGGACTCACCTGTGACCGCAAATCCCCTGAGTGACTGAAGTGAGCTGCGCGATCACCGGTGCCATCACTCAGGTTACCCGCGGCCAGCTCGAGTCCTCCACCCGAGACCTGTGGCCGCGGGTAACCTGAGTGATGTCTTCGCTGACAGCGTGACTCACTTCAGTTTCTGCATGGAGCTGACAGGAGCGGCGGTGTTCTATGGCTGCTCCTGTCAGCTTCATGTAGCAGAGCTGGATGCGTCGTGGGACCTCGTGAGGATTACGCCGGACCTGGAGGGATGTTTGGGGATTTTAATAAAGTGGTGAAAGAGGGTGTTTTTTTGTCTTTTATTTCAAATAAAGTATTTTTCGGGTGTGTGTGTTTATTTACTTTCACTTACCGGTTCATCTTTAGGGGTGTCTCATAGATGCCTGCAATGATTAACGTAGGACTTAGTGGCAGCTATGGGCTGCCATTAACTCCTTATTACCCAGATTGCCACCGCACCAGGTCAATTCTGGATAAGCCGGGTAGAGTTACGGGACTGTCGCATCCAATCGATGCGGCAATTCTGGGCGGCTGCTGGCTTATATTTTTAGGCTGGGGGGCTCCCCATAACGTGGGGCTCCCCATCCTGAGAATACCAGCCTTCAGCCGTGTGGCTTTATCTTGGCTGGTATCAAAATTGGATGACGTCGCATGCCGTTTTTTTTTAATTATTTATCTATTTTTTTATTTTACTGCATTACATAGACCCACCCACTGGCGGCTGTGATTGGTTGCCATGAAACAGCTGTCACTCAGCATGCGGGAGTGTCTTACTGCAACTAATCAAAGGCGTCGGTGGACGGGGAAAGCAGGGAATACCAGATTGAATAATGAGCGGCAGGCATTTTCAAAAGCTGCCGCAGTGTGACAGCTGTACAGTGCCGCGCCGGTGATTGTGGATCGGTGAGTATGAGAGAGGGGGGAGAGGAATGGACCGACAGAGAGAGAGAGAGAGACCAACTGACAGGGAGACAGAGAGGCTGACAGACAGACAGAGACCGACATTGCAACCAAAATACACAAAAGAAGTGACATGTTGCTTTTTAGAATGCAGCGTCTTGGCAGCAGACGAAACGCTGCGTTCTAAAATGCAAGGTTCGCATGGATTATGCACAGTCTTCATAAATTGTGCTGGGGACGCATGACGCATGCAGTTATACTGCAGTGCAATACACGGCGTAACTGCATGCATATACGCAATGTGGGCACATAGCCTTAAGGCTACTTTACACGCTGCGATATCGGTCCCGATATCGCTAGCGTGGGTACCCGCCCCCATCTGTTGTGTGACACGGGCAAATCGCTGCCCGTGGCGCACAACATCGCGCAGACCCGTCACACATACTTACCTGCCCGGCGACGTCGCTGTGACCGGCGAACCGCCTCCTTTCTAAGGGGGCGGTCCGTGCGGCGTCACAGCGACGTCACTGAGCGGCCGCCCAATAGAAGCGGAGGGGCGGAGATGAGTGGCCGGAACATCCCGCCCACCTCCTTCCTTCCGCGTAGCGGCCGGGAGGCAGGTAAGGAGAGGTTCCTCGTTTCTGCGGTGTCACGCATAGCAATGTGTGCTGCCGCAGGAGCGACGAACTACATCGTTACTGCTGCAGTAACGATAATCGAGAATGGACCCCCATGTCACCGATGAGTGATTTTGCACGTTTTTGCAACGATGCAAAATTGCCCATCGGTGTCACACGCAGCAACATCGCTAATGCGGCCGGATGTGCGTCACAAATTCCGTGACCCCAACGACTCCGCATTAGCGATGTCGCAGCGTGTAAAGCCCCCTTAAGAGATAGAATACCCCTTAAAATAACTATATGAGGCATTAGAAAAAGCGCAACAGGCTACACCACAATGTAACAAAATAAATAGAGCCAAACCATCCTCAGATTTAATTTCAAATATGGACCGATGGACAATGCAATACGGGTAGCTATCAATAAAAATTGGCATGTCATTGAAAATGATAAAGACCTAAATTCTATTAAATAAACCATAAATAACCTATTGAAGAAGCAAAGATTTAGGGTACATGTTAATTAAGAGAAGATTCATCCCGAAAAAAAACTTGGTTAGATAATGTAGGACCAACGGGAAATTTTAAGCGTGGGAACTGTTCTTTTTGTGCACATCACATTGCAGGAAAATCCATAAAAACTGTTGATTAGAGATGAGCCACCCCCTTAGAGTTCGAGTTTGGTTCGGTTCGTCGAACGAAGGACAAGTTTGTCGAACGTTCAACGAACCAATTCGATCCCCATTAAAAACAATGGCAGGCAAACACAAACACATACAAACACATAGAAAACACCTTCTAAGGTGTCCAAAAAGTGACAATCAACTCACAAGACACCACAAAAACATGGAAAAATGACAAGGACATATACTTATGCGAAAACAAAAGAGCTGGACGAGTAAAAAGAGGAGGAGACACAGATATCGAAGTATCTGCAAGTGAACATCGATGCCATTACTGTGCAACTTGAGCCTTGCTCATTTTGGGCATCCAATCTGGATAAATTACCTGAGCTCGCTACTTACGCCTTGGGGATCTTGTCGTGTCCCGCAGCCAGCATTCTCTTGGAACGTGTCTTTAGTGCTGCTGGGTGTGTGCTGACAGATAAGCGCACGCGTCTGTCCAGTGACAATGTGGACAGACTAACGTTCATCAAGATGAACAAGTCATGGATCCGCAAGGACTTTTCTACCCCTGTGTCATCCAGGGGAGACGAAAGGCTGGTGGATTTTTGATATTGCTTCATGCAAATCAACTTTTTAAGTTTGCAACTGGGGGACAACTGATGCCAGTGAAGTGGTGTGTGTGGCCCAATTTTTGGAAAAGAGGGAGACTGTGGTTGGAGTCCCCTTTTTATTAAAAAATGAACCAAGATGAAGAAGTCATGGATCAGAGAGGACTTTTCTACCCCTGTGTCATCTAGGGAGGTGAAAGGCTGGTGGATTTTTGATAGTGCTTCATGCAAATCAAATTTTTAAGTTTGCAACTGGGGGACAACTGATGCCAGTGAAGTGGTGTGTGTGGCCCAATTTCTGGAAAAGAGGGAGACTGTGGTTGGAGTCCCCTTGCTGTGTTTTACATGATTTTAGAAGGGCTAGACATGTCTAAGAGGTTGACTTTCACCATCTGCAAGCAGTTTCCTACAGAAATGCTGCCTTTCCGCTCTTTTGACAAAGAGGATTTTCGAGACCTTATGCCCATCGCAGTGCCCCAAGAGCAGATGACCAGTCGCCACTCCTTCTCCAAGAAAGGCGTGCCTGCGATACACCAGCATGTCGCACACAACATCACTGCTTCCTTGAGAAACTCTGTGTGTGACAGGGTGCATTTCACCACAGATACTTGGACCAGTAAGCATGGACAGGGGCGTTACATGTCGCTGACTGGGCACTGGGTAACTATGGTGAGAGATGGAGAAGGGTCTTCTGTACAAGTCTTTATGTCCCTACGAGTTGTGTGTCAATCCTTCCTCTGTATGTAGAAGTTCCTCCACTACTTCTGCCTCCTCAACCTCGTCTAGGTCCTCAACCTCCGCTCAAAACCTGTCTGGTAAGGCCACCCGCGTTGTAACTGTGCACAAGGAATCCCGCACACCTCCTTACTATGCTGGCAGCAGAGCTCAATGCCATCAGGCAGTCAAATCTTTACTTTGAAATATATGGGAAATGTGAGTCACACCACAGAGGAGTTGTGGATGGTTAGTTCTGGAGACCGAGTTTCATCAATGGTTGTCTCCACTCAACCAGCAGCCAGGGAAGGCCGTGTGCAACAATGATGCAAACTTGGGTGCGGCCCTTCGCCGTGACAATGTGACACATGTGCTTTGTATGGCTCGCGTGTTCATCCTTGTTGTCAAGCAATTTTTAAAACACTATCCCGGCCTAGATGGCCTTCTGCAGAGGGCACGGTGTAACGCCTGCCTGGATCCACACACTCAGACGGGCTGTAAAGGATAGGCTAGAGGGAAGCAACTCAACAAGCTGCACCCCTACCCTGAAACCCTTTAACCCCTATACAGGGATTTTGAATTAAAAAGGGCACAAGCTGATCAATACCTGTGGAAGGTGCAGTCCAAGAGAGTAGTAGTCAGGCAGGGTCAAACCATGAATTCAGGAACATGAACAGAATGGGATGGCCAGGACTTAATCAGAAAACAAGCAGAGGTCAAATGCGGATCGGGCAATGAGGTACATAAACAGCAGGCAGGAGACGTAGTCAGAAAACAAGCGGTAGTCAGCACACAAAATCACAAAACAGAAGTTCAGAACTATGTATGGCAGTGGTCAGCAGACAAAAAAGGGTGTGGTGTCTTCCCATTGGTTGTAGCTGAATGATGGTACTTCAGCTGTGAGACAACCACCAACTACAGTCAGCCAGTGGTACTGCAGATCTCAAGGTAACTCAGCCCAGTGGCTGTGCGGAACCTGCGGCCACCGGCGTCGCTGGTATTGACTCCTCTCCCATCACCAGCACTATCTACGAAAGGAACACGGGGTCACCTGGCGATCGGAGTACAAGTTGCTGGAGCGGACTCCGGTGGTGATGTAACAGCCGTGTGCGACAATGATGCAAACCTGGGTGCGGCCCTTCGCCAGGGTATTGTGACACACATGTCTTGAATGGCTCACGTGTTGAACCTGGTTGTCCAGCAATTTTTAAACCACTATCCCAGCCTACATGGCCTTCTGCAGAGGGTATGCTCGCTATGTGCTCACTTCCACCGTTCACACCCCGCAGCTGAACAACTTGCATCGCTCCAGAAGTCTTTCGGTCTGCCTGTTCACCGCCTGAAATGCGATGTGCCGACAAGCAGGAATTTGAATCTGCACATGTTGCAGCGTCTGTGGCAGCACCGGTGAGCCCTGCTGCAATACGTTATGACTATGCAATACGTTAGCCTGGGCTAACGAGATCCAGAGGTGGGGCAGATCACGCTGATGGAGTGTTCTCAGATCAAGGACCTATGCACCCTTCTTCACAGTTTACAAATGGCGACGAAGATGTTTAGCACTGACGATGCCATTATCATTATGACAATTCCGGTCATCTACATGCTGGAGCACACTCTAAACATTATTTAGAGTCAGGTGGTGGGACAAGAGGAAGGGGAGGAAGTACAGGAGCCATCATATGCGGAAGGCAGGGGCGTA
The DNA here is from genome assembly GCF_048569485.1 of Anomaloglossus baeobatrachus. NCBI lineage: Eukaryota > Metazoa > Chordata > Amphibia > Anura > Aromobatidae > Anomaloglossus > Anomaloglossus baeobatrachus. Next base: position 191,363,106 of record NC_134359.1, read on the forward strand.
CATAGAAATCATGGGGCCCCATAGCAAAAGTCTGAATGGGCCCCCCTCCCAATAAAAAAAAAAATACAACAAAATAATAACATAATAATCATCATACATGCTACTGGGGCCGGCACACGTTACTGCGGGCAGGTTATAGTTAGAAATAAATACATACTACACAGTGTCACTGAACAACACCCACCATACCAAGGCTAATAATACATTGCAAAATAATGCCGCCGCTCCGTGACCAAATATCCCCACATTGAGTCTGAATATAACCACCGTCCTGTTACTGAGCAGAGCCCACTGCACCAAGACAAGTCTGTTCACACCGCAAATCCCCCAAAAAATCTGCAATATGTGAACTTGACCTAAAGTAGGGATGTCCTTCTTCGTGCCCCTCACTACACACAATATACATTTTCACATCTGTCTCCCCCATTTAATGGTAACAATTATGACCCCCTTTATAGCATTAGGAAATACAGTAAAACTCTACAAAGTACATATATAACACACACACAGCCACAGCCACAAAACAAGCAGCCACAACACACGCAGCCACACACACGCAGCCACACACACACACACACACAGCCACACACGCAACCACACATACACACACCCACACACACACACAAAGCCAGAGCCACACACACAGCCATAGCCACACACACACAGCCACACACACGCACACACACACAAAGCCACAGCCACAAACGCAGCCACACATACACACACCCACACCCACACACAAAGCCACAGCCACACACACAGCCACAGCCACAGCCACACACACACACATCCACACACAGCCACAGCCACACACACAAATCCACAGCCACACACACACAGCCACACACACACACAGCCACAACCACACAGAGAGCCACACACACAACACACACACACACAGTCATAACACACACACAGCCACAACACACACACAACCACAACACACACACAGCCACAACATACACAGCCACAACACACACACACAGCCACAACACACACAGCCACAACACACACACACACAGCCACACACAGCCACAACACACACACACACAGCCACAAAACACACACACACACAACATACAGCCACAACACACACACAGCCACAACACACACAGCCACAACTCACACAGCCACTACACACACACAGTGATGGCACAGCTCAGGAGCAGCACACACGAACACACACACACACACACACACAAACACAGTGTAATGGCACAGCACAGGGCAGTTTCTGTAGTTACAGGCAGACATTTGTACATTATAATACCTGCTACTGTGATGTGAGAGATCGTCAGTGACTCCGGCCTCACTGCTGCACTTCCTGTCAGTCCTCCTGACATCTCCTCCTCTCCTTTCTCTTTTAATTCCTTCTGTTCTCTGCTTCTCACTGTTTTTAATGATTTGTTTGCTCTTCTCTCTTTTCTATGGTCTCTACTCTGTTTTCCTGTTCATCTTTGTTTCTCCCGCGCTGTACTGAAGAAGCTCTGCCCCCTCTCCTGATTGGCTGTTTTTCTCCTGGCATCTCTCACTGCTCTCTGACTGGAAGAGGAAGCTGCCTGGCCACTCCCTCCTCTTCAGCACAGGCCGCGCACAGTGTGCAGTGAGTGAGACTGCATCTCTGCATTGCGGCCAGCCTGCAGCTATAGAATCAGTGCGGGTAGCCAGCGGCCTTAATCAGCTGCTTGGTGATACCACGGGGGCATGAAAGAGAAAGTGAAAATGTACACACAGTGGGCAGCTGTCTCCGGGCCCCTACACCTCACGGGCCCCGTAGCAGTGGCGTGGTCTGCCTCTATGGACGGTATGCCACTGGCGGAAGGGATAACAAGATCTACAAGGTCCACACGTTCAGCAGCACCAAGGCGGCAGGCATGGGACGGTGGGGGAGAGGGATTAACAAGGGCGCATAGTATCAGCCAAACTGTTGAGGAAGGTGCAGGAGCCCAGGAAGAAATGGAGGACAAACTGGCGATGGGAATGGAAGACTCAGTAGATGAGGAAGAGCTTGATCACATTTCTGTTGTGCGAGGTTGGGGGGAGAGGGCAGAGGAAGGAAGCATGATTCTCAACTCTCCGCCAACATCACAGCAAGGACTTGGTCCTCCTGGATGTGCAAGACACATGAGCGCCTTCTTGCTGCACTGCCTACAACATGACCCTCGGATTGTCCGAATTCGAAGTAATGCTGACTACTAGGTTGCCACACTGTTAGATGCCCAATACAAGACAAAACTTGGCAAAATAAGTCCTGCCATAGAAAGGGACGCACGTATGCATGAGTATCAGCAGAAGCTAGTATGCATCTTAGATCAGCTTTTCCACTAAACACCAGTGCTGCACAGAGTGAATCTCAATGCTTTGTCATGGCTAGGAGGAAATGGTCTTTTACTTGTCCACATCTGAGGGACTGAGGGCTGGCTGCTGTGCTGAGATGGCGTTGAGTAGGGTGTCCCTGCAGAGTTGCAAATTTGGTAATATACAAAATGAGTGGAAAAAGGTCAGATGCTGGTGGAAAGGGGAACAGGTGTGTTAGAAAGGGGAAAAACTTTGCGTCCGTGGGTTTGGTGGTTAAGCAACAGTAACATCTGCTGAAGAAACACTATCTGTTACGGGGGGACTGGCAGATTTGGATAAGGTGGTATATATCCCAATCGCCAGTCGGGGACCACCGTGCTCCTAGATGGAAAAGGAGATGCTGGCTACCCGAAGGTTAGGCGGAGGATACAGAGCTGGGTGGCTCTGAAAAAAAATAGTAGCCTGAACCGAGTTAGACGACACTCGGATCTGGAGACTGGGAACCCTGTTAGCGTCAAAGGGTCCACGCACCCAGCCAAGGAACTCCCTATTAACAACACAGGGGCCATTGGGTACGCTGTCCGTGTGCGTAGGGGGCAGACCTGTGGACAGCAGGCGCAGCAGCATCCCAGTTAATGCCATGTGCTGCACTAGCTAGATTGGGAGGACAGAAGCTGGTCATAACCGTTCTGCGTTACCAAGTGTGGTGGCGTCCTGCACCGACGCCCTATCCCTGCCTACCTCTGCCCTAAAGCCACAATGGGTTCAACACATGGAGGTGTGCTCTGTCTGAGCATAATAGAAGACTGCACACTTCCTTGTTGTCTCCAGCCCCTTTTCTAACCTGGGTCCGCCCAAACCCAGGGGGACCACAATACCCCTCCATGAGCCAAAAGCAGAGTGCAACGTCATCAGTGACATAACCAGCGGCCTATCCGTAACCGCCACTTCAATAATGACCTCATGGCAGCCACGCCCCAAACACCTCACCAGTCATCGTCTGACGAACAATGATGAGGTGCCAAATCATAGGGGCGGGCCTCTGCGAGCCAGTCCGGAGTTGGCACATCATTAGGACACCTGAAGCCCTCTGGACTATCATGGACTGACACCTCACGGACATGGCCAGTGGCATGCTCATTTGCCTAAAAACAGTCTCAGAAAACAGACTATCAGCTTCTACATGCTCTGTAGGCCCAACACAGGACTTAGACACGGCATGGAGTCCAAGTACCTGTGCAAAGAGGCTTTTCTCACTAAGTATGGCAGCATGCTCAGTAGCACTAACTGAGGACTTAGCTTCAGGAATAGCACAGTCATGCTGAGCATGGTCACTAGGCGAAACACAGTACTTAGGCTGTGTCTGGGATAAATCGGCACACGCATGCGCACTAGCCGCCTCTCCACACTTAGACGTGGATGAGGAAGCAGCCAGCTGGACGACCCGAGGCACGGCCAAAAATGGCAGCTGACGCCTGGTCGCAACTGGAACCGCAGCAGACTGCTTGCGTCTATGCCGGCACCGATTCGTAACACCAACTACCAGCCAAAATAAGAGGTGTACTTCTTCCTGTGGATAATCTGATATGATCCCTTTTTTCAGGGACACGACCATCGCTACCAAATGTAGATGAGGCACCAAAAGAGCAGGTGCTTCAATGGATCTCAAGTGCTCCATCGAGTGGCCTCTCCTCCACCTCAACTTCAATATACCAAATACTCCATTCCTCTGTGGTGTCAACAATCGCACTTGCTTCCTAACAGCTCTCAAGTTTCCACCAGCACTGCTGAGTATGGGGTAACAGAGATGGTTGAGTTTGCAGAGCTGTTCAGTCACACTATAGCCTGGGAATCAGAGGTTTGCTCCAAAGTTCCAGTGAGCCCAGACAAGGAAATGATCTGCACTGTTGCCCAGAAGCTTTGTGAGTCGGATCCAGGCCCCGATGAAGAAGGTGCTGAGCATAATGTACACCCTCATTCCCAAACTGTAAATCCTCCTGGTGGAGACAATGGGGAACATGCTGATGAGATTCAGATACCTGATTGGAATGACAACTTTACTATTCGGTCAGGGCAGGAAGAGGTTGGCTCAGAGGAGTCAGGACGAGGGGAGTGAAAACACACAGGGTGATGATGAGGTTGGAGACGCCACTTACTGTCAAACCAAAGTCAGCCAGTCGATGAGGTCAGCAGAGGAGGTGGAGTAGGATGCTACTGATGTCGAGGTTACGTTGCGTCTTCCTGGACAGAGACAAAGTACTTGAAGCACGTCAACAACTGAATCCTCAGCCACAACTCTGCCTCTGTGCAGAAGTCGTGGTGGCTCTGCAAGTCACATGGGCTGTAAGCCTTGCCTAGCCTGGGGCTTTTTTTACATCGCAAAAGATCACCCAGGTCATGTCATCTGTAAGATTTGTCTCCAATCTCTAAGTAGAAACCAAAAATCACTATTTTGAGTACTTCGTCCATGAACTCTCACATATCAAGTGATAGCATGAGGGTGTATTGATGAGCTTTTGCCACTGTGAATGCAACATGCTTATTTGCCGTTCATTGCATGCATTGTTGAAGACTACCCACAAGGGGCTGCTGTTTTTTTGCATCTGCCTTTGACTGTTTGGTCACTATAGCAATAGCAAAACGGTCTTCGGCTGTGGACTTGGAGAGCAGAGGAGGTGCTGTCTGTGAAGTGAAGGAAAAGCTAAAGGTGTGTGTTACAGCAATGAGCCACCGCGGAAACACTTTGGTGAATTGTGAGGGGACTCGTGTTGGAGTTTGGTGAGGAGGACCGTAACGCCTTTGAGCAGCATCCTGTGCCGGAAACCGACATTCTTCCAGTGCTGTTTATACTGTTTACTGGAAGAGGATCGTAAACTCTGTATTGATGGCAACTGGACACCACAGTACCCGCGTATGGTAGGCTGGGACCAGACAGTAATGCGTGCACGCAACACTTTGTTTTCATAGCAAAACACATATTTGTTCTGCTTAAGTCGACTATGTAGACAATAAGACTTGATGCCTCTGCTCTGTCAATTTGTCAGTTACAGTTAAAATCATAGAGGGACAGCGACACATGTTTGCATTGACTGTTGCTTTACAAGATTTCCAGGACTGTGTTGCTGAGCTGTGTGGTTTGCCTTCACACTGTTATCATCTGCCTTATCTGTGAGGCTTCAGCTAACAAAGGTATTCAGGGGCGGGGTAAGGGATTTTGTCTATGTTTAGGTAGATAAGTTGTAAGCTCTTGTGATGCGACACTGGTAAGTCGTGTTCGCACACACACACACACACTCACACACACACACAATTACTCCTGCTATGCAGAGGGATTACCAAGTATTAGGCAACTGTTTAGACAGTCCCTTAGTTAAGCAAAAGTTGGTGAGCAGGGGGGAAAAATCACCATTATGAGTGTCGCAGCATAGGGGGGTAGGTTTTTGGAATTGTGAATAGATTGTTCTATTCTTTCAGTTTTTTGCATGGTTCTTATTGTTTATTTTTCGAAAATTAAACAATCATTTACCAACCCAACTGCCTAGAGTCCTTTTCCTAGTGTGTGGTTTTGCTGTATACTGGGGAGCCCACCCTGTACACAACTTTAAATGAAGCATAAGTCGCAATGGGAACTTTACTGTGCTACAATGCAGCCTAGCGGGGCTGTGCAACCACCGTCTGCCCCATCAATGGCATCTGCGTGCTTTTCATCCTCTGTGACTGTGGGGACAGCAGTCACACATGCTTTTTGACGCTGACCTTCTACCCCTTTACCCGCAACAGGCAGTGTGATTGGCAGGTCGTCAGTCGTTTTTGAAGTGGAAACAGCTGCTTGTGTTGAGCTCTCTCAGACATCGAGAGAACCACCTTTGGATGAAGGCAACATTATAGCCATGCCTGCACCTTCGTCACAGATTGCCTGGACTACCTGCAGTTAAAAATTGCGTAGCAGACATGGAGAGGAGTGTCGAATGCACATGTGGTGTACCTTGCTTGACAGGAGAGGAACCCTAAGGTAGTATCCCAGACAATTTTACTATGCCCCTAAAAGTGTCAGCACTTTTGGAAATTAAAATTGCGTAGCAGAAGTGTAGAGGAGTGTAGAATGCACATGTGGTGTACCTTGCCTTGCTTGACAGGAGAGGAACCCTAAAGTAGTATCCCAGACAATTTTACTATGTCCCTAAAACTGTCCGCGTTTTTGGAATTTAAAATTGCGTAGCAGAAATGGAGAGGAGTGTAGAATGCACATATGGTGTACCTTGCTTGACAGGAGAGGAACCCTAAGGTAGTATTCCAGACAATTTTACTCTGCCCCTAAAAGTGTCTGCACTTTTGGAAATTAAAATTGCGTAGCAGAAATGGAGAGAAGTGTAGAATGCACATGTGGTGTGCCTTGCTTGACAGGAGAGAATCCCTAAGGTAGTATTCCAGACAATTGTACTATGCCCCTAAAAGTGTCCGCACTTTTGGAAATTAAAATTGCGTAGCAGAAATGGAGAGGAGTGTAGAATGCACATGTGGTGTACCTTGCTTGACAGGAGAGGAACCCTAAGGTAGTATTCCAGACAATTTTACTATGCCCCTAAAAGTGTCAGCACTTTTGGAAATTAAAATTGCGTAGCAGAAATGGAGAGGAGTGTAGAATTCACATGTGGTGTACCTTGCTTGACAGGAGAGGAACCCTAGGTAGTATCCCAGACAATTTGACTATGCCCCTAAAAGTGTCCGCACTTTTGGAAATTAAATTTGCGTAGCAGAAATGGAGAGGAGTGTAGAATGCACATGTGGTTTACCTTGCTTGACAGCAAAGAAACCTTAAGGTAGTATCCCAGACAATTTGACTATCCCCCTGAAAGTGTCAGCACTGTTTGCAATTAAAATTGGGTAGCAGAAATGGACAGGTGTGTAAAATGCACAGGCGCTGTAGCTAGCTGGTCAGCAAAGGAAGCCTCACTTTCTATCTCTGCCAATGAAACAATGCCCCAAGGAATTGCCTGAGCTGATGTTGCCAGATGCTGTTATATAAACCCCTGCACAGTGTTGACACAGACCTGCCTAGCAACAATGGCTATGAACGGCTGTAATAAAGCCCTGAAAAGGGCTGAAATTACGAGTAGTCTCTAATCCCTAAAGCGATCTGTAGATTCCACTGTATGTCTATAGCACACACAGCAGCAGCAGCGGGAGCGGTGACTGTCACCCACCCGCAGCAGACAGATAATGGCGGCGACGGGGAAAATGGCCGGGTCTTATAAGGCAAGGACATGTGACATGCACAGCCTATGACACATGCCCTTGCTTGTCTGGCAAAAATCCACTTTGCTGTGTGTGTGTCTGTGATTTGCTGACAGCCTGGCCCGCCCCACTGTACGCGCGGTTAGGAAAAAAAAAATGGCTATTGCCAGTCTTTCAGCACTCAGCAGCAGCACTGATCTATACCCCGTTCCCCCCGCACACTATATGCTGAATTTTGATAATATCATGATTCACAGTGACTCACACTATTACAGTGAAAAGCCAGCTAGTAAAGAGCTACGCTTTTTGGTGATCGAACCGTTCTCGAACGTAACTCAAACTGCCGAACGTTAAGCAAATCAATCGAGTTCGTCGAACGACTCGAACACCCCCCCAAAATTACTCGAACATGAAATTGGCAAACCGTTCGACTCGAATATCGCTCAACTCTACTGTTGATAAATGGCATGTGATAAAAGATGTTATCATTTGTAGAACAAAATGGGTGGTTTATATATTTTTTTGCCCATGTGGGTTTTACTACATAGGAAAAAACGATATGCCTCTGTTCACATGTGTTAGAGAACACTTTAACTCTATACATACCGGATTAGGAGCGACACGGCTCATTAAGCATATGAATGAGATTCATGCAGGTAATCAAAGAGTCCTACGCTTTGCTGGATTTGAGAAAATTGAACCTTTAGCAGAACTTTTAAGGAACAACCTGAATGTGAAAGGTATACAAACCTCTAGTCAACAGCACAAAATTAGTCTATATGCGGATGTCCTTCTCTCCTTATCAAATATCTCTCTTATCATTATCTCCATTAAAGAAACCCAAACAATTTTAGACCAATTCTCAGCAGCCTCATACAAACTTAACATAGAAAAATCTAAAATTATGTCCTTTTTCCTAGATGAAGTAAGTGTACCGCCCCGTGGCCTCGGCTGCGGCTGCCGAGCCACTCGGATCCATGCTCGCGTTCTACAGATGGTGGCTCGAGACTCTCACGGACCCGGGGGTCACGTCGCTCTGCAAGGGGGTTGGCGTTATACACGGGGGATCCGGGTATTTGGATTTGGGATAATTGTTCGTGATGCCACCCACGGGTTGTGGTGATGGTGGGCACCACCGCTACGGTGAATGTACGGGGACTCCCGGGAACCGTGTAGTGGCGCAGCTAGGTGTTGACCCCTCCGTGGGTAGGGGATGTTTGTCCCGGGGCCCGGTTGGGCTGTGGGCAGGGGTGCAGGGCGCAGTGTTGCGGTGCAGCGCGGTGCCGTGCCTGATGGCACTTTTGTACTCATGATTAAACCACACAGAGTCACTGGTAAACCAAATGGAGGAATGAATGGGGCCCGCAGCCGGCTGCAGCTTCCTAGTCAGGTTGGCAATGTCCGCCTTTCTCCTGCACCTGTGTTTGTAGTGTGACCACTGTGCCTGGGCAATGGTAGTCCGCTCCCCGGCATGTATGTGTCGTAGGAGCCCCTTTTGCCCGCAGGTGCTGGCCCTTGGATCTCTGGCCTCTGGCGGTGGCTACTATCCGGATGGGTTGGGCTGTTGCCTTCAAACGGGACTTTGGTGGGAATGAACCCCTGAGGTCCAGACTGCAATCAGTTAATTCGACTATGGTGGTGGCATGTAGCCTAGTTTGGGGTCTGAGTACCCTGCCTGGTGCTCCGGTATCCTGTTAGCTCCCCGGTTCAGTTCCGGCGGGCCACTACCCTGACCCAGTCCCTTACGGTTCGGCAGGTCGTATTCCCTTTCTCCTGCAGGCGGCCACTGCCGTCTGCCTGCCTGACTGATCTGGGGTCCTAGGCTCCAGCCCAGGCCCCAAGCAGAACTGTACTCCACTACTCTCCACTCCACTGTACTGAACTTTTTTCTGTTTTCCTGCCTCAGGCTAGCAGACTCCTCGGAGGGTATGTCTATCCACCTGACTCCGCCCACCTGGTGTGCCTGTCTGACTCTGAGGGAGGCAATCAGGTCTTTGTGGTTGACTGGTGGTACCTTTCTAGTGTGGGGGTGTATGTGTTGAGTGTTGTGACCTGTGACCCCTGGGGTCCAGGGCGTCACATTATCATTAGAGATGAGCGAGCCTCTGAAGGCTCAAGTTCAGTTCGTCAAACAGAGGCCCCGTTCGAGTTCAGTTTGACGAACCGTTTGACGAACCTCTCGAACCCCATTGAAAACAATGGGAGTAAACACAAACACCTAAAAACACATTATAAATGTACACATACAGTTAATAAACATTGCCATTACACTAACAGGTCCCCGCGACGCGTCCTGCACTCTGTTTCCCGACGCTTTTCCTTCCGATTATCGCTGCGTCCTCCCGGTAACCAGCACCTATTGTGACGTCAAAATAGCATGTGACCAGTCACGTGTCTATTATCTTATTGGCTACAGACTGGTCACATGGCTATGACGTCATGCTAGGTCTTGTCAGTGCATCTCTCCGGTACGCGGTGATTGTTCCAGCATGTCCATGTACCGGCAAAATGCTCTGACACATGGTCGACTCCCCGTTCCTGCATGTGTGCGCTATTTACAGAGTCAGCCCACATGCAGGGACTAGCTGTCACAGCCGGTAAATAGCGGCACCGGGAGTCACGTGATTGGAGCACCATTGCTATGGTAACCTACCTGTCAGCGGTGACGTCACTGCTTACAGCCTGCAGCCTCTGCTCACTCTCACAGAGTGAATAGACTGCACGGGGAGCAGCAGCGTCTTCCTCCCATGCAGCACTCTCTGATGTAGCAGAGCTGCATGGGTTGAAGGAGAAAGAAGACAGAAGACCATGGATCGTGGAGGTGTATCTAGGAGTAATAAACAATGAGTCTCTAAGTGTGTCTGTGTATTTATCTCTATTAAAGTATTTTTTCTTTGTGTGGTGTCTTTTTTTTAACCCTTTATTGGAGATTCTTAATGGCCGGGTCAAACTTGCCTGACATTAAGAATCTCTGGCTTAATACTAGCTAGTAAAACAAAGCTAGTACTAACTCATTATTACCCAGAGAGCCACCTGGCTTCAGGGCAGCTGGAAAAGTTGGATACAGCGCCAGATGATGGCGCTTCTATGAAAGCGCCATTTTCTGGGGCGGCTGCGGACTGCAATTCGCAGCAGAGGGGCCCAGAAAGCTTGGGCTAACCTGTGCTGCGGATTCCAATCCCCAGTTGCCTAGTTGTACCTGGCTGGACACAAAAATGGGGCAAAGCTCATGTCGATTTTTTTTTTAATTATTTCATGAAATTCATGAAATAATTAAAAAATGGGCTTCCCTATTTTTTTTTAGTTCCCAGCCAGGTACAAATACGCATTATGTTAACCAAAAAAGAATACCTTGATCCATATTAGATATACATTTGGTTTAGACCAAAGTCACCAAAGCAGAAACCAATATTTACAAACTGACTCTATTGGTACATCCATTAAACTATTAAATAAAGGCTAAATGCCAAAGAGTTTTACAAATGTAAAAATATTTTTATTTCACAATGCGGATCAGAAACACACAGATAGTGCAAAATGGTGAAAATTTAAAATCAATACACACAACAAAAAACAGGGCACCTGTGCGTGTCAGGATTATATTCAGCGCCAAAATACCGGCTCCATGATATTATATAGTCCGAGATAACACAGGCGGTAGGTGATGGTGCACACAAGGGTTATATAAATAATTGTGTGAGTAGAAAATGTGTACCAAATCCAACCACCAGGGGTCTCTCAAGGTTGGGTCACAAAATTGAATGCAGGATAATACAATGAGACAATTACAACAGTGAAACTGCAACAGATATAAATAGTACAATTCCAAAAAGTGGGATTTCTATGTATAAATTAGTCATACTGCTGTGGCATTTACAACATCATAAATTCCCACAACAAAACAGTGTGTATACAGATTGTGACATAAATTACCCATATAGGGAACCACACCTATATCAATGCAGATAGAATACAAATGCAGCAGTTTCTAATTGTCCTGTGATAATCCACAGTCACACAATTGCATAAGGATACCAGCATATATTGCACACAGAGCAATGAGGAGATCAGATTAAGACCTGTATTGCTATATGCTGCACCATGTCCCTTGAGCAATGTGCACACCACTGTAAACAGAGTACATGCACATCACCAGCAATAAGTAAAAGGACATGACGCTACACTTTATAAACAAAAAATGCTCCAGATGGAAGTAAACCGACCCACCAGTGATCACTGAAAATAAAAATAGCGCATATGAGAAGCACCCGTGGGATAATTAAATTGTAATGTATTGAAAACTGCTCACCTGATTAGGTTGTGCGCCCTCGCACAACCTCGGTGATGATCGTATAATTCCTCTGGAGGGTGATGGATTGTCTCGGCTGGCGGTATCCGATGTTAGGCTGAGTGGACCTGGGGAGATGACCGCTCCTGGTTCCTGGTTCACCGACTCTTGAGATCCTAGGAACTGATTGCGGCCGTTTGTCTTCCCTCAAGGTATTTGGGATGATTAAATCTATTACTATCAGCAGCTCAGAACCGGAATCCCTTTAGGGAGTGAAGGTATATAGAGAATAGATAAAGCCGGTCTTTTTAGCGCTAATAATAGATCTATTGTCTCAGGTTTTCTTTTGTGAATAATTATGCTTTATTTATGACAATTTAAGTAAAATAAAGCTCTTGTTATCACTACGCGTTTCAGCAGGAATAAACTGCTTTCCTCAGGTGTAGCAAGAGCCAGTACACGTCAAATTTATAGATAAAACGGCCTCTTAGATGAGGCTTAAGGGTGTGTCTTAGGTTCAAACTATTTTGACCCTTTTAATATCAAGTAAAAGTGTGTTTTTTATATAAAGTAGTAGATTAAATTAAAATGAGTCGGATAAAATTACATAAAAACATATTTATATGTGTATGTATGTGTGTATATATAATTAGATATGGCCATGAAGGATTTTTAATTAATATAAAAACTATATAAAAACTAACATAAATTCAATTTTAATATAATGTATAGAGATAAATTTATAAGGATCCTATCCTCTTTAGTTAATAATGGTATACGTTTACTAGATGTATATATTTTATATGTTATTTTAAGACAACAACGGTCCAGACTAATTTGAATATATTTATAGCTTTTACAGTTTTTTATGTAATTTTATCCGACTCATTTTAATTTAATCTACTACTTTATATAAAAAACACACTTTTACTTGATATTAAAAGGGTCAAAATAGTTTGAACCTAAGACACACCCTTAAGCCTCATCTAAGAGGCCGTTTTATCTATAAATTTGACGTGTACTGGCTCTTGCTACACCTGAGGAAAGCAGTTTATTCCTGCTGAAACGCGTAGTGATAACAAGAGCTTTATTTTACTTAAATTGTCATAAATAAAGCATAATTATTCACAAAAGAAAACCTGAGACAATAGATCTATTATTAGCGCTAAAAAGACCGGCTTTATCTATTCTCTATAGACCCATCAGTGATGGCCTGACTAAGCACAGCTGCCCTGTTTTTTGTTGTGTGTATTGATTTTACACCATTTTGCACTATCTGTGTGTTTCTGATCCGCATTGTGAAATAAAAATATTATTACATTTGTAAAATTCTTTGGCATTTAGCCTTTATTTAATAGTTTAATGGATGAACCAATAGAGTCAGTTTGTAAATATTAGGTACAAATAGGCAGCTGGGGGTTGGGGGCAGCTGTACCTGCATGCTGTACCTGGCTAGCATACAAAAATATGGCGCAGCCCACATCATTTTTTTGGTGGGCAAAAACTCCTGCATACAGTCCTGGATGGAGTATGCTGAGTCCTGTAGTTCTGCAGCTGCTGTCTGCTCTCCTGCATACACTAGTGAATGGAGCATGCTGAGCCTTGTAGTTCTGCAGCTGCTGTCTGCTCTCCTGCATACAGACAGACAGCAGCTGCTCAGCATACTCCATCCAGGACTGTATGCAGGAGTTTTTTGCCCCCCCCAAAAAATTACGTGGGCTTCGCCATGTTTTTGTATGCTAGCCAGGTACAGCAGGCAGCTACGGGCTGGCCCCAACCCCCAGCTGCCTATTTGTAACCAGCTGGGAACCAAAAATATAGGGAAGCCCTTTTTTTAAATTATTTCATGAATTTCATGAAATAATAAAAAAAAAAATGACGTGGCTTCGCCCAATTTTTGTGTCAAGCCAGGTACATCTATGCAGCTGGGGATTGAAATCCGCAGCTCAGCGTGCCCAAGCTTTCTGGGCACCCCTTCTGCGAATTGCAGTCCGCAGCCACCCCAGAAAAGGGCGCTTTCATAGAAGTGCCATCTTCTGGCGCTATATCCAACTCTTCCAGCTGCCCTGGTGATGGGTGGCTCGCTGGGTAATAATGAGGTTAGGGCTAGCTGTATATTATCAACTGGCCCTAAACCCGAAATTCATGGTCTTAAGCCAATATTAGACATGGCCACCATGACTTTCTAGTACAGATAAAAAAAACACAACACACAGAAAAATATTTTTATTAGAAATAAAACACAACACAATTAGTGACTGCATCTTTATTGAAATAAAGAACCCTCCTCCGCAGTAATCCTGGGTCAAGGGTCCTGCGCCGTCCAATCCGGATCCAATATCATCTGATCAGTTTGCTGGAAGGCAAAGCGATCAGATGATGTGTCAGGTTCAAGGACCTGAATCACATGACACAGCAGCTGATTGTAAAAAGGCTTTTATACAATCAGATGATGCATCAGTGCAAAAAAAAAAACTACACACTTCTGTGCGGACTCCTGTCCGACAGCATCAGCTGATACTTTAGCCGGCCGGGCGGTAAAAAGCCGGCCTCACCGCTCGACTTATAGTGTCAGCTGATGCCGTCAGGTGACCGCATCAGCTGATCATTGTCAGGTCTGAGAGAGAGAGAAAAGAGAGAGAAGAGAGAGAAAAAAGAGAGAGAAAATAGAGAGAAAAGAGAGAGAAAAGAGAGGGAAGAGAGAGGAGAGGGAAGAGAGAGGAGAGAGAAGAGAGAGAGGAGAGAGAGAAAAGAGAGAGGAGAGAGAGAAGAGGGAGAGAAAATAGAGAGAATAGAGAGAGAGAAAAGAGAGAGCAGAGAGAAAAAGATAGAAGATTGAGAGAGGAGAGAGAGGAGAGAGAGAGGGGAAAAGAGAAAAAGAGAGACTGAGAAAAAGAGAGAGAGAAAATAAGAGAGAAAAAAAAAGAGAGAGAGAGACTGAGACTGAGAGGCTGAGAGAGACAAAGAGAGAGAGAGAGAAAGAGAGAGAGACTGAGAGAGACTGAGAGAGAGAGACTGAGAGAGAGAGGGAGAGAGACAGAGACTGAGAGAGAGAGAAGAGAGAGGAAAGAGAGAGGGAAAAGAGAGAGAGGAGAGAGAGAGGGAAGAGAGAGAAGAGAGAGAGGAGAGAGGAGAGAGAGGGAAAAAGAGAGACTGAGAAAAAGACAGAGAGAGAAAAAAAGAGAGTGAGAGAGACAGACTGAGTGACAAAGAGAGAGAAAGAGAGAGAGAGACTGAGAGAGAGAGAGAGACTGAGAGAAAGAGACTGAGATACTGAGAGAGACAGAGATAGGAGAGAGAGCAAAGAGAGAGAGATGAGAGGGAGAGAGAAGAGAGAGAGGAGAGAAAGAGGGAAAAAGAGAGACAGAGAAAAAAATAGAGAGAAAAAGAGAGGGAGAGAGAGAAAAAGAGAGAGAGACTGAAAGAGAGGACTAGAACTCGTGAACTAATGCTTCTGAGTCGAGCACTCTAACCATTGAGCTATTGGCTCTAATGAAAAACATAGACAGATTTGGCAATCTTTATTTCTGCATTGCAGACTGAAGTCTCAGATTACAGCGCTGTTCAGTTCAGGTCCTACGTGGAGAGGGCACAGATCGCTCCCTGCATCTTCATGTAGCAGAGCTGACAGTGTCGTGTGGATTACTTCGGACCTGAATTGTTGTTTTGGGATTAATAAAGAGGTAAATGAGGTGTTTTTGTCTTTTATTCCAAATAAAGGATTTTCGTTGTGTGTTTATTTACTTTCACTTACAGTTTAATCATGGAAGGTATCTCGGGGAGACGCCTGGCATGATTAACTCATTATTACCCCGATTGCCACTGCACTAGGGCAATTCGGGATGAGCTGGGTGGAGTCCCGGGACTGTGGCATCTAATGTATGTGGCAATTCCGGGCGGCTGCTGGGTGATATTGTTAGGGTGGTGGACTCCCCATAATGTGGCGCTCCCCATCCTGACAATACCAGCCTCCAGCCGTGCGTCTTTTTCCTGGCTGGTATCAAATATGGGGGAACCGCATTTTTTTTTATTATCTATTTATTTATTTTACTGCACAATATAGACCCGCCCCCCGGCAGCTGTGATTGGTTGCAGTGAGACATCTGTCACTCATCGTGGGGGTGTGTCTGACTGCAACCAATCATGGGCGCCGGTGGGCGGGGAAAGCACAGAATAACTAATTGAATAATGAAGCGGCAGCCATTTTCAAAAGAGGAAATGCCGCTGGAGATTTGTGACAGCTGTGCAGCGAGACGCCCATGATCGGTGAGTAGGAAAGAGAGAGGGATTGTGCTGGGGACGCAGGACGCATGCAGACAGCAATGTGTGCACATAGCCTTACTGTGAAAAGCCATGTTTTTAGTGCTCGAACCGTTCTCGAACATAACTCAAACTGTCGAGCTTTTAGCAAAAAGCTCGAGTTCGTCGAACGTCTCGAACACCCCCCAAAATCACTCGAACATGAAATTGGCGAACCTCGAGCCTTGAATATCGCTCATCTCCAGTAAGCATACATTCTATCCAATCCTTTACTAAATTTACATGGGAAAAGGAGTCATTTAAATATCTTGGTATACAAATCACTAACAGTCTGGAAACTCTCATTGATACAAACATGAGAAATCTTACAGATATAATAAAAAAGAAATCTTCCAACATTATTAAAAATGAAATTACATGGCTAGGTAAAATTATATCTCTAAAAATGATAATACTACCAAAAATTCTATATTACTTCAGAGCGATTCCTTTAACCATCCCGGCCAAATACTTAAGTAATTTACAAGGTATACTAAGTAATTTTATATGGAATAAAAAGAAACCTAGAATTAGCAACAATGTTTTAATGAAACATAAAAAAGAGGTGGTTATAGTTTACCTTATCTAGTTGGCTATTATGAAACAAATATAATTAAACAAAGTCGTAATTGGATCATCAAAAATTATTCAGTATCGTGGATGGACTTGGAATTATCTTTGAATAATTACTCCTCTCTAGGCCAGCTTATCCTACTTCATATTCAAAACCCCAATTTACCTCTACCTCCTTTCTCAACTATATCATCCACACTATTAGTATGGTAACACCTTTGTAAAAAGAAGAAAAAAAAAATATATACTCAAATTAAACATTACCCTATGCAATTTTTAGCATATTTCTCAAAAACAGAAATTCCAAAACAATGGACACAATATGGTATAAAATATATTCAGGATATACATGATGGTTCAGACTTTGTTTCATTTCCTAAAAAATAAATATAAACTACTTGACTCAGACTTTAAACTTCTGTTAACTTTGAGATATTCCCTCTCAAAACTTTTAAAGAACAGTTTTCACATCCCAGAAATAGTTAGTGCTCTTTTTTGTAAGCTAAATGACAACATTTGGAAAACCAAACAAGTTTATAATTTTTTCAATAATGATCTAAAATTTAAAAAGCTACGTTATATGATAAAATGGGAAAAGAATTTAAATATAGAAATTCCTGAGGAGAAATGGATCTTCTCTTTAAAAGCGACATATTCTTCTAACATTTGTTCATTATTGCATGAATCGTTTTATAAGCTACTGACTCGCTGGTATTACACCCTGGCAAGACTCAATAAAATTAATAATAACATTTGCCCCCTTTGCTGCAGAGGATTTAAAAATAAAGGCACACTCATACACATATTCTGGGAATGCCCAAAAATACGAAACATTTGGACAGAAGCTACTAATTTGATAAATAAAATTACTCATTCTAAAATTAAAATTACACCACAAATGGCTATACTCTACTCTACTCTGACCTAGAATCCATTAACCCATGTCATACTCCAATTATTATACATATTCTCCTCATAATAAAAAATTCCATTGCAGCAAGTTGGAATAGTGACCATATACCAAATATAATGGAAATTAACAACAAGCTGATATTACACCACAAATTTGAAAGGAAACATGCTATATTTAAAAATTCATTTGGCTTTTACCATAAAAAATGGGGAGTATGGTTAGACAATTTAATAAATACTGGATGACTATTGAATCCCAAATATATAGGATGACTTCTACTACTCTCTGACAACCTTATAAATTTATAGATTTTCTCAAAGACACTCTACTCCAAAGATACAAAAACCTCTGCTCCTCCCTACCGAACCCTCTCTCTCTTTCTCTATGCCTTTTTTTAACCACCGAATAAAGCAAAAGAAAATTCACCCAGTGAGTGCCTCCAGCCTGAGGTCTTTGAAGTTCACTGGATCTTTATAGTTGGACGAGCATCACAGGATTTGTAATCTCCTGATACAGGAGGAAGACCGGGGATATAAAGACATCCAGAGTTCACAGAGGACACCGTTTTGGCTCATTAATGAGTAAGAGATTAATGCTAAAGCTGCAGGAGTGTTAAGCAGTGCCCAGTTGTTCACCCTTTACTGGATAGTATAGTATAATTTCACAATAGCTCGCCTTTATGCACTATAAGGACTCTAAATCCCCCTATAGCCTCTATAGCCAGTATTATGGCCCACATAGTTCTCAATATGCAGTATAATGCTTCATATACTCCCTTTATACAGTGTAATGGCTCCACAGCCCTCCTGTAAACCGTATAATGCTCCCACAGCCCTATATAAGTATAATGCTTTCAATAATGACACTATACAGTTTTAATGCCCCACCATTACTAACCTATATACAATATATTTGCTCTGTAGCCCCCATTCACAGTATAGTGTCCTCATCGTCACCCTATACACAGTATATTGTCCCCTATTCACAGTACAATCCCTCTAAGAGCCCCTATAGACAGTACAATGTCCCATATAACCCCTATTTAATGTGTAATGCCCACTTAGCCCCCTATACACAGCATAATGCCACCATAGCTCCTATACTCAATATAATATGACAAAGCCCCCTCCCCATACATGGTATAATGTACCAATAGCCACCCTATGCACAGTGTAATGCAGCTAGATTATGTAGCCAGGATCTTTATTCAACTGTTGCGGTCAAAGTGTTGCTACAATTGCAGCTTTTCACAATTTAAACATCACTTTCAATGTCGGACAGTGTCACGAGGTCCTTCTCCCACATCACATGATCAACAGAGCGAGCGATGGCTGTTCAATACAATAAGCATTTTTTCCAAGCAAATCAAATGGTTCATAACATAATCCACAAAACACAGGGAAAAATGAGTCCAAAAATATGAATATAATCCAATAAGCGATAAATAAAATGTCCAGTTTCTCTCTGAGAAGCCACAGCTTCTCCCAGAGGTTCAATCCTTCTTCTTCAAGTTCTCTAAGCAGACTGACTCAATCTCCCAGGTAAGCAGAGAGTTTAAAGTAGGTGAATCTCACGCTCCCTCCCCCGACTTAGGAACAAAAGGCTGGCAGGGGAGGAATTAAACCTGCAAATGGGACAATGTAGACAGAAGCAGTACAAATAAGACAGTGAACCATGCCTAAACATTAACCCACACAAAATGTTATACAATCCACAATATTCCACCATCACAGACAGCTACATTTATATGCAATGCGAGCAGTCCCTGGGACATGATTGTGAATCACTAATTGTTTACCATGACAGCTTGTGTCCTTATGATGGTCTGCTTTGCTGCCTCTAGGTACTTCTGTGAAGATTATCCACAGGCTGATGTTACGTCACCACCGGAGTCTGCTCCGATCGCCAGGTGACGCAGTGTTCCTTCCATGGATGGTGTTGGGAGAGGAGTCGATGCCAGCGGTGGGCGCAGGCTCCGATCATCCACTGGGCTGGGTTAGCTTGGGATCTGCAGTACCGCTGGCTGACTGTGGGTGGCATGTGTCTTCCAGCTGAAGTTGCCAGCATTCAGCTACAGCCAATGAGAAGACACCACACCCTTCTTATTCCCCCTCCTGTCACATGACCACTGCCAGAGATAGTTCTGATTTTCCTGGCTCCTGTTACGTCCTATTCTGTTTGGTTATTCCTGTGTGCTGACTTCTGCGTGTTTTCTGACTACCCTTCTGCCTGCAGTTTATGTACCTCGATGCCCGATCCGGATTTGACCTCTGTTACATTTGCTGACTACGTCATTGCCTGCCGATTCTGTCCCTGTTCCGCTATTCCTGGTTTGACCCTGCCTGACTACTACTCTCATCGGACTGCAGCCTTTCACAGGTAGTGATCTCCAGTTCCCTGTGTAATTCCAAATCCCTGTAGAGGGGTTAAAGGGTTTCAGGGTTCTGGGGGTCCTGATTGGTGAGTGGCTTCCCTCTAGCCTCCCCTTTACAGCCCATCTGAGTCTGTGGATCCAGGCAGGCGTTACACACTCACCTGATAGTGTTGTACGTCAGGTACAACACTGTTAGTGGTATTGAAGGGGGATCGCAAGTTCACCGCTCCTTGTCAGCAGGGATCCCGTCCTCCTGATTCCGCAGGACTCTGCTCACACGATCGGGGTTTCCACGTGCAGTGTGCAGCCGCCGGACCGGTGTCTGATAGCAGCTCCTCCTCCGGGTCGGACGGTCCCGTGATCACAGATGTGGTGATTCCCCAGCCCCTGGTGTTAGATTCAAACGGACAGTACGATCCTGGTTCTGGCTGCAGCAGCCCCGGGAGCTCCCATCGGGAGATAATGATGCAGGGAAAAAAAAAAAAGGAAAAAGTGCACGGTTTCGCTGCGCTGCTCAGAAAGGTAGTGATGAGGTTATTTGGGATGTAGATTTATTAATTATTTACATGCCACTACGCGTTTCGGGGGTACAACCTCCCCTTTCCTCAGGTAGCCTAAGATAACGCACACAGCTAGGGGCTACAGCCTCCAGCTGTCTGTTTTACCTGAGCTGGATATCAATATATGGGGGATTCCATTCCAAATGCCGTTTTTTCCAATTATTATATTTATTTTTACACTGCATTTAAGGGAACAATCACATACACCGACATTTCAGCAGTCTGACTGCAACTAATCACAGACTCTGTCAAAATGGTGGGCAGGGGAAGCAGTGAATATTCCTGAGATCTAATGAGTGAACCCGGAAGCAGTGTGATAGCCACACTCTAAGTATCACTGTCCTGCTTTTATCCTCATTTTTCTTCCTTGTGCAGCTGCCTAGCCTTTGTAACCCTATTTTATATCCTAGTTCAGGATTATTAGACTTATATGAGGTTTGGCATCCGGGGTCAGGTTTGGGTCAATCTGCAGGTTCTCCTAACTTTAAGCCTGTGCCAACACATAGCCATTTTAATAATGCATTGCTACTATATGTGCAAGGAGCCTTTGCCTACAAAACCTAATCGGTACATGGCCTTAGTGGTCAATATCCTCTGCTAGGTAAAAGACATATTCAACCAATGCCTTCAATGGTTTATACAGTCAAGATCTCCTTCAAAAAGTAAGATTCTGAAAATGGATAGATTTGGGTTGAAATGCACTTGACCATAATGACAGTTTTTTGTCTGAAGATTGATGTTGTCGTTCACTAACACGCAAGTTTGACCATAATGACAGGTTTTTGTCCAAAGATTGAGGATGTCACTCACTAAATACCCAAGTTACATTGTAAAATTCCTTCGTAATAAGGTCAGAGGAATATTTTTTTTTTTTTTTAAAGAGCTTATTTGCATAAAATTCCTAGGGAACATTGCTTGACTCTTCTTTACATTTACCCAACATTCTAAAACAATAATGTGAAGATACTTTCATGTTTCATTAATATAAAACACAAGATGATATACCCTAATTATTTTGAAGTAATATATAAAAGGACACATGTTAGAAGTATTTGTCTTCTTGCATCTATTTAAATAGTCCTTTATATTTATTGAGTTTATGTCTTTATTCATTACATAGCCAGAGGGAAGACCTTGAGCCAGAAATGTTCAGTTTTATTATTCTTTGTATGTTCTTTAATAAATGACTTTTTAATACTTTACAGACTCATGTGGAGCCTCTTTTCTGCAAAATTGCTAAAAGCCTTAAATACCAAACTGTAACATATTTATCAGAGTGTATATGTCCTTGGCCACACTCCAGGATCTATTACATCTAAACTATTAATGTTAGATTTACTCATATTAGTTGTATCCTTTAAGATGCCGCATTTTATATAAATAAAATCTTGCAGCAGTTTGAACTATATAATCAGACAGATTTTTTTTATCAAAGGCATGCCAAGTTAAGACAATTTTCGTGTCCAGTATCATTTAATTTCTGCATTCATATTAAAAAATGGTGGACGGATAAATATTGATGGGCAAATAGTAAAATATTCAGATTCGGATTATTTGTGCCGAGTAATTTGTAATATTCGTGTATTTGTACCGAATAACAAACCTAATGCAAGTCAGCAGGAAACTCAAATATTTTTCCGGAGGACGTTGCATGTGGGAGGGCTGTAAAAATGCTGCAATGGATGGAAAAGTGCTGAAACTGAATGTAAAAGAAAGAAAAAGATACCTTGATGCATTTCTGACTTACAGCTGTTTTCTGGGAATAATGTTGTCAGAGTATTACGCCACTTTTACGGAGTGACAATAAAAGCTCCAAACCGAAATCTAAATTGCATTTTACAGGAAAAAAATGTTTAGAAGCATACTTTTCTGTATAATGACTTGCATATAAGGCAACATAAATAAGAGAAAAAAAAAATCCTCCCCTTTAGCCTTTGTTTACACGTAGAGTTTTTTGGGGTTTTTTTTCATTGCTTTTAATCCTGAAAATAAAGTTCACTGGAAAATGTAATATTAGCCTTTTACTGCTTTATCTGGGCATGTGGTGTGTGGTCAGACACCTGTTTAATTTAGTTTATGAATAGCTGTATTAATCCACACTAGACTGGATTGCAACTAGGACTGTTTGGTTGATTATTGTACTAGCAGATATAACTAATGCAGCCCATAAACATCTCCCTTCAATAACAAAAGTTCCCTATACACTAACTCTGGACACACTATGCACAAAATAGTGTCGGCTAATATCTTTTTTTCTCAGCTTCCTCTTCCTTGTCCTACACCATATCCACAAAGTATACATGTGGCCCTCAACCATAATTTGTGGAGGGCCATCAGGCATCTCTCACCCATACATTTGAGAGGGCCCTCCCTCATAAATAGAGATGAGCGAACCGGTCCCGGTTCGGCTCGAGGCCGGTTCGCCGAACGGGGCTCCCGTTCGAGTTCGGTTCGTCGAACGTTCGACGAACCGAACTCGAACGTATAGGCTATAATGGGAGGCAATCACAAACACATAAAAATGCATTATAAATGTACACAAACAGTTAATAAACATTGCCATAACACTTACCGGTCCTCGCGATCCCTTCTGCACTCTGTCTCCTGCCGCTATTCCATCCGATGATCGCTGAATCCTCCCGGTGACCTGCACTGCCAGCAGAGAAGCAGGACCTATCGTGACGTCAAAATAGCCATGTGACCAGTCACGTGGCTATTATCTCATTGGCTACAGACTGGTCACATGACTATGACACGTCATGTAGGACCTGCGAGTGCATCTCTCCGGTACACGGTGCACATATGTGTATCGCCGTGTACCGGCGACATGCTCTAGCACACGGTCGACTCCCCGTTCCGTTAGGGACCGGCTGACACAGCCGGTCATTAACGGAGATCACCGTTGCCATAGCAACGCAGTTAGCGGTGACGTCACCGCTAACCGCGGCTCCGGGAGCACCGTTGCTATGGTAACGCGTCTGTCAGCGTTACCGCTGTTACCGCTGACAGCCAGCAGTGATCACTCACGGAGTGAAGGCTGCACGCTGCTTCCCGATTGTAGTGAGCATTGTAGTTAGGATGGAGGTTCCCCAGCCCCAAGTGATGAGCTGGTGAATCTCATCCTTCCTCACTACAATCGTCACTACTACTACACTAGAAAGAAAGAAGACAGAAGAGCAGGATCGTGGAGGGCTGACAGGGGGTAATAAAGATGGAGTCTCTAATGTGTCTGTGTATTTATTTCTATTAAAGTATTTTTTCTCTGTGTGGTGTCTTTTTTTAACCCTTTATTGGAGATTCTTAATGGCCGGGTCAAACGTGCCTGACATTAAGAATCTCTGGCTTAATACTGGCTGGTAAAACAAAGCCAGTATTAACTCATGATTACCCAACAAGCCACCCGGCTCCAGGGCTGTTGGAAGAGTTGGATACAGCGCCAGATGATGGCGCTTCTATGAGAGCGCCATTTTCTGGGACGGCTGCGGACTGAAATCCGCAGCAGAGGCGCCCACAAACCTCGGGCTAACCTGTGCTGCGGATTCCAATCCCCAGCTGCCTAGTTGTACCCGGCTGGACACAAAAATAGGGCGAAGCCCACGTCATTTGTTTTTTAATTATTTCATGAAATAAGTGAAATAATTAAAAAAAACGGGCTTCCCTATATTTTTGGTTCCCAGCCGGGTACAAATAGGCAACTGGGGGTTGGAGGCAGCCCGTGGCTGCCAGCTGTACCTGGCTAGCATACAAAAATATGGCGAAGCCCACGTCATTTTTTTGGTGGGCAAAAAACTTCTGCATACAGTCCTGGATGGAGTATGCTGAGCCTTGTAGTTCTGCAGCTGCTGTCTGCTCTTCTCCATACAGACAGACAGCAGCTGCAGAACTACAAGGCTCAGCATACTCCATCCAGGACTGTATGCAGAAGTTTTTTGCCCCCTGAAAAAATTATGTGGCTTCGCCATATTTTTGTATGCTAGCCAGGTACAGCAGGCAGGTACGGCTGCCCCCAACCCCCAGTTGCCTATTTGTACCCGGCTGGGAACCAAAAATAAAGGGAAGCCCTTTTTTTATTATTTCATGAATTTCATGAAATAATTAGAAAACAAATGACGTAGGCTTTGCCCCATTTTTGTGTCCAGCCAGGTACAACTAGGCAGCTGGGATTGGAATCCGCACCACCGGTTGGCCTGAGCTTTCTGGGCCCCACTGCTGCGAATTGCAGTCTGCAGCCACCTCAGAAAATGGCATTTTCATAGAAGCGCCATCTTCTGGCGCTGTATCCAACTCTTCCAGCACCTGCCTGCTATACCTGGCTAGCATACAAAAATATGGCGAAGCTCACGTCCTTTTTTTGTAGCTTTTTGGCAAAAAAAAAAAAAAATGCTTCCCTGGATTTTCCATTGCCAGTGAAGGTAACACCAAGCAGTGGGGGTTAGCAGCCAGTAGCTGCTTGGATTACCCTTAGCTAGCAATACAAAAAATGCAGTGGGAGCTAACATATATTTTTTTTAATTATTTATTTAAATAACTAAAAATAAAATGGGCTTCCCTGTATTTTGATTGCTGGACATCACAGTGCTGTAAAAATAAATCTTTAAAAAAATGACGTAGCGCTCCGCGGTATTTTTGATTCTCAGCGCAGATAAAGCAGACAGCTATGGGTTGCCACCCCCATCTGCCTGCCGTTACCTTGGTTGGCAATCAAAATACAGGGAAGCCCATTAATTTTTTCTATTTAAAAAATAGTTAAAAAAAAAAAATTACGTTGGGTCCCCCCATTTTTGATAGCCAGCTAGGGTAAAGCAGACGGCTGTAGCCTGAAAACCACAGCTGGCAGCTTTACCGTGGTTGGGGATCCAATGTGGAGGTCCCCTCAGGCTCTTTTTTATAATTATTTTATAAATATTAATAATTACACAATAAAAGTAGGGGACCCCCCAAATTGGATCACCAGCCAAGGTAAAGCGGACAGCTGTGGTCTGGTATTCTCAGGGTGGGAAGGTCCATAGTTATTGGGCCTTCACAGCCTAAAAATAGCAGGCCGCAGGCACCCCAGACGTGGCGCATCCACTAGATGCGCCAATCCTGGCGCTTCACCCCAGCTCATCCCGTGCCCTGGTGCAGTGGCAAACGGGGTAATAAATCGGGTTGATACTAGCTGTAAAGTCACCTGAGATCAAGCCCAGCAGTTTGTGATGTCATGGCGTCTATTAGATACCCAACATCATAAACTGTCAGTACTAACAAAAACAAAAAATCGACAAAAGAAATTTATTTGAAAAAACAGTCCCCAAAACATTTCCTCTTTCACCAATTTATTGTAAGAAAAAAAATAAAGGGGTCCCACGACGACTCTGGACCGTCTAGAATATGGGGGGGAGACACTCAGGGAACGTATCCCCCATTTTCTAGGAGTGCGGACCCTTCATGTGAGGAGTGTGGGTGCAATGAATCTGCACTCACTCTCCCCGGGTCCACAGCAGCAGAGTCCATGTCGTAATGGTTGCTACCAAAGCTGCAATGCCCTGCTCATGAGGTAAGGGCATGCCTAATCAGGAGAACTACTGTAGAGGAAGCTCTGCTCACTGGTATATAGGTGCTCAGAGGTAATAATAGATAAAATTAGTGAGTAACCTCGGCACTCTATATCTCCCAGACTAAGTCAGTAAGTCACAACGGATAGTAATGCAAAATCACTCTTTATTGGTCCGTATTAAGAAAATTTTTTTTTCATAAGCATATATGTTTTTGTCCAAAACAAGTTACAAATGACGTTTCGGCCTGAGCCTTCGTCAGATTGGACTTATCTGCATGTAATCATGAAAAATGACAATAATCAGTATCACATAAGAGTGAGAGAACAATAACATAAACTCGAACAATGTAGAGGTACAATTGGGATGCAGCAAAAAAATTGCAACA
This sequence comes from Anomaloglossus baeobatrachus, assembly GCF_048569485.1. Lineage (NCBI taxonomy): Eukaryota > Metazoa > Chordata > Amphibia > Anura > Aromobatidae > Anomaloglossus > Anomaloglossus baeobatrachus. The sequence continues at coordinate 191,389,568 of NC_134359.1, forward strand.
CAGCAAGAAATGAAACACATGATACAAATGTCATAATACAGTACAAGGACAATATAGTAATGACAAATATGGGGTCAGAGTAGGCTTAGACAGCTCTGGTACGAAAGAGATGTCAATCATAAAGTAACATGTGCAGTAGGTGTAGAGCTACACTATGCATGGCAGAGCTAATGGGTAGACCGACCATAGAAAAAGTAGAGAAAAAGTGGAGAAAAAGTGGAGAATAAGTGGAACATAAGAGGAGAAAAAGTGGAGAAAAAGTGGAGAAAAAAGTGGAGAAAAAGTGGAGAAAAAGTGGAGAAAAAGTGGAGAAAAAGTGGAGAAAAAGTGGAGATTAAGAGGAGAAAAAGTGGAGAAAAAAGTGGAGAAAAAGTGGAGAAAAAGTGGAGCATAAGTGGAGAAAAAGTGGAGAAAAAGTGGAGAAAAAGTGGAGCATAAGAGGAGAAAAAGTGGAGAAAAAAGTGGAGAAAAAGTGGAGCATAAGAGGAGAAAAAGTGGAGAAAAAGTGGAGAAAAAGTGGAGCATAAGAGGAGAAAAAGTGGAGAAAAAGTGGAGAAAAAGTGGAGCATAAGAGGAGAAAAAGTGGAGATTAAGAGGAGAAAAAGTGGAGAAAAAGTGGAGCATAAGAGGAGAAAAAGTGGAGAAAAAGTGGAGAAAAAGTGGAGAAAAAGTGGAGCATAAGAGGAGAAAAAGTGGAGATTAAGAGGAGAAAAAGTGGAGAAAAAGTGGAGAAAAAGTGGAGCATAAGAGGAGAAAAAGTGGAGAAAAAAGTGGAGAAAAAGTGGAGAAAAAGTGGAGATTAAGAGGAGAAAAAGTGGAGCATAAGAGGAGAAAAAGTGGAGAAAAAAGTGGAGAAAAAGTGGAGAAAGTGGAGAAAAAAATGGAGAAAAAGTGGAGAAAAAGTGGAGAAAAAGTGGAGAATAAGAGGAGAAAAAGTGGAGAAAAAGTGGAGAAAAAGTGGAGAATAAGAGGAGAAAAAGTGGAGAATAAGTGGAGAAAAAAATGGAGAAAAAGTGGAGAAAAAGTGGAGCATAAGAGGAGAAAAAGTGGAGAAAAAGTGGAGAAAAAGTGGAGAAAAAGTGGAGCATAAGAGGAGAAAAAGTGGAGAAAAAAGTGGAGAAAAAGTGGAGAAAAAGTGGAGCATAAGAGGAGAAAAAGTGGAGCATAAGAGGAGAAAAAGTGGAGAAAAAGTGGAGAAAAAGTGGAGAAAAAATGGAGAAAAAGTGGAGCATAAGAGGAGAAAAAGTGGAGAAAAAGTGGAGAAAAAAGTGGAGAAAAAGTGGAGAAAAAGTGGAGAAAAAGTGGAGAAAAAGTGGAGATTAAGAGGAGAAAAAGTGGAGAAAAAGTGGAGAAAAAGTGGAGCATAAGAGGAGAAAAAGTGGAGAAAAAAGTGGAGAAAACGTGTAGAAAACGTGGAGAAAAAGTGGAGAAAAAGTGGAGCATAAGAGGAGAAAAAGTGGAGAAAAAGTGGAGAAAAAAGTGGAGAAAAAGTGGAGAAAAAGTGGAGAAAAAGTGGAGAAAAAGTGGAGATTAAGAGGAGAAAAAGTGGAGAAAAAGTGGAGAAAAAGTGGAGCATAAGAGGAGAAAAAGTGGAGAAAAAAGTGGAGAAAACGTGGAGAAAACGTGGAGAAAAAGTGGAGAAAAAGTGGAGAAAAAGTGGAGAAAAAGTGGAGCATAAGAGGAGAAAAAGTGGAGAAAAAAGTGGAGAAAAAGTGGAGAAAAAGTGGAGAAAAAGTGGAGATTAAGAGGAGAAAAAGTGGAGCATAAGAGGAGAAAAAGTGGAGAAAAAAGTGGAGAAAAAGTGGAGAAAGTGGAGAAAAAAATGGAGAAAAAGTGGAGAAAAAGTGGAGAAAAAGTGGAGAATAAGAGGAGAAAAAGTGGAGAAAAAGTGGAGAAAAAGTGGAGAATAAGAGGAGAAAAAGTGGAGAATAAGTGGAGAAAAAAATGGAGAAAAAGTGGAGAAAAAGTGGAGAGAAAGTGGAGAAAAAAATGGAGAAAAAGTGGAACACCCTTTGGTACCTTTCATGTGGCACTAAGGGGTGCTTAGCTTTGTATTTAGCCAAAAAAATGAAAAAAAAATGACATAGGGTTCCCCCTAGTTTTGTAGCCAGCTAGGGTAAAGCAGACGGCTGCAGCCTGCAGACCACAGCTGGCAACCTCACCTTGGCTGGTAATCCAAAACTGAGGGCACCCCACACTGTTATTTTAAATTAAATAAATAATTTAAAAAAAAAACACGTAGGGGTCCCCCAAAATTGGATCACCAGCCAAGGTAAAGCAGACAGCTGGGGCCTGATATTCTCAGACTAGGGAGGTCCATGGTTATTGGAATCTCCCCAGCCTAAAAATAGCAGGCCGCAGCCGCCCCAGAAGTGGCGTATCCATTAGATGCGCCAATCCTGGTGCTTCGCCCCAGCTCATCCCGCGCCCTGGTGCGGTGGCAAACGGGGTAATATTTGGGGTTAATACCAGATGTGTAATGTCACCTGGCATCAAGCCCTGGGGTTGGTGAGGTCAGGCGTCTATCAGATACCCGACATCACCAACCCAGTCAGTAATAAAAAAAAAATACACGACAAACACATTTTTATTTGAAAAAACACTCCCCAAAACATTCCCTCTTTAACCAATTTATTAGATTGAAAAACAAATCCAGGTCTGGTGTAATCCAAGGGGTTGCCATGACGATGCACACTGTCCCAGTCAATGAAGAGCAGGATGTTCCCCATTGGCTGGGAGAGCAGTGCAGTGACCTGAGCTAACATCAATGGGTCAGCCCAGGTCACTGCAGGGGGGTGACAAGTGCTGCTGTCAGTGAGGTACATTACCTGCGCTGATCTCCAGCACTGCCGACAGCCCCTGTCACTGAGCTCAATGACCGGCGCCTTCACATCAAGTATCGCGAGAGGTCCGTGACGTCACCGCCAGTGTCAGTCTCGGGTCGGAAGCGATAGGTGATGTGACAAGCGGCGGCCATGGAGGACAGTGACAGCGCTGAGGTCGGGATGGCGGGACTTCATCACCGCAGGTAAGCCGAGCGAGCGAGCGAGCGGGCGGGCGGGCGGGCGGGGGGGGGGGGGGTGTGGATGTGTGTGTGTGTGTGTGTTTGTGTATGTGTATGTATGTGTACATGCCACGGGCAGGAGGGGGTGGAGCGAGCTGAGCGGGAAAGTGTGGGCTTCCTGCACGTAACTAAGATAAACATCGGGTTACTAACCAAAGCGCTTTGCTTGGATACCCGATGTTTATCTTGGTTACCAGCTTGTGGCAGGCTGCCAGCGATGGCTCCTGCACACTGTAGCTGTAAAAAGCCCTGCTTTTTGCTGCTAGAACCGTTCTCGAACGTATCTAGAACTATCGAGCTTTTAGCAAAAAGCTCGAGTTCTAGTTCGATCTCGAACAGCCCAAAAATCACTCGAGCCTAGAACTGGAGAACCACGAACCACGAACCGCGCTCAACTCTACTCATAAATTTGGGAGAGCGTACAGGTGGCCCTCTAACAGATATTTGGGAGGTACTGCAGTACTGCCTCAGTGAAACTGCAACAACCTCTGCTTAATAAACTGCATACTACAGTAGATTTGTTGAAAGGTCTAATACACCAGACAAATCTGTGGATCTTGCCATCTGAACCTACAACCAGCCATGGTCATGTGTGATAACATCCCTGTAACCTTACAGTGATTCTGAAGCTTGGCAAGCTTGCACATTTACTATGCCTAGGCCATGTGCTCAATTTAGTGGTAGGGCACTACCGCCCCCATCATCACCGCACACACACAGGCACTACCGCACCCATCATCACCGCACACACACAAGCACTACTGCCCCCATCATCAATGCACACACGCCGGCACTACCACCCCCATCATCTCTGCACAAACACCGGCACTACCTGGGTGACGTCACCGCTGACAGCACGACTCACTTCAGTTGCTCCGTGGAGCTGACAGAGAGCGGTCATGGTCTGTGGCCACTCTATGTCAGCTTCCAATGTAGCAGAGCTGAAAGCGTCGTGAGACCTCGTGTGGATTACGTCAGACCTGGAGGGGTATGTGGGAATTTTAATAAAGTGGTGAAAGAGGGTATTTTTTTGTCTTTTATTTCAAATAAAGGATTTTTTGGTGTTCGTGATTATTTACTTTCACTACAGATTAATCACAGAAGTTGTCTCATAGATGCCTGCCATCATTAACCTAGGACTTATTGGCAACTATGGGCTGCCATTAACTCCTTATTACTCCGATTGCCACTGCACCAGGGCAATACGGGATGAGCCAGGTAGAGTCCCGGGACTTTCGCATCTAATGGATGCGGGAATTCCGGGTGGCTGCTGGCTAATATTTTTAGGCTGGGGGATTCTCCATAATGTGGGGCTCCCCATCCTGAGAATACCAGCCTTCAGCTGTGTGGCTTTACTTTGGCTGGTATCAAAATTGGAGGGGACCGCACGCCATCATTTTAAAATTAGTTATTTATTGTACTGCACGATATAGTGAGAAAGCTATACCTCATGACCGTCATTTATCACAATATAAGGCACAGATGCCCACAATGGGGCAAAACATGTGCCTAACACATACTCCTATACAATATCAAAAAACAGAGAGAACATGGAGTAATAAATAGTGCAAAACAATAGCAATTTTTATTCAATTGTGTGAAATAGACAAGACACAAAAAAAGGGAATGGCCATATAAAATACCATAAAATACACAGAATATGGGAATGGGAGTAGATGGTAACCCCAAGGGAAAAGGCAGCAGCATGTATGGAGACAATCAAAAAAGTATATTAGCCTGACTGGCAGCTATTACAAACAAAATACCAACATGACAGCATGTAATAAATAATAGTCATAAAGTGCTGAGTGCATAAGTGGATACAGTGCAAAAAATAGCAGCATACAGAGATTGTAAAGTGCCAAGTGCAAACATTAAATCATAAAGCTGCTATGACCACAATATATGTGTGGAATCCACTCTATCACATGCCATCAACATAATACAATATATAGCGATGTATAAAGAGCTGCTTGCAAGGTGATAATTGCAAAAAAGGGGCCAAAATCCCCAGGTAGGGGGACCCCCCATGGAAAAGAGCCCCCTAAAACCTCCAATGTACGTTTCGCAGGATAAATACTACCCCTGTGGGTACCGCTTCATCAGGGAGGAAAGGCGAGGGTGGTAGAGATAAGAGGCCTCACTCATTTATAATGCCCGCTGTGTATGTGGCTTCCTGAAGTGACGCCCACCCGAATGACGCGCACGGAAGCCGGCGCCACGCCTCCTCACTAAAGGAGCGCCGTCAGACCTGGAGCACGCACGTGGGAGCAGGGACGCGTCACCCATATCCCACATGTGCGCTCCCATCCAATAAGACAGCGGCCGCGTCAGAGAGAGTTGAGGGGCCGGCGAACTGGCGCGTACTGGAGGGCGGCCAGGAAGCCAAGGGAAAGTCAATAATGTGGCAGAAAGAGATCCGATCATGTGACCAGGTGGGGCGGGGTTAAGTCGAATACACAAACAATGCAGGCATGTAGTTCCAAAAATATCGAAGGAGACGCAGCACCAGGTAACATAAATAGCGATCCTCTGCCACAATCAATGATCAGTCCATATAGGTAGCCAGAAACGGGAATCTCATCCAGATATTTCTGAAGTAGTTGATGTGGGTATAATCTGACCTCACTTAGTAGGTCACAGATCCAAAAGATTCCTAGACATCAACAGGGGATGGATACCCAATATGTTCACATTATACACCATCTATTTATGAATATAGAAAATGCAATAAATAAGGGCAATGAGGCATAGAAATCAAAAAAGAGGGGGGGGGGAGGGGGCAGGGAATGAAAAATTGATATAAAAATACATTAAAAATATTTACAAGAAAGAAATATTATATATATAATAAAAATCAGTAGAAAAGTGGCGAAAAATGTTCATGAAAGAGGAACATAGAGAGAATCATTCAAAGAAAGCATGCGAAACTAATGACTTCATTAAGTCCTCTAGGGACAAGAGTTTCAAGAGTACTGATCCACCAGGCCTCACATTGAGCCAATTTTTTCTTTATATCTCCCCCCCTGGAGCCACAACTAACTGTGTCAATTCCACGCACCTCAAGAAGTGTGGGATCACAATTATGATACTTCCTGAAGGGACGGGGAAGAGTTTTAAGAAGATTGAGATCCTGTACAGATGTTGCTGCCGAAATGTCACGCACGTGCTCTCTGACCCTGACGTGGAGCTCACGCGAAGTCAGCCCCACGTAGATCAGAGAGCACGGGCAAGTGGCAAAATAAACAACATGTGTAGTGCCACATGATATGTATTTCCGGATCTCAAAGGTCTTTACGTGGCTAGAGGAGAAGAATGTCTTAGTGCGGACAATGTTATTGCACGCCAAACAGTGACCGCACTTAAAACATCCAAGGGTGGGGCCACGAGTACTGAAGGGATTTTTAATGTCTGGGACATAGTGACTCCTCACCAACAGGTCCTTGATGTTCTTGGCAAATCTCGCTGTCACGAGTGGCGCATCCGTGAGGATCCCCGATAATATTGGATCAGATAATAAAACCGGCCAATGCCTGTAAAGGATGTCCTTCATGGTGCCCCACTCATAATTATATGTACTGATGAACCTTGGTTCACCACCGGAAGACGTTTGTTTGGGCCTGTAGGTGAGGAGTTGCGCCCTGGGGTTTTTTTTAGCCCTCAAATAGCCCTTCTTCACCATCCTCCCACTGTAGCCACGCTCTCTAAAGCGGCAACTTAGGTCGGCCGACTGAACCTCGAACTTGTCATTGGTCGAGCAGATGCGTCTCAATCTCAGGAACTGGCCAGTAGGGATAGCACGAATGGTGGCAGGTGTATGGGCTGACGAGGCATGCAGCAGGGCATTGACCGAGGTGCTCTTACGGTAGACATCAGTCTGTATTAAATGATCAGCTCCAACCTCTATTTTGATGTCTAAAAAATCAATGCTACTGCTGCTATGCCTATAAGTCAGCCTAATGCCAAAATCATTGACATTAAGTAGCCCCATGAAAACATCGAGTTGCTCCACCGTGCCCTGCCAAAAAAATAAAACGTCATCAATGTACCTTAGCCAGCACTGCACATGGGTGCTAGCCCCAATGCCTCCGTTGCCAAAGATGTTGCGTTCCCAGAACCCTAGGAACAAGTTGGCGTACGAAGGCGCACAGGCCGCGCCCACCGGCGACTGTGATTGGTTGCAGTGAGACAGCTGTCACTCAGCGTGGGGGCGTGCCTGACTGCAACCAATCATAGGCTACAGTGGGTAGGGGAAGCAATAAATACAAGATGGAATAATGAGCAGCCGGCATTTTCAAAAGAGGAGAAGCCACCATAGCAGTGTGACAGCCGTGCAGCGCCGCGCCGGTGATCGGTGAGTATGAGACAGTGGGTGAGAGGAAGAGTCCGACCGACAGAGAGAGATAGAGACCGAGAGAGAGAGACCGACCGACAAAGAGAGCGAGAGAGAGACCAACATCGACAGAGAGGTAGAGAGACCGACAGAGAGAGAAAGAGAGGCCAGAAATGAATTCACATCTCATCTGAGCATGCTCAGATTAAGAAACCGGATCCATCACTGGAATACGCTTTTTGCCGGATAACGATGGATCCGTCGCCCATAGGCTTCCATTATACAACATGCCGGACAGCATGTTGGTCCAGTATTTTGAAAAAATACCCGCTGCATGCTGCGTCCTTTCCAGCAGCCGGACGAAGACATTTTGCCACATGTAACACAAGGCTATCCGGCACAATCCGGCACTAATACAAGTCAATGGGGAATAAAACGGATCCAACGCCAGAACCGTTTTATCTGCATTTTGCCGGATTTTGCCTGACGGCAAAAAACGGATGTGTGAAAGCAGCTTTAGTAAAATGGAGCACAAAAACCACAGACTCATATAGGGTCTGTAAAATTAATCATTATCACCATGTTTTGCATTTCATGTGGACTCAGCTTTCTAGAGTATTGAAGCTTGAAGTGTCTGTGTGCATTCAGCACAACCCTGACAACTTCTTCTACCACATCCACAACCAGAGAGAGCAACAGCTTCTCAAAAATAAAAGAACAGGTCCCTTTAAGGCATTTTGTACAGAGAAGAAATAAGAGGATATCACCCAGTGAGAGAAGAGAACTGTGGAGAATATTATGCAGGTGAGGGGAACTGGTACAGCTCAGGTGAAGGACATCATAGCACCAATCATGAAAATGCTGGTTTTCCACAATGTGCAAGAGCAGACAAAATATTAGAAGGAGGCTCTCTGATACAAACTGGAAGAGACTGCAAGGAGGGCCTCATAAAATATTGTGTTAAGAGTGGCACTCCTAGAGTGGTAGAGCCAATGCACTATGTGCAAGATCGGACAAAACAAATCACCCTTGTGGGGTATACATATATCATGATAAGCATCAAGACATGATGGAAAAAGAGGAGGAGTAGGATCTGAGAAAAAAAATAAAATATAAAGATTGATGTTAATACAATTTACAAAACTGAACATTTTGACTTTAGGTTTGCTTGGTGTTATCTGGTGGGGTGACAAAGTCTGAGGAAATCAGCCTTTGTTTAATTTTATAAGAGCATTTTCCTGTGACAGGCGGCTGTGTCTATTTGTTATGATGGCCCTGGTGGCACTAAAAACCCACTTAGACAAGATGCTAATGCAACGCCCCTGGACTATCAGGTCGTCACAGGGTATTGCACAATCTGCCCTCCCGTGCAGTTTCCACCTCCTTCTTGGTTTAGGGTCCCCAACTACATGGTGTTGCCTACATCAGTTAATCAAATCCTAGATACACCCTGCACCACACCCACCAAACGCACCAGTGCACGGGTTGAGTGGAAGAGAGTCGCCCACCTGGGGGGTTGGGAGAGGAGGTCAGGAGTGTCAAAAAGGAGAGAGTTGGGTCTGAGAAGTGAAACTGAGAGGAGGTCAGGATCAGGGCTCCTAAGAAGCAATCTAGGGGGCAGATGGTGGTCTGGGCCTAGAGGAGCTGGCCTACTGGTCACAGGGGATCGTGGCAATTGGCACAGATCTGTCGAGGAGGACAGCCGGTGGCCTTGCACCATCACTGGGCTGGGACCAAGGCACGACTGGGTGCATGGACCCTAGGTCGGGGAGTAGCTTCAGACAACCCGATAATTTACCCAAGGAGAACGGAGTCTTCAAGATCCGTTCCCACCTGCTCCAAAATCGGGGCATTAGCGAAACGAGGGGGATAGGACTTTCCAATTCAAAATGGTTCAGAAAATCCCAAGCGTGAGCCCTAAGAGCAAGCTCCCACACTTAGCCATAGTGGGGAGCGGGCTCCGGCAAGTTTCATACTACTGGGACTATCAAAGAAGTAAACTTAGTGCCAGGAGGCAAGTCACAGGTCACCAGGCAGCACCATTGGGGACGGAACCTGAACTAATCTCCCCTCAGCAGCATCGATGTCCAGAGACTTGTTTGACCAGTTGTCGGTGTCAGCTTAATGGAGCTGAATGGAGTGGGTACCACAGTGACCCCCTTGCATCCAATGGCACTCCCCTTCAATCACCGAGCCCTGGGGTATTCCCCCAACCCGTGGAGGGTTCTAACACCTGGCTGCCCCATTCCATCACCCCGGGTACTCCCAACTGCAGCGGTGGTACTCCTAATTACCACATACCACGGGTGGCATCACGAACACTATAATTTCCCTTGCACATACCTCCCCTTTTATTTGAGTGGTAACACGATCCCTGGATCCGGAGACCCTCGAGCCACTGCGATTTCAGATCCGAGCAGCTCGGCTGCTGGCACTGGGGCGGCACACTAGCAAGGCAGGCCAGCAGCTCCAAGGCGTACAAGGAGAGTTTGTGCCATATGTCAAGCTCAGACACCCAATAGATACATTATATGGCACTCAGAAGTCATGGAGAATGCTGGTACAGTTGCCTATGTATGCCTTCATCATCTTTGACCCCTTTTTGTCAGAGTACCTGGCACAGCTGTCCATTGGTGCTGGGACCGTTTGAGGAAACTATCTCAGGTCTTGGACATTGTGCCACTGCCTGTGTTGCATCTGGTGTGCGTGTCCCACCTCTCTATTTGTTGGTTGGCCAAAAAAGCAGGAGTTTTGTTGCCAGCGTTGTCTGACGGGAATTTTTTCAGCAACTGTTCAACAGTGGTCTTCTGGTATTTTTGCATTATATTAGCCCTTTCCGACAGCAGAATGAGAGATGGAAATTTCTCCCTGTACCGTGGGTCGAGAAAGGTGCACAACTAGTATTTGTTAGTGGCCAAAATGTGTATCATGTGAGGGTCTTGAGAAAAGCAGTAAGACCTGAGCTCTGCCTTGCTTGCCAGACGACCAAGAAAAAAAACAAAAACTTAGAGCACCACCAATAAAAGGGATCACCATAAACCCAAGAAAAAGTACTATCCACGAAAAAAAAAGAAATGTTTGGCCCTTTTCTTTTTTGTTTTTCTGCAGACTATATTTATATAGTTACATAATTACATAGGTTGAAAAAAGACCTAGGTCCACGTAGTTCAGCCTTCCTCCACCAATTCTACATTTTGTCCCTAAGTCATTTATAACCAACAATGTTGTGTGTACTGAGGAAATCATCCAGCCCTTTTTTAAAAGCTGTTATAGTATCTGCCATTACTACCTCTTGTGGTAGAGCATTCCACAGTCTGAATGCTCTAACTGTAAAGAACCCTTTCCTATTTAGCTGCCGGAATCGCTTTTCTTCCATTTTCAATGTATGCCCCCTGGTCCTTAGTATTGTCTTTGGAAGGAATAAGTCATATGCCAGTCCTTTATATTGACCACACATGTATTTATACATACAAATGAGATCTCCTCTGAGACGTCTTTTTTCTAAGCTAAACATTAGAGATGAGCGAACCGGCCGCGGTTCGGCTCTAGTTCGGTTCGCCGAACGGACGTCTCGTTCGAGTTCGGTTCAGCGAACGTTCGACGAACCGAACTCGAACCGCATAGGAAACAATGGCAGGCAATCACAAACACATAAAAACACCTAGAAAACACCCTCAAAGGTGTCCAAAAGGTGACAAACAACTCACAACACAACACAAACACATGGGAAAGTGACAAGGACATATACTCATGCGAAAACAAAAGAGCTGGACAAGGAAAAAGAGGAGGAGACACAGATATAGGCATGGTACGCCCTTTCTAACATCATGTAAAACACAGCAAGGTGACTCCAAGCGGAGTCTCCCTTTTTTCCAAAAATTGGGCCACACAGACACCCCATCAGTGGCAGCACTAGTGCCCTAGTTGTACACTTCACAGCTAGATTTGCATCAAGCACATTCAAAATACACAAGCATTTACTCTCCCTAGGATGACAAAGGGGTAGTAAATTCCTTGTGGATCCATGACTTGTTCATTTTGATGAACGTTAGTCTGTCCAAAATATCACTGGACAGACGCGTGAGCTTATCTGTCAGCACACACCCAGCAGCACTGAAGACACGTTCAGAGACAACGCTGGAAGCTGGACACGACAAAATCTCCAAGGCGTAAGTGGAGAGCTCTGGCCATTTTTCAAGATTTGAAGCCCAAAATGAGCAAGGCTCCATTTGCAAAGTAATGGCATCGATGTTCATTTGGAGATACTCCTTTATCATCCTCTCCAGCCGTTGACTATGTGTCAGACTTGTTGTCTCATGTGGCCTTGCAAAGGAGGGTCTAAAAAAATTATGAAAAGATTCAATAAAATTGCTTTTACCAGCACCAGATACGGTGCTACTGGTACGGGTAGACTGTTGAAGATGACGAGACCGTCCCATGTTTTTCAAGTTACATCTGGGAGATTCACTCCCTGCACCTGCACGGTTGTTTGGTGGAAAAGCCGAGCTAAGATCGAGTAACAGCTTCTGCTGATACTCCTGCATACGTGCGTCCCTTTCTATGGCTGGAATTATGTCACAAAATTTGGACTTGTACCGGGGATCTAATAGTGTGGCAAGCCAGTAGTCATCATCACTTCTAATTTTGACAATACGAGGGTCATTTTGGAGGTAGTGCAGCAAGAAGGCACTCATGTGTCTTGCGCAGCCATGCGGACCAAGTCCACGCTGTGTTTGTGGCATAGAGGTGCTAACCGTTCTTTCTTCCTCTGACATCTCCCCCCAACCTCTTTCAACTGAAATTTGACCAAGGTCTCCCTCGTCCGCTGAGTCTTCCATGTCCATGGACAGTTCGTCCTCCATTTCTTTATGTTCTCCTGCACCTTCCTCAACATTTCGCCTGCTACCATGCGCCCTTGTTGATCCCTGTCCCCCATGGTCCCATGCCTGCCGCAATGGTGATGATGAACGTCTGGACCTTGGTGATGTTGTTGTGTCTTGCGCATATGAATCCTCCTGTAGTTCCTTTCCTTCCTGTTGTCCCACCCCCTGACTCCGAATAGTGTTTAGCGTGTGCTCCAGCATGTAAATGACTGGAATTGTCATGCTGATAATGGCATTGTCAGCGCTAAACATATTTGTCGCCATGTCGAAACTGTGCAGAAGGGTGCATAGGTCCTTGATCTGAGACCACTCCATCAGGGTGATCTGCCCCACCTCTGCATCTCGTTGGCCCAGGCTATACGTCATGACGTATTGCACCAGGGCTCGGCGGTGCTGCCACAGTCGCTGTAACATGTGGAGAGTCAAATTCCAGCGTGTCGCCACATCGCATTTCAGGCGATGAACCGGCCGGCCAAAAGACTTCTGGAGCGATGCAAGCCGCTCAGCAGCGGTGGTTGAACGGCGGAAGTGAGCAGACAGTTTTCGTGCCCTGTTCAGAAGGCCATCTAGGCAGGGATAGTGTGTTAAAAATTGCTGGACAACAAGGTTCAACACGTGAGCCATACAAGGCACGTGTGTCACCTTGCCCAGGCGAAGGGCCGCACCCAGGTTTGCAGCATTGTCGCACACGGCCTTACCAGGCTGCAGGTTGAGTGGAGACAACCATTTATTAAACTCAGTCTCCAGAGCTGCCCACAACTCATCCGCTGTGTGACTCCTATTTCCAAGACATGTCAAGCTAAAGACCGCCTGATGCCGTTGCGCTCTGCTGCTAGCATAGTAATGAGGGTTGCGTGATCCAGGCAGGCTTGGGGCGGAGGTGGAGGACCCAGATGAGGTGGAGGAGGCAGAAGCAGTGGCGGAACTTGGACAGACAGAGGATTGACACACAAGTCGTGGGGACGGCAAGACTTGTGCAGCAGACCCTTCACCATCTATCACCATAGTTACCCAGTGCCCAGTCAGCGACATGTAACGTCCCTGTCCATGCTTACTGGTCCAAGTATCGGTGGTGAAATGCACCCGTTCACACACAGAGTTTCTCAACGAAGCGGTGATGTTGTGTGCGACATGCTGGTGTAGCGCAGGCACACCTTTCTTAGAGAAGTAGTGGCGACTGGGCATCTGGTACTGGGGCACAGCGACAGACATAAGGTCTCTAAAATCCTGTGTGTCCACCAGGCGGAAAGGCAGCATTTCTTTAGTCAAGAGCTTACAGAGGGATAAAGTCAACCTCTTAGCTTTGTCATGGGTCACAAGAAATGGCCTTTTATTTGTCCACATCTGAGGGACAGAGATCTGGCTGCTGTGTGTAGACGGTGTTGAGTAGGGTGTCCCTGGAAAAATGCAGGTTTGTGAGGAAAGTGCAGGCGTAGACATGATGTTGCCTTCATCAAACGTTGGTGCTATCGATGTCTGAGAGAGCTGTACACACGCACTTGTTTCCCCTTCCAAACCAACTGACGACCTACCAAGCAAACTGCCTGTTGCGGTTACAATGGTGGAAGTTGTGCGTGGAAAACCAGGTCTGACAGCTGTCCCCACAGTCCTCGAAGATGAAGAGCGCGCGGATGCACTGGAAGGGGCAGGCGGTGGATGGTTCGCTCCGCTAGTGTTACGGGGGGACCGGCAGATTAGGACCAGGGGGCATATATCCTAATCGCCAGTCGGGGCCCACCGTGCTCCAGATGACAAAGGAGCTGCTGGCACCTGAGGATTAGGCGGAGACTATAGAGCTGGACTGCTCTGAGATAACCCAGGAACTCTGGGAACCGGTCACGTGTGTTGGGACACGTCAGACCGGACGACAACCCGATTAGCGTTTTGGTGCACCAAGCGCTACACCAACCACGTGTGTAGGAAACACGTCAGGCCGGGTAGTAACCAGGTAGCGTTGACCGGAAGACCGCCACGAAAGCGCCCTGTCGGCCACGTGTGTAGGACACGTCAGGCCGAGCGGTCCTCCGATTAGCGTTTCTGGCCACCTCTCGACTGGCCACGTGTGTGTAGGACACGTCAGGCCAGATGGGTACACCAGTAGCGTTGACCGGGAAGCCGAGGAAAATAAGGAACACCCTGTTAACTCCACAGGGGTCCTGGAGTACGCTGTCCGTGCGCGTAGGGGGCACAACCGGACAGGTGGCGCAGCAGGTGCGTTGTCCGTGTGCGTAGGGGGCACAATCGGACAGGTGGCGCAGCAGGTGCGTTGTCCGTGTGCGTAGGGGGCACAATCAGACAGGTGGCGCAGCAGGTGCATTGTCCGTGTGCGTAGGGGGCACAATCGGACAGGAAGCACAGCAGCCGCAGCCCAGTTAATGCCACTGGGCTGCTATAGCAAGACTGGAACGGCAGGAGGGAAGCACGGCGCCTGACCCTGATGTGCCGAACCACGAATCTTGGCGTGACAGGCACCGTTCGCCTAACCCTACCTACCACTTCCCAACATAGGCTTATGCCGCAATGAAGCTCTAACATGGAGGTGTGCTCTGACTGAGCAAAAGTGAAGACTGCGCACCTCCATGTTGTCTCCAGCCCCTTTTATAACCTGGGTCCGCCCCAAACCCAGGGTGGAACCACCAAGGTCCAATAGCAGAGTGCCATGTCATCAGTGACATCACATGCGACCTATCCGGAACCGCCACGTCATTGATGACCTTATGGCAGCCACGCCCCAATCACTTCACCAGTCATCGTCTGACGACCAATACTGAGGTGCCAGATCATAGGGGCGGGCCTCTGCGAGCCAGTCCGGAGTTGCCATGTCATCAGGACACCTGACACCCTCTGCCCTATCAGGGCCTGCCACCTCACGGACATGCTCAGTGAGGTCCTTACCGGACCTAGCCTCTGATGCACTAAGTGCCTGAGCATGCTCAGTAGCCTGAGCCACAGGCTTAGAAAGCAGACTATCAGTTTGAGCATGCTCAGTAGGCACATCCCAGAACTTAGACACAGCACGAAGTCCAAGTACCTGTGCAAAGAGGCTGTTAGGGTTAATTGTGGGAGCATGCTCAGTAGCCTGAACTGAGGACTTAGTCTCAGACATAACACAAACAGGCTGAGCATGCTCACTAGGCAAAACACCGGGCTTAAACTCTGGCTGGGGTAAATCGGCGCACGCATGCGCACTAGCCGCCTCTCCACACTTAGACGTGGTGGAAGGAACAGCCAACTGGACGACCCGAGGCACGGCCAAGAACGGCAGCCGCCGCCTGGGCGCAACAGGAACCGCAGCAGGCTGCTTGCGGCTATGGCGGCGCCGGTTCGTAACAGCTAGGCCGCATTGCAGCACGGTGAGCTTCCCACTGGGACATATGATATTTATTCATGTGACGATTCATGGAAGAAGTTGTCAAACTGCTGAGGTTTTGCCCTCTACTAACAGAATCACGACAAATTTTACAGATCACATAATTTGGGCGATCTTTTGCAATGTCAAAAAAGGACCAGGATAGGCAAGGCTTAGAGGGCATGCGACCTGCTGATCCACCCCGACTAGTGCTCAGAGGCACAGTGGTGGCTAAGGATGCAGTGTTAGACGTGCTACCAGTACTCCGACTCTGTCCAGGAAGGCGCAAGGTAAGTTCATCGTCAGTTGCATCCTCCTCCACCGTCTCTGTTGACCTCCTCGAGGGCCTGACTGTGGGTTGACAGTAGGTGGGATCTAGAACTTCCTCATCAATTGTTGTGTTTGCACTCCCCTCACCCTCAGACCGAGCCTCTTCTTGCCCTGACCGAATATTTAAGTTGTCATCCCAATCTGGTATCTGCGTCTCATCGTCATCAGTATGTTCCTCATTGTCTATTACAACAGGTGTTTCAGTTTGGGAATAAGGGTCAACATTATGCTCAGAAACTTGGTCATCACAGTCTCAATCTGAGTCACAAAGGTTCTGGGCATCATTGCAGACCATTTTCTGGTCTGTACTCACTGTAGCTTGGGAGCAGCCCTCTGATTCCCAGGCTATAGTGTGACTGAACAGCTCTGCAGACTCAGCCATCTCAGTTCCACCATACTGTGCAGGGCGGATGGAGACTTCAGAGCTGGGAGAAAGCAAGTGTGATTGGGATGACAACTCAGAGGACTGGTGTTTTTTGGATGCGGTAGTTGAGGTGGAGGAGAGGGCATTTGTTGGACCACTTGAGATCCATTCAAGCATTTTCTTGTTTTGGCCATCATCTACCTTTGTTCCAGTTGTTCGTGTCCGTAAAAAAGGGAGCACATCGGATTGTCCACGGTAAGTAGTAGACATCTTACTTTTGATGGAAGATGGTCTATCTTAAGCAGATGTTAATGGAGCTTTACCACCTTCCCCACGGACAAACTATTTTTTTTCTTTTTCCAACACGCCTCTTCCCCTTTCCACCAGCATCTGTCATTTTGCCACTCATTTTGATTGCGACAAGATTGTGCACTTAAAATGTGGTAGTAAAAATTGAGAGGTGGTGTAGATTGCAGCGGTGGTCTATCTTTATTAACTGCAGAATAAACAACAATAACTATCCCAGACAATGCAACTACGGCCCTTAAACTGGCAGCATAGTTTGCTTGTATAATGGCTTAGTAATAATGAGTTTGAGTGTGCAATGCAGAGGTGCTGCACATAGATTTGCACCAGTGGGACACTAATGGAAGTCTAACAGCCACTTTTAGGATGCCACTAAGTTTACTCAGTGTTTGCTAGTATAATGGCTTAGTAACAATGAGTTTGAGTGTGGAATGCAGTGGTGCTGCAAATTGCTTTGCACCAGTGGGACACTAATGGAAGTCCAACAGCCACTTTTAGGATGCCACTAAGATTACTCAGTGTTTGCTAGTATAATGGCTTAGTAACAATGAGTTTGAGTGTGCAATGCATAGGTGCTGCACATAGGTCTGCACCAGTGGGACACTAATGGAAGTCCAACAGCCACTTTTAGGATGCCACTAAGTTTACTCAGTGTTTGCTAGTATAATGGCTTAGTAACAATGAGTTTGAGTGTGCAATGCAGTGGTGCTGCAAATAGCTTTGCACCAGTGGGACACTAATGGACGTCCAACAGCCACTTTTAGGATGCCACTAAGATTACTCAGTGTTTGCTAGTATAATGGCTTAGTAACAATGAGTTTGAGTGTGCAATGCATAGGTGCTGTACATAGGTCTGCACCAGTGGGACACTAATGGAAGTCTAACAGCCACTTTTAGGATGCCACTAAGTTTACTCAGTGTTTGCTAGTATAATGGCTTAGTAACAATGAGTTTGAGTGTGCAATGCAGTGGTGCTGCAAATTGCTTTGCACCAGTGGGACACTAATTGAAGTCCAACAGCCACTTTTAGGATGCCACTAAGATTACTCAGTGTTTGCTAGTATAATGGCTTAGTAACAATGAGTTTGAGTGTGCAATGCATAGGTGCTGCACATAGGTCTGCACCAGTGGGACACTAATGGAAGTCCAACAGCCACTTTTAGGATGCCACTAAGTTTACTCAGTGTTTGCTAGTATAATGGCTTAGTAACAATGAGTTTGAGTGTGCAATGCAGTGGTGCTGCAAATAGCTTTGCACCAGTGGGACACTAATGGAAGTCCAACAGCCACTTTTAGGATGCCACTAAGTTTACTCAGTGTTTGCTAGTATAATGGCTTAGTAACAATGAGTTTGAGTGTGCAATGCAGTGGTGCTGCAAATAGCTTTGCACCAGTGGGACACTAATGGAAGTCCAACAGCCACTTTTAGTATGCCACTAAGTTTACTCAGTGTTTGTGTTACGGTTGCTGCGAGCACTGGAGACTATGTCCAGATTTATTGCTACTGCACATGTGCGAGCGCTGGAGACTAAGTCCAGATTTCTTGCTACTGCACATGTGCGAGCGCCGGAGACTAAGTCCAATCTTGGAGCCATTGCACATGTGCGGGTGACATCATCGCTGACACGAGGTCACATGTCTCTGACACCTTCTATGCCGATTGGTCGCTGGTCATGTGCTTGTGACGTCTTGCTCGGTGATAGGCCAGCATGACGTCACTCCTGTCGTTCTGGCAGCGGATTGGCTCTGGTGTCCTCCATCTTGGATGAGGCACAGAGTCTATATAAGACCCTGACACACGCCGCATGGTGCTCAGTCCTCTTGGTTCATGCATATGAGTAGACGCTCTGTGCGCGTTCCTCTAGGCATTCCTCTGTCTATGCTAGGTGAGCGCTACCGGCAGGGTAGCGTTCTTATACCTTACAGCTTCGGCTGCTGTCCGTATCCTTACCTCTTAGGGGAGCGGACATAGGCAGGTGCCTGAGGCACATGGTCTGGCTGGGCCTTGTGATTCTACTCGTAGGTGGACGTTGCCGCTAGGGTAACGTTCCTTATACTGCGTCTGGCAGTTGTTCGTATCCTCGCACACTAGGGGAGCGAACAGAGGTAGGAGCTTTGTGCGGCTTACGCTGCTGTTCGTCTCTTTTGCACCACTAGAAGAGCGGACCTAGGCAGGTGCCATATCTAGTGGTTCGTGTCCTCGCACACTAGTGGAGCGAACGCAGGTAGGAGCTTTGTGCGGCTTATGCTGCTGTTCGTCTCTTTTGCACCACTAGAAGAGCGGACCTAGGTAGGTGCCATTTCGCACACATTGCCTTTGTCTCTGTGATTATTAACAGAGATCATTCCACACACCCTCCAAGTAAGGGAGGAATTGCTTTACTTACTTATTATATCCTTCTGTGAGTTAACAGAGGTATTGCACTCTGCCATAGTCTGCAGCAAAGTCTTTGCACGGTGGACCCTGACTGTCTGATACTCCTTTCGGTTATTATCAGACAGCCCCCCGTAACAGTTTGCTAGTATAATGGCTTAGTAACAATGAGTTTGAGTGTGCAATGCAGTGATGCTGCAAATAGCTTTGCACCAGTGGGACACTAATGGAAGTCCAACAGCCACTTTTAGGATGTCACTAAGTTTACTCAGTGTTTGCTAGTATAATGGCTTAGTAACAATGAGTTTGAGTGTGCAATGCAGAGGTGCTGCACATAGATTTGCACCAGGGGGACACTAATGTAAGTCCAACAGCCACTTTTAGGATGCCACTAAGTTTACTCAGTGTTTGTTAGTATAATGGCTTAGTAACAATGAGTTTGAGTGTGCAATGCAGAGGTACTGCACATAGGTTTGCACCAGTGGGACACTAGTGGAAGTCCAACAGCCACTTTTAAGATGCCACTAAATTTACTCAGTGTTTGCTAGTATAATGGCTTAGTAACAATGAGTTTGAGTGTGCAATGCAAAGGTGCTGCACATAGGTTTGCACCAGTGGGACACTAATGGAAGTCCAACAGCTACTTTTAGGATGCCACTAAGTTTACTCAGTGTTTGCTAGTATAATGGCTTAGTAACAATGAGTTTGAGTGTGCAATGCAGAGATGCTGCACATAGGTTTGCACCAGTGGGACACTAATGGAAGTCCAATAGCCACTTTTAGGATGCCACTAAGTTTACTCAGTGTTTGCTAGTATAATGGCTTAGTAACAATGAGTTTGAGTGTGCAATGCATAGGTGCTGCACATAGGTCTGCACCAGTTGGACACTAATGGAAGTCCAACAGCCACTTTTAGGATGCCACTAAGTTTACTCAGTGTTTGCTAGTATAATGGCTTAGTAACAATGAGTTTGAGTGTGCAATGCAGTGGTGCTGCAAATTTCTTTGCACCAGTGGGACACTAATGGAAGTCCAACAGCCACTTTTAGGATGCCACTAAGTTTACTCAGTGTTTGCTAGTATAATGGCTTAGTAACAATGAGTTTGAGTGTGCAATGCAGTGGTGCTGCAAATAGCTTTGCACCAGTGGGACACTAATGGAAGTCCAACAGCCACTTTTAGGATGCCACTAAGTTTACTCAGTGTTTGCTAGTATAATGGCTTAGTAACAATGAGTTTGAGTGTGCAATGCAGAGGTACTGCACATAGGTTTGCACCAGTGGGACACTAATGGAAGTCCAACAGCCACTTTTAGGATGCCACTAAATTTACTCAGTGTTTGCTAGTATAATGGCTTAGTAACAATGAGTTTGAGTGTGCAATGCAGAGGTGCTGCACATAGGTTTGCACCAGTGGGACACTAATGGAAGTCCAACAGCCACTTTTAGAATGCCACTAAGTTTACTCAGTGATTGCTAGTATAATGGCTTAGTAACAATGAGTTTGAGTGTGCAATGCAAAGGTGCTGCACATAGGTTTGCACCAGTGGGACACTAATGGAAGTCCAACAGCCACTTTTAGGATGCCACTAAGTTTACTCTGTGTTTGCTAGTATAATGGCTTAGTAACAATGAGTTTGAGTGTGTAATGCAGAGATGCTGCACATAGGTTTGCACCAGTGGGACACTAATGGAAGTCCAACAGCCACTTTTAGGATGCCACTAAGTTTACTCAGTGTTTGCTAGTATAATGGCTTAGTAACAATGAGTTTGAGTGTGCAATGCATAGGTGCTGCACATAGGTCTGCACCAGTTGGACACTAATGGAAGTCCAACAGCCACTTTTAGGATGCCACTAAGTTTACTCAGTGTTTGCTAGTATAATGGCTTAGTAACAATGAGTTTGAGTGTGCAATGCAGTGGTGCTGCAAAAAGCTTTGCACCAGTGGGACACTAATGGAAGTCCAACAGCCACTTTTAGGATGCCACTAAGTTTACTCAGTGTTTGCTAGTATAATGGCTTAGTAACAATGAGTTTGAGTGTGCAATGCAGAGGTACTGCACATAGGTTTGCACCAGTGGGACACTAGTGGAAGTCCAACAGCCACTTTTAGGATGCCACTAAATTTACTCAGTGTTTGCTAGTATAATGGCTTAGTAACAATGAGTTTGAGTGTGCAATGCAGAGGTACTGCACATAGGTTTGCACCAGTGGGACACTAATGGAAGTCCAACAGCCACTTTTAGGATGCCACTAAATTTACTCAGTGTTTGCTAGTATAATGGCTTAGTAACAATGAGTTTGAGTGTGCAATGCAGAGGTGCTGCACATAGGTTTGCACCAGTGGGACACTAATGGAAGTCCAACAGCCACTTTTAGGATGCCACTAAGTTTACTCAATGTTTGCTAGTATAATGGCTTAGTAACAATGAGTTTGAGTGTGCAATGCAGTGGTGCTGCAAATAGCTTTGCACCAGTGGGACACTAATGGAAGTCCAACAGCCACTTTTAGGATGCCACTAAGTTTACTCAGTGTTTGCTAGTATAATGGCTTAGTAACAATGAGTTTGAGTGTGCAATGCAGAGGTACTGCACATAGGTTTGCACCAGTGGGACACTAGTGGAAGTCCAACAGCCACTTTTAGGATGCCACTAAATTTACTCAGTGTTTGCTAGTATAATGGCTTAGTAACAATGAGTTTGAGTGTGCAATGCAAAGGTGCTGCACATAGGTTTGCACCAGTGGGACACTAATGGAAGTCCAACAGCCACTTTTAGGATGCCACTAAGTTTACTCAGTGTTTGCTAGTATAATGGCTTAGTAACAATGAGTTTGAGTGTGCAATGCAGTGGTGCTGCAAAAAGCTTTGCACCAGTGGGACACTAATGGAAGTCCAACAGCCACTTTTAGGATGCCACTAAGTTTACTCAGTGTTTGCTAGTATAATGGCTTAGTAACAATGAGTTTGAGTGTGCAATGCAGTGGTGCTGCAAATAGCTTTGCACCAGTGGGACACTAATGGAAGTCCAACAGCCACTTTTAGGATGCCACTAAGTTTACTCAGTGTTTGCTAGTATAATGGCTTAGTAACAATGAGTTTGAGTGTGCAATGCAGTGGTGCTGCAAATAGCTTTGCACCAGTGGGACACTAATGGAAGTCCAACAGCCACTTTTAGGATGCCACTAAGTTTACTCAGTGTTTGCTAGTATAATGGCTTAGTAACAATGAGTTTGAGTGTGCAATGCAGTGGTGCTGCAAATAGCTTTGCACCAGTGGGACACTAATGGAAGTCCAACAGCCACTTTTAGGATGCCACTAAGTTTACTCAGTGTTTGCTAGTATAATGGCTTAGTAACAATGAGTTTGAGTGTGCAATGCAGAGGTACTGCACATAGGTTTGCACCAGTGGGACACTAGTGGAAGTCCAACAGCCACTTTTAGGATGCCACTAAATTTACTCAGTGTTTGCTAGTATAATGGCTTAGTAACAATGAGTTTTAGTGTGCAATGCAAAGGTGCTGCACATAGGTTTGCACCAGTGGGACACTAATGGAAGTCCAACAGCCACTTTTAGGATGCCACTAAGTTTACTCAGTGTTTGCTAGTATAATGGCTTAGTAACAATGAGTTTGAGTGTGCAATGCAGAGATGCTGCACATAGGTTTGCACCAGTGGGACACTAATGGAAGTCCAATAGCCACTTTTAGGATGCCACTAAGTTTACTCAGTGTTTGCTAGTATAATGGCTTAGTAACAATGAGTTTGAGTGTGCAATGCATAGGTGCTGCACATAGGTCTGCACCAGTTGGACACTAATGGAAGTCCAACAGCCACTTTTAGGATGCCACTAAGTTTACTCAGTGTTTGCTAGTATAATGGCTTAGTAACAATGAGTTTGAGTGTGCAATGCAGTGGTGCTGCAAAAAGCTTTGCACCAGTGGGACACTAATGGAAGTCCAACAGCCACTTTTAGGATGCCACTAAGTTTACTCAGTGTTTGCTAGTATAATGGCTTAGTAACAATGAGTTTGAGTGTGCAATGCAGAGGTACTGCACATAGGTTTGCACCAGTGGGACACTAATGGAAGTCCAACAGCCACTTTTAGGATGCCACTAAATTTACTCAGTGTTTGCTAGTATAATGGCTTAGTAACAATGAGTTTGAGTGTGCAATGCAGAGGTGCTGCACATAGGTTTGCACCAGTGGGACACTAATGGAAGTCCAACAGCCACTTTTAGGATGCCACTAAGTTTACTCAGTGTTTGCTAGTATAATGGCTTAGTAACAATGAGTTTGAGTGTGCAATGCAGAGGTACTGCACATAGGTTTGCACCAGTGGGACACTAATGGAAGTCCAACAGCTACTTTTAGGATGCCACTAAATTTACTCAGTGTTTGCTAGTATAATGGCTTAGTAACAATGAGTTTGAGTGTGCAATGCAGAGGTGCTGCAAATAGCTTTGCACCAGTGGGACACTAATGGAAGTCCAACAGCCACTTTTAGGATGCCACTAAGTTTACTCAGTGTTTGCTAGTATAATGGCTTAGTAACAATGAGTTTGAGTGTGCAATGCAGTGGTGCTGCAAATAGCTTTGCACCAGTGGGACACTAATGGAAGTCCAACAGCCACTTTTAGGATGCCACTAAGTTTACTCAGTGTTTGCTAGTATAATGGCTTAGTAACAATGAGTTTGAGTGTGCAATGCAGTGGTGCTGTAAATAGCTTTGCACCAGTGGGACACTAATGGAAGTCCAACAGCCACTTTTAGGATGTCACTAAGTTTACTCAGTGTTTGATAGTATAATGGCTTAGTAACAATGAGTTTGAGTGTGCAATGCAGAGGTGCTGCACATAAATTTGCACCAGTGGGACACTAATGTAAGTCCAACAGCCACTTTTAGGATGCCACTAAGTTTACTCAGTGTTTGCTAGTATAATGGCTTAGTAACAATGAGTTTGAGTGTGCAATGCAAAGTTGCTGAACATAGGTTTGCACCAGTGGGACACTAATGGAAGTCCAACAGCCACTTTTAGGATGCCACTAAGTTTACTCAGTGTTTGCTAGTATAATGGCTTAGTAACAATGAGTTTGAGTGTGCAATGCAGTGGTGCTGCAAATTGCTTTGCACCAGTGGGACACTAATGGAAGTCCAACAGCCACTTTTAAGATGCCACTAAGTTTACTCAGTGTTTGCTAGTATAATGGCTTAGTAACAATGAGTTTGAGTGTGCAATGCAGTGGTGCTGCAAATAGCTTTGCACCAGTGGGACACTAATGGAAGTCCAACAGCCACTTTTAGGATGCCACTAAGTTTACTCAGTGTTTGCTAGTATAATGGCTTAGTAACAAAGAGTTTGAGTGTGCAATGCAGTGGTGCTGCAAATAGCTTTGCACCAGTGGGACACTAATGGAAGTCAAACAGCCACTTTTAGGATGTCACTAAGTTTACTCAGTGTTTGCTAGTATAATGGCTTAGTAACAATGAGTTTGAGTGTGCAATGCAGAGGTGCTGCACATAAATTTGCACCAGTGGGACACTAATGTAAGTCCAACAGCCACTTTTAGGATGCCACTAAGTTTACTCAGTGTTTGCTAGTATAATGGCTTAGTAACAATGAGTTTGAGTGTGCAATGCAGTGGTGCTGCAAATAGCTTTGCACCAGTGGGACACTAATGGAAGTCCAACAGCCACTTTTAGGATGCCACTAAGTTTACTCAGTGTTTGCTAGTATAATGGCTTAGTAACAATGAGTTTGAGTGTGCAATACAGAGGTGCTGCACATAGATTTGCACCAGTGGGACACTAATGGAAGTCCAACAGCCACTTTTAGGATGCCACTAAGTTTACTCAGTCTTTGCTAGTATAATGGCTTAGTAACAATGAGTTTGAGTGTGCAAAGGGCAGGAGGGTACAGTGGCAGGGTTGTGGGTCTAGGTAGAGGAAAGGAAGCCTCCCTTTCTATCCCTCCTAATGGGGAAATGCAGCGAGGAAATCCCTGACCTTAGCTACACAAACGCTGTCATCTTGTGTAGCTGTTAAAATCTGTTTTCACGGACCTGACTGTCACCTATGGCTCTGACCCTGCCGGTATTAGCCCTTTCAAGGACTAATAGAAACTTCTATCCCTATTCTGTATAGCGCTGTGTATAGAGCGTACACAGCAGTATTGGGGACAGGAGCTACGCCATCGGTGACTGACACCAAGACGCAGAAGGCAGATAATGGCGTGCTGGAGGAAAATGTCCGTTTTTATAATACATGGACATGTGACATGGACATCCTATCACACATGCCATTGCTTCTCTGGCTAAAAGTCCACTTAGCTGTGTGTGTGTCTGGGATTGGCTGACATGCTGGCCCGCCCCACTACACGCGCACGCTTAGGGAAGGGAGACAAGGAAAAAAAAAATGGCGATGGCCATTATCCAAACAGCAGTGATCTGAATGCGCTGTTCCCGCACACTATACGCTATAATTTCATAATAGTGTGAGTCACAGAGTGACTTACACTATTACAGCGGAAAGCCAGCTAGTAATTAGCTTGTCTTTTTGCTTCTAGAACCGTTCTTGAACGTATCTAGAACTATCGAGCTTTAGCAAAAAGCTCGAGTTCTAGTTCGATCTAGAACAGCCCCCAAAATCACTCGAGCCGCGAACTGGAGAACCTCGAACCGCGAACCGCGCTCAACTCTTCTAAACATATCTAACCTTGTCAACCTCTCATCATATATGAGGCCTTCCATTCTTTGTAGTAGTCTAGTTAGCCACCTTTGAACTGATTCTAACTTCTGAATGCCTTTTTTAAAATGTGGAGCCTAAAACTGGATCCCATATTCCAGATGTGGCCTTACAAGTGATTTATAGAAGGGTAACAATACGTTGGGATCCCGGGATCTAATTTCTCTTTTTATACACCCTAAAATCTTGTTTGCTTTAGCAGCTGCTGCCTGACATTGAGTACTGCTGCTCAGCTTATTTGTAATGAGAAGACCCAAGTCCTTCTCCTGTTCTGTAGTCCCGAGTTTACTTCTATTTAATGTATATGCAGCTATAGGATTACTCTGTCTTATGTGCATTACTTTACATTTATCAACATTAAATCTCATTTGCCAAGTATCTGCCCATTCTGACATCTTATCCAGATCTTTTTGTAATATTGTACTATCAAGGTCAGTTTTTAATGTCCTACATAGTTTGGTGTCATCAGCAAAGACTGACACTTTACTATCAATCCCATCCACAAGGTCATTAATAAAGAGATTAAAAAGATCCTAACACAGATCCCTGCGGCACCCCACTGCTGACTATAGCCCATTTAGAGAATGTACCATTTATGACTACTCTTTGTTTCCTATCTTTTAGCCAATTCCTTACCCAGTTGCATAAGGCTATTATGTGGTACAGTATCAAATGCCTTTGCAAAGTCCAAATAAATCACATCAGCTGCATTACCAATATCCAGATTTGTACTTACCTCCTCATAGAGCCCCAACAGGTTGGTTAGACATGACTTATCTTTTATGAATCCATGCTGTCTGTCAGTTATTATATTATTTTCTGCAATATATTTTTGCATGTCATTCCTTAAAATTCCCTTAAAAACTTTGCATACTACTGATGTCAGGCTTACTGGACGGTAGTTGCCTGGATCTACCCTCTTACCTTTCTTAAATATCGGTACCACATCAGCAATCCTCCAATCCTGAGGCACCAACCCTGTTACAAGAGAGTCTAAAAAGATGAGATACAACGGTCTGTCGATTACGGAGCTCAGTTTCCTCAATATTCGTGGATGAATGCCATCTGGCCCGAGGGATTTGTCAATGTTTCATTTACTCAGACGCAGGCGTACTTCTTCTTTTGTTATATTAATTATATCGGGTGGTGAACCTTGATTTTTCACTTGTTGAATGATCCCTGATACAGTCAGTTCCTTGGTGAACACAGATGAGAAGTGCCGGTTTAATATCTCAGTCTTTTGTTTGTCCTCTATAACTAACTTGTTATTATATTTTAAGGGGCTGATACTATCCTTTGTTTTCCTTTTTGCATTAATGTGTTTATGAAAGATTTCGGGATTTATTTTAAGGTCCTTGGCAATTTTTGTTTTAGTAGCTCATTTTGCTTGCTTAATTTCTTTTTTGCATTTCCTATTGATATCTTTATACTTCTGAAATGCTATTTTGTATTCTCAGCCTTTAAGATTTTAAATGCACATTACTTTTGTTTTATTATACTTTGTACAGTGTTATTTATCCATAGTAGTTTCTTCTTATTCCTGCACATTTTTTTACCAGAGAGTATATTTTTTTACAGGACTCTAGTAGTATATCCTTAAACTTACCCCATTTATGTTCGGTATCCCCAGTTACCATGACTTGTTCCAATCTACACACTTAAGCTCTTCCATTAACTTGTTGAAATCAGCTTTCCTAAAATTCCAGGTTTTAGCATTTCCCTATTTAAATGTTCCATTGAATAACATGTTTACGCTTACTATATTATGATTGCTATTGCCCACATGCTCCCGGATCTGTAGATCTGAAATTGTATCTGGTCTATTTGACAACACCAGATTTAGCAAATTATCTACCCTGGTCAGTTCATCTACCAGAGAGATAATTGTCTAGAATTGTAGATAAGAACTTACAGCTTTTATCACAACCAGAGGATTCTATGTCCCACTGAATATCTGGAGAGTTGAAATCCCCCATAATAAGAACCAGATTATTATTATTAGCTGCCTTTTCAATTTGTTCCAGCATTTCACCCTCTACCTGTTCAGGTATGTTAGGAGGCTTATAGCAAACTCCAATTAGCTTTTTTTCTATTATTCCCCACACCATGTACATTTACCCATACTGACTCTACATTGTTGCAGTACCCCCCAATGTCATCATTCAACACAGGTTTTAGGTTAGATTTGATAAATATACACACCCCACCACCATTTTCTGTTTCCTGTCCTTCCTGAATGTAGTATAATCCTCTACGTTTGTCTTGCCACCCAGTCATGGCTTTCATCCAGCCAGGTTTCCGTAATGCCCATCACATCATAATCCATGGTTGAAATACCAGTCTCCAATTCTGAGTAAACTTAGTGGCATCCTAAAAGTGGCTGTTGGACTTCCATTAGTGTCCCACTGGTGCAAACCTATGTGCAGCACCTCTGCATTGCACACTCAAACTCATTGTTACTAAGCCATTATACTGCATCCTAAAAGTGGCTGTTGGATTTCCATTAGTGTCCCACTGGTGCAAATCTATGTGCAGCACCTCTGCATTGCACACTCAAACTCATTGTTACTAAGTCATTATACTAGCAAACACTAAGTAAACTTAGTGGCATCCTAAAAGTGGTTGTTGGACTTCCATTAGTGTCCCACTGGTGCAAACCTATGTGCAGCACCTCTGCATTGCACACTCAAACTCATTGTTACTAAACCATTATACTAGCAAACACTGAGTAAACTTAGTGGCATCCTAAAAGTGGCTGTTGGATTTCTATTAGTGTCCCACTGATGCAAACCTATGTGCAGCACCTCTGCATTGCAAACTCAAACTCATTGTTACTAAGCCATTATACTAGCAAACACTGAGTAAACTTAGTAGCATCCTAAAATTGGCTGTTGGACTTCCATTAGTGTCCCACTGGTGCAAAGCTATTTGCAGCACCACTGCATTGCACACTCAAACTGTTTGTTACTAAGCCATTACACTAGCAAACACTGAGTAAACTTAGTGGCATCTTAAAAGTGGTTGTTGGACTTCCATTAGTGTCCCACTGGTGCAAAGCTATTTGCAGCACCACTGCATTGCACACTCAAACTCATTGTTACTAAGCCATTATACTAGCAAACACTGAGTAAACTTAGTGGCATCCTAAAAGTGGCTGTTGGACTTCCATTAGTGTCCCACTGGTGCAAAGCTATTTGCAGCACCACTGCATTGCACACTCAAACTCATTGTTACTAAGCCATTATACTAGCAAACACTGAGTAAACTTAGTGGCATCCTAAAAGTGGCTGTTGGACTTCCATTAGTGTCCCACTGGTGCAAAGCTATTTGCAGCACCACTGCATTGCACACTCAAACTCATTGTTACTAAGCCATTATACTAGCAAACACTGAGTAAACTTAGTGGCATCCTAAAAGTGGCTATTGGACTTCCATTAGTGTCCCACTGGTGCAAATCTATGTGCAGCACCTCTGCATTGCACACTCAAACTCATTGTTACTAAGCCCTTTATACTAGCGAACACTGAGTAAACTTAGTGGCATCTTAAAATTGGCTGTTGGACTTCCATTAGTGTCCCACTGGTGCAAAGCTATTTGCAGCACCACTGCATTGCACACTCAAACTGTTTGTTACTAAGCCATTACACTAGCAAACACTGAGTAAACTTAGTGGCATCTTAAAAGTGGTTGTTGGACTTCCATTAGTGTCCCACTGGTGCAAAGCTATTTGCAGCACCACTGCATTGCACACTCAAACTCATTGTTACTAAGCCATTATACTAGCAAACACTGAGTAAACTTAGTGGCATCCTAAAAGTGGCTGTTGGACTTCCATTAGTGTCCCACTGGTGCAAAGCTATTTGCAGCACCACTGCATTGCACACTCAAACTCATTGTTACTAAGCCATTATACTAGCAAACACAGAGTAAACTTAGTGGCATCATAAAAGTGGCTGTTATACTTACATTAGTGTCCCACTAGTGCAAAGCTATTTGCAGCACAACTGCATTGCACACTCAAACTCATTGTTACTAAGCCATTATACTAGCAAACACTGAGTAAACTTAGTGGCATCCTAAAATTGGCTATTGGACTTCCATTAGTGTCCACTGGTGCAAAGAAATTTGCAGCACCACTGCATTGCACACTCAAACTCATTGTTACTAAGCCATTATACTAGCAAACACTGAGTAAACTTAGTGGCATCCTAAAAGTGGCTGTTGGACTTCCATTAGTGTCCCACTGGTGCAAAGCTATTTGCAGCACCACTGCATTGCCCACTCAAACTCATTGTTACTGAGCCATTATACTAGCAAACACTGAGTAAACTTAGTGGCATCCTAAAAGTGGCTGTTGGACTTCCATTAGTGTCCCACTGGTGCAAATCTATGTGCAACACCTCTGCATTGCACACTCAAACTCATTGTTACTAAGCCCTTTATACTAGCGAACACTGAGTAAACTTAGTGGCATCTTAAAATTGGCTGTTGGACTTCCATTAGTGTCCCACTGGTGCACAGCTATTTGCAGCACCACTGCATTGCACACTCAAACTCATTGTTACTAAGCCATTATAGTAGCAAACACTGAGTAAACTTAGTGGCATCTTAAAAGTGGTTGTTGGACTTCCATTAGTGTCCCACTGGTGGAAAGCTATTTGCAGCACCATCACATTGCACACTCAAACTCATTGTTACTAAGCCATTATACTAGCAAACACTGAGTAAACTTAGTGGCATCCTAAAAGTGGCTGTTGGACTTCCATTAGTGTCCCACTGGTGCAAAGCTACTTGCAGCACCACTGCATTGCACACTCAAACTCATTTTTACTAAGCCATTATACTAGCAAACACTGAGTAAACTTAGTGGCATCCTAAAAGTGGCTGTTGGACTTCCATTAGTGTCCCACTGGTGCAATGCTATTTGCAGCACCACTGCATTGCACACTCAAACTCATTGTTACTAAGCCATTATACTAGCAAACACTGAGTAAACTTAGTGGCATCATAAAAGTGGCTGTTGTACTTCTATTAGTGTCCCACTGGGGCAAACCTATGTGCAGCACCTCTGCATTGCACACTCAAACTCAATGTTACTAAGCCATTATACTAGCAAACACTGAGTAAACTTAGTGGCATCCTAAAAGTGGCTGTTGGACTTCCATTAGTGTCCCACTGGTGCAAACCTATGTGCAGCACCTCTGCATTGCACACTCAAACTCATTGTTACTAAGCCATTATACTAGCAAACACTGAGTAAACTTAGTGGCATCCTAAAAGTGTCTGTTGGACTTCCATTAGTGTCCCACTGGTGCAAAGCTATTTGCAGCACAACTGCATTGCACACTCAAACTCATTGTTACTAAGCCATTATACTAGCAAACACTGAGTAAACTTAGTGGCATCCTAAAAGTATCTGTTGGACTTCCATTAGTGTCCCTGTTACGGGGGGCTGTCTGATAATAACTTAAAGGAGTATCAGACAGTCAGGGTCCACCGTGCAAAGACTCTGCTGCAGACTATGGCAGAGTGCAATACCTCTGTTAACTCACAGAAGGATATAATAAGTAAGTAAAGCAATTCCTCCCTTACTTGGAGGGTGTGTGGAATGATCTCTGTTAATAATCACAGAGACAAAGGCAATGTGTGCGAAATGGCACCTACCTAGGTCCGCTCTTCTAGTGGTGCAAAAGAGACGAACAGCAGCGTAAGCCGCACAAAGCTCCTACCTGCGTTCGCTCCACTAGTGTGCGAGGACACGAACCACTAGATATGGCACCTGCCTAGGTCCGCTCTTCTAGTGGTGCAAAAGAGACGAACAGCAGCGTAAGCCGCACAAAGCTCCTACCTCTGTTCGCTCCCCTAGTGTGCGAGGATACGAACAACTGCCAGACGCAGTATAAGGAACGTTACCCTAGCGGCAACGTCCACCTACGAGTCGAACCACAAGGCCCAGCCAGACCATGTGCCTCAGGCACCTGCCTATGTCCGCTCCCCTAAGAGGTAAGGATACGGACAGCAGCCGAAGCTGTAAGATATAAGAACGCTGCCTGCCGGTAGCGCTCACCTAGCATAGACAGAGGAATGCCTAGAGGAACGCGCACAGAGCGTCTACTCTTATGCATGAACCAAGAGGGCTGAGCGCCATGCGGCGTGTGTCAGGGTCTTATATAGACTCTGTGCCTCATCCAAGATGGAGGACACCAGAGCCAATCCGCTGCCAGAACGACAGGAGTGACGTCATGCTGGCCTATCACCGAGCAAGGCATCACAAGCACATGACCAGCGACCAATCGGCATAGAAGGTGTCAGAGACATGTGACCTCGTGTCAGCGATGATGTCACCCGCACATGTGCAATGGCTCCAAGATAGGACTTAGTCTCCGGCGCTC
This sequence comes from Anomaloglossus baeobatrachus, assembly GCF_048569485.1. Classification (NCBI taxonomy): domain Eukaryota; kingdom Metazoa; phylum Chordata; class Amphibia; order Anura; family Aromobatidae; genus Anomaloglossus; species Anomaloglossus baeobatrachus. The sequence continues at coordinate 191,421,708 of NC_134359.1, forward strand.
GCACATGTGCAGTAGCAAGAAATCTGGACTTAGTCTCCAGCGCTCGCACATGTGCAGTAGCAAGAAATCTGGACATAGTCTCCAGTGCTCGCAGCAACCGTAACAGTACCTCCCCCTCAAGGGCCCCCCTCCCGGCGACGCAGGTAATCGGCAACTAAGTCGGGAGCATGGACAGCCTCCTCAGGCTCCCAAGAGCGATGTTCCGGGCCGTAACCCTCCCAATCTATCAAGAAGAACCTGCGCCCTCTAACCATCTTAGAACCAACTATGGCTCGTACCTCATAGCTAGAGCGAGAGGAATCAGAGGCAGGAGAGTGCACTTCACGAGCGTGAGGTAAAATAGCCGGCTTTAGCAGTGAGACATTGAATTTGTCATGAATCCTAAGATGGACGGGTAACTTCAATTGGTAGACTACAGGATTTACCTGTCGAAGAACCTCATAAGGACCCAGGAAGCGAGGAGCAAATTTGACAGAGCTCACTCTAAAGGCTACTTTACACACTGCGATATCGGTCCCGATATCGCTAGTGTGCGTACCCGCCCCCATCTGTTGCGCGACATGGGCATATCGCTGCCCGTGCCGCACAACATCGCCCAGAGCCGTCACACATACTTACCTGTCCGGCGACGTCGCTGTGACCGGCGAACCGCCTCCTTTCTAAGGGGGCGGTCCGTGCGGCGTCACAGCGACGTCACTGAACCGCCGCCCAATCGCAGCGGAGGGGCGGAGATGAGCGGGACGTAACATCCCGCCCACCTCCTTCCTTCCGCATAGCGGCCGGGAGGCAGGTATGGAGACGTTCCTCGCTCCTGCGGCGTCACACGCAGCGATGTGTGATGCCGCAGGAACGAGGAACAACCTCGTTACTGCTGAAGTAACGATTTTTGGGAATTAGGACCCGTGTAGCCGATTAGCGATAAATCACGCTTTTGCGACGATTTTACATCGCTGAACGCTGTTACACAAAGCTATATCGCTAACGATTGCGGAAGTGCGTCACCAAAACAGTGACCCCAACGACAAAATTCGGGCGATATCGCAGTGTGTAAAGCCCGCTTAAGTCTCACGTGTTTTGCAGAGAGCCACACAAAGTCCCCTGGATAAAAGACAGGAGCCGGGCGACGAAACCGATCGGACACCGTCTTCATACGGTCCTTAGCTGCTTGGATCGACTCTTGAGTCCGATCCCAAACCTCTCTGGCATTAGTTGCCCAGTCGGCCACAAGAGGAGGAGGTGCAGCAGCGGGAAACGGTACCGGTACCCTAGGGTGTTGCCCTTTATTGAGTACAAACGGTGTCTTCCCAGTGGCCTCAGCCAGCGAATTGTTAAGGGCTGCCCAGGGTAGGAGGGAGGACCAGTTATCGTGGTTCTCAGCAACAAAGTGTCGAAGGTATATAATCATAGATTGATTGGTACGTTCAACCAAACCATTGGTCTCCGGATTGTATGCCGAAGAGAGATTCAACTCAATTTGCAGAAGGCTACAAAGATCTCACCAGAAACGGGATGTAAATTGTGGGCCTCTATCACAAATGATACGATCTGGCATCCCGTGAAGCCTAAAGACATGCTTGAGGAATAGTTTGGCTAGTACCCTGGAAGATGGGATTCTCGATAACGGTACGAGATGAACCATCCGGGAGAAATGGTCCGTAATGACCCACACAAATCTATGTCCCTGTGAACATGGAAGATCACCCACAAAGTCCATGCCTACCACCTCACATGGTCTATCTGGCACTGGTAAAGGATGCAAGAGCCCAGCCGGTCTCTGCCGTAATGGACGGTTGCGAGCACACGAGTAGCAGGAACCGACATATCTCTTGACGTGGTTGGCTAAGTGTGGCCACCAATACCACCTCTCCAGTAACTCTCGTGTCCGCCTAATACCAAAATGCCCACCCACCTTTGAGGTGTGGGCCCACGACAGTATATCATTCTGTCGATCAGGCGGAACAAAGGTCTTGCCCGGTGGGATTTGGTCTAACGTCACAGGGGAGAGCGTATGAAAAACCCTGGAGGGAAGGATAAGATGAGGTTCGTCAATCTCTTCCTGGGTAGAAAGCATAGAGCGAGACAGGGCGTCTGCCTTGTTATTCTTACTCCCAGACAGATAGTTGATGGAGAAGTGAAAGCGGGAGAAAAACAAGGACCAGCGGGCTTGGCGAGGATTCAGACGCCGAGCGGTTTGTAAGTACGTCAGATTCTTATGGTCTGTATAGACCTGGAAAGGATGTTTCGCTCCTTCCAGCAAGTGACGCCACTCCTCCAAGGCTAATCTCAAGGCGAGCAGTTCCCTATCCCCAATAGTATAGTTTCTCTCTGCCGGTGAAAAGGTTTTCGCAAAGAAGAAACACGGCCTTTTTCTACCTGCACCGTTCTTTTGATACAAGACCGCACCAGCACCCACTGAAGAGGCATCAACCTCTAAGAGGAAGGGCTTACTCTCATCGGGTCTTTGAAGAACGGGTGCAGTTGAAAAGTGTCTTTTTACTGCCTCAAAGGATTCAGGTTCGGACCATTGCAGGACAGCAGAGAGCTTCGCAGGATCCATAGCCAGGCCCTCTTGTGAGATAATGTAACCCAAAAAAGGCAATGAGGACTGCTCGAATACACATTTCTCGAGTTTAGCAAACAATGAGTGCTCCCTTAAATGGGAAAGGACACGAACGACATCCTGACGATGAGTCTCCAGATCAGGAGAAAAAATCAGGATGTCGTCCAGATACACCACTACTGAGGATAACAGTAAATCCCTGAACACATCGTTTACGAAGTCCTGAAATACTGCGGGTGCATTACATAACCCAAAAGGCATGACGAGGTATTCATAGTGACCGTCTCGGGTGTTAAAAGCGGTCTTCCATTCGTCACCCTTTCGAATTCGTACCAAGTTATACGCACCCCGCAGATCCAACTTCGTAAAAACTTGAGCTCCTCTCAGTCTGTCAAAGAGCTCCGAAATTAAAGGTAATGGGTATTTGTTCTTTATTGTGATTGCGTTGAGACCCCTGTAATCTATGCAGGGATGCAAATCACCCTCTTTCTTCCGAACAAAGAAAAACCCAGCTCCCGCGGGAGAGACAGACTTACGAATGAACCCCTTCTCTAAACTCTCTCTTATATAGGTCGACATGGCCTCCGACTCAGGTATCGTCAGGGGGTAAACCCTGCCTTTAGGTGGAACCGAACCTGGGATAAGGTCTATGGCACAGTCATACGGCCTATGGGGTGGAAGAACCTCAGCACCCTGTTTGGAGAACACGTCAGCGAAATCCAGATAGGGTGTAGGTATGGGAGAGAGATCAGTAGATGCAACCGCAATGACCTTAGGTGGTAAGGGAAGACATCGGGACTGACATTTCGAACCCCAACTAATAATGCTGTCAGACTCCCAGTCAATGTGAGGAGCATGAGTCCGAAGCCATGGGAGACCCAGAAGGACGTCGTCTATACCGTCAGGCAAAACAAGAAAAGAAATCTCCTCTATGTGACCCTGAGACAGGGAAAGGCGCAAGGGAACTGTCCTCAATGTAATGGAGTCAGACAACATAGTTCCATTAACAACACGGACATAAATAGGCGCCTCTAACATGATAGAGGGAATATTGTGTCCCTTTACAAATCCTGAGGACACAAAAGTCCCGTCAGCTCCGGAATCCACAAAAGCCATAATAGGCCATGTATTCTCAGATAACGAGAGCTGACCTGGGATACAACACTTAGAGGGTGCAGAAGACGTCTCTAGTAACCCCCCTCTAATGGTTACTAGGCCAGGGAGTTTCCCTGATGACTAGGACACTTGTTGGCATAGTGCCCAGCCTGAAGACATACGTAACATATAGGAGGACCAGACTTGCGTAGTCTGGAAGACGTATGACCTAACTCCATAGGAGTGGGAGATGTTTCAGATGCTGAGGAAGATGGTAGTGGACCCTCAACAACTGGAATAGCCCGATGCTTAGGGCGTGAGGAAGAGACCTCGAGTCTACGTTCCTTATGGCGTACATCGATCCTCGTTGCTACTGTGATCAAGTCCTCCAGAGAAGCAGGGACCTCACGAGTAGCAAGAGCATCCTTGACATAGCCTGCCAACCCTCTCCAGAAGATAGGAATCAACACCTTCTCTGGCCAATCTAGTTCTGCCACCAGAGTTCTAAAAGCAATGGCATAAGAACTAGTGGATAACGAACCCTGAGATAGATCTAACAGTCTCAGGGCCGCATCATGGGTAACCTGTGGACCCATGAATATCGCCTTAAGAGCATCAAGAAAGTCTTGATGTCTCAGAGTAACCACATCAGAGCGCTCCGAAAGGGGAGTCGCCCATTCTAAGGCTTTGTCCTGAAGTAAGGAGATGATAAAGCCTACTCTGGACCTCTCCGTAGAGAAGCGAGAAGAGTTGACCTCTAGGTGTATCTGACACTGACTAATGAAACCACGACATGATCTGGCATCGCCAAAATATCTGTTTGGCAGAGCAAGTCAAAGATCATGTGCAGATGTCATCATGGTCTGAGGTTTATCCTCTATACTCTTGAGCCGTGACTCAAGTACTTGTATGTAACGGTGTAACTGCTGATATTCTGCCATAACTGCCAGACCCTTGGCTCAGTCCTAATGTTACGGGGGGCTGTCTGATAATAACTTAAAGGAGTATCAGACAGTCAGGGTCCACCGTGCAAAGACTCTGCTGCAGACTATGGCAGAGTGCAATACCTCTGTTAACTCACAGAAGGATATAATAAGTAAGTAAAGCAATTCCTCCCTTACTTGGAGGGTGTGTGGAATGATCTCTGTTAATAATCACAGAGACAAAGGCAATGTGTGCGAAATGGCACCTACCTAGGTCCACTCTTCTAGTGGTGCAAAAAAGACGAACAGCAGCGTAAGCCGCACAAAGCTCCTACCTGCGTTCGCTCCACTAGTGTGCGAGGACACGAACCACTAGATATGGCACCTGCCTAGGTCCGCTCTTCTAGTGGTGCAAAAGAGACGAACAGCAGCGTAAGCCGCACAAAGCTCCTACCTCTGATCGCTCCCCTAGTGTGCGAGGATACGAACAACTGCCAGACGCAGTATAAGGAACGTTACCCTAGCGGCAACGTCCACCTACGAGTCGAACCACAAGGCCCAGCCAGACCATGTGCCTCAGGCACCTGCCTATGTCCGCTCCCCTAAGAGGTAAGGATACGGACAGCAGCCGAAGCTGTAAGATATAAGAACGCTACCCTGCCGGTAGCGCTCACCTAGCATAGACAGAGGAATGCCTAGAGGAACGCGCACAGAGCGTCTACTCTTATGCATGAACCAAGAGGACTGAGCGCCATGCGGCGTGTGTCAGGGTCTTATATAGACTCTGTGCCTCATCCAAGATGGAGGACACCAGAGCCAATCCGCTGCCAGAACGACAGGAGTGACGTCATTCTGGCCTATCACCGAGCAAGGCATCACAAGCACATGACCAGCGACCAATCGGCATAGAAGGTGTCAGAGACATGTGACCTCGTGTCAGCGATGATGTCACCCGCACATGTGCAATGGCTCCAAGATAGGACTTAGTCTCCGGCGCTCGCACATGTGCAGTAGCAAAAAATCTGGACTTAGTCTCCAGCGCTCGCACATGTGCAGTAGCAAGAAATCTGGACATAGTCTCCAGTGCTCGCAGCAACCGTAACAGTCCCACTGGTGCAAATCTATGTGCAGAACCTCTGCATTGCACACTCAAACTCATTGTTACTAAGCCGTTATACTAGCGAACACTGAGTAAACTTAGTGGCATCTTTAAATTGGCTGTTGGACTTTCATTAGTGTCCCACTGGTGCAAAGCTATTTGCAGCACCTCTGCATTGCACACTCAAACTCATTGTTACTAAGCCATTATAGTAGCAAACACTGAGTAAACTTAGGGGCATCTTAAAAGTGGTTGTTGGACTTCCATTAGTGTCCCACTGGTGCAAAGCTATTTGCAGCCACCACTGCATTGCACACTCAAACTCATTGTTACTAAGCCATTATACTAGCAAACACTGAGTAAACTTAGTGGCATCCTAAAAGTGGCTGTTGGACTTCCATTAGTGTCCCACTGGTGCAATGCTATTTGCAGCACCACTGCATTGCACACTCAAACTCATTGTTACTAAGCGATTATACTAGCAAACACTGAGTAAACTTAGTGGCATCATAAAAGTGGCTGTTGTACTTCCATTAGTGTCCCACTGGGGCAAACCTATGTGCAGCACCTCTGCATTGCACACTCAAACTCATTGTTACTAAGCCATTATACTAGCAAACACTGAGTAAACTTAGTGGCATCCTAAAAGTGGCTGTTGGACTTCCATTAGTGTCCCACTGGTGCAAACCTATGTGCAGCACCTCTGCATTGCACACTCAAACTCATTGTTACTAAGCCATTATACTAGCAAACACTGAGTAAACTTAGTGGCATCCTAAAAGTAGCTGTTGGACTTCCATTAGTGTCCCACTGGTGCAAAGCTATTTGCAGCACCACTGCATTGCACACTCAAACTCATTGTTAGTAAGCCATTATACTAGCAAACACTGAGTAAACTTAGTGGCATCCTAAAAGTGGCTCTTGGACTTCCATTAGTGTCCCACTGGTGCAAAGCTATTTGCAGCACCACTGCATTGCACACTCAAACTCATTGTTAGTAAGCCATTATACTAGCAAACACTGAGTAAACTTAGTGGCATCCTAAAAGTGGCTGTTGGACTTCCATTAGTGTCCCACTGGTGCAAAGCTATTTGCAGCACCACTGCATTGCACACTCAAACTCATTGTTACTAAGCCATTATACTAGCAAACACTGAGTAAACTTAGTGGCATCCTAAAAGTGGCTGTTGGACTTTCATTAGTGTCCCACTGGTGCAAATCTATGTGCAGCACCTCTGCATTGCACACTCAAACTCATTGTTACTAAGCCATTATACTAGCAAACACTGAGTAAACTTAGTGGCATCTTAAAATTGGCTGTTGGACTTCCATTAGTGTCCCACTGGTGCAAAACTATTTGCAGCACCACTGCATTGCACACTCAAACTCATTGTTACTAAGCCATTATACTAGCAAACACTGAGTAAACTTAGTGGCATCCTAAAAGTGGCTGTTGGACTTTCATTAGTGTCCCACTGGTGCAAATCTATGTGCAGCACCTCTGCATTGCACACTCAAACTCATTGTTACTAAGCCATTATACTAGCAAACACTGAGTAAACTTAGTGGCATTTTAAAATTGGCTGTTAGACTTCCATTAGTGTCCCACTGGTGCAAACCTATGTGCAGCACCTCTGCATTGCACACTCAAACTAATTGTTACTAAGCCATTATACTAGCAAACACTGAGTAAACTTAGTGGCATCCTAAAAGTGGCTGTTGGACTTCCATTAGTGTCCCACTGGTGCAAACCTATGTGCAGCACCTCTGCATTGCACACTCAAACTAATTGTTACTAAGCCATTATACTAGCAAACACTGAGTAAACTTAGTGGCATCCTAAAAGTGGCTGTTGGACTACCATTAGTGTCCCACTAGTGCAAAGCTATTTGCAGCACAACAGCATTGCACACTCAAACTCATTGTTACTAAGCCATTATACTAGCAAACACTGAGTAAACTTAGTGGCATCCTAAAAGTGGCTGTTGGACTTGCATTAGTGTCCCACTGGTGCAAATCTATGTGCAGCACCTCTGCATTGCACACTCAAACTCATTGTTACTAAGCCGTTATACTAGCGAACACTGAGTAAACTTAGTGGCATCTTAAAATTGGCTGTTGGACTTCCATTAGTGTCCCACTGGTGCAAAGCTATTTGCAGCACCACTGCATTGCACACTCAAACTCCTTGTTACTAAGCCATTATAGTAGCAAACACTGAGTAAACTTAGTGGCATCCTAAAATTGGCTGTTGGACTTCCATTAGTGTCCACTGGTGCAAAGAAATTTGCAGCACCACTGCATTGCACACTCAAACTCATTGTTACTAAGCCATTATACTAGCAAACACTGAGTAAACTTAGTGGCATCCTAAAAGTGGCTGTTGGACTTCCATTAGTGTCCCACTGGTGCAAAGCTTTTTGCAGCACCACTGCATTGCACACTCAAACTCATTGTTACTAAGCCATTATACTAGCAAACACTGAGTAAACTTAGTGGCATCCTAAAAGTGGCTGTTGGACTTGCATTAGTGTCCCACTGGTGCAAATCTATGTGCAGCACCTCTGCATTGCACACTCAAACTCATTGTTACTAAGCCGTTATACTAGCGAACACTGAGTAAACTTAGTGGCATCTTAAAATTGGCTGTTGGACTTCCATTAGTGTCCCAATGGTGGAAAGCTATTTGCAGCACCATCGCATTGCACACTCAAACTCATTGTTACTAAGCCAGTATACTAGCAAACACTGAGTAAACTTAGTGGCATCCTAAAAGTGGCTGTTGGACTTCCATTAGTGTCCCACTGGTGCAAAGCTATTTGCAGCACCACTGCATTGCACACTCAAACTCATTGTTACTAAGCCATTATACTAGCAAACACTGAGTTAACTTAGTGGCATCCTAAAAGTGGCTGTTGGACTTCCATTAGTGTCCCACTGGTGCAATGCTATTTGCAGCACCACTGCATTGCACACTCAAACTCATTGTTACTAAGCCATTATACTAGCAAACACTGAGTAAACTTAGTGGCATCATAAAAGTGGCTGTTGGACTTCCATTAGTGTCCCACTGGTGCAAACCTATGTGCAGCACCGCTGCATTGCACACTCAAACTCATTGTTACTAAGCCATTATACTAGCAAACACTGAGTAAACTTAGTGGCATCCTAAAAGTGGCTGTTGGACTTCCATTAGTGTCCCACTGGTGCAAACCTATGTGCAGCACCTCTGCATTGCACACTCAAACTCATTGTTACTAAGCCATTATACTAGCAAACACTGAGTAAACTTAGTGGCATCCTAAAAGTAGCTGTTGGACTTCCATTAGTGTCCCACTGGTGCAAAGCTATTTGCAGCACCACTGCATTGCACACTCAAACTCATTGTTACTAAGCCATTATACTAGCAAACACTGAGTAAACTTAGTGGCATCCTAAAAGTGGCTGTTGGACTTCCATTAGTGTCCCACTGGTGCAAAATTATGTGCAGCACCTCTGCATTGCACACTCAAACTCATTGTTACTAAGCCATTATACTAGCAAACACTGAGAAAACTTAGTGGCATCCTAAATGTGGTTGTTGGACTTCCATTAGTGTCCCACTGGTGCAAAGCTATTTGCAGCACCACCGCATTGCACACTCAAACTCATTGTTACTAAGCCATTATACTAGCAAACACTGAGTAAACTTAGTGGCATCATAAAAGTGGCTGTTATACTTCCATTAGTGTCCCACTGGGGCAAACCCATGTGCAGCACCTCTGCATTGCACACTCAAACTCATTGTTACTAAGCCATTATACTAGCAAACACTGAGTAAACTTAGTGGCATCCTAAAAGTGGCTGTTGGACTTCCATTAGTGTCCCACTGGTGCAAACCTATGTGCAGCACCTCTGCATTGCACACTCAAACTAATTGTTACTAAGCCATTATACTAGCAAACACTGAGTAAACTTAGTGGCATCCTAAAAGTGGCTGTTGGACTACCATTAGTGTCCCACTAGTGCAAAGCTATTTGCAGCACAACTGCATTGCACACTCAAACTCATTGTTACTAAGCCATTATACTAGCAAACACTGAGTAAACTTAGTGGCATCCTAAAATTGGCTGTTGGACTTCCATTAGTGTCCACTGGTGCAAAGAAATTTGCAGCACCACTGCATTGCACACTCAAACTCATTGTTACTAAGCCATTATACTAGCAAACACTGAGTAAACTTAGGGGCATCTTAAAAGTGGTTGTTGGACTTCCATTAGTGTCCCAATGGTGGAAAGCTATTTGCAGCACCATCGCATTGCACACTCAAACTCATTGTTACTAAGCCATTATACTAGCAAACACTGAGTAAACTTAGTGGCATCCTAAAAGTGGCTGTTGGACTTCCATTAGTGTCCCACTGGGGCAAACCTATGTTCAGCACCTCTGCATTGCACACTCAAACTCATTGTTACTAAGCCATTATACTAGCAAACACTGAGTAAACTTAGTGGCATCCTAAAAGTGGCTGTTGGACTTCCATTAGTGTCCCACTGGTGCAAACCTATGTGCAGCACCTCTGCATTGCACACTCAAACTCATTGTTACTAAGCCATTATACTAGCAAACACTGAGTAAACTTAGTGGCATCCTAAAAGTAGCTGTTGGACTTCCATTAGTGTCCCACTGATGCAAAGCTATTTGCAGCACCACTGCATTGCACACTCAAACTCATTGTTAGTAAGCCATTATACTAGCAAACACTGAGTAAACTTAGTGGCATCCTAAAAGTGGCTGTTGGACTTCCATTAGTGTCCCACTGGTGCAAAGCTATTTGCAGCACACTGCATTGCACACTCAAACTCATTGTTACTAAGCCATTATACTAGCAAACACTGAGAAAACTTAGTGGCATCCTAAATGTGGTTGTTGGACTTCCATTAGTGTCCCACTGGTGCAAAGCTATTTGCAGCACCACCGCATTGCACACTCAAACTCATTGTTACTAAGCCATTATACTAGCAAACACTGAGTAAACTTAGTGGCATCATAAAAGTGGCTGTTGGACTTCCATTAGTGTCCCACTGGTGCACACCTATGTGCAGCACCTCTGCATTGCACACTCAAACTCATTGTTACTAAGCCATTATACTAGCAAACACTGAGTAAACTTAGTGGCATCATAAAAGTGGCTGTTATAGTTCCATTAGTGTCCCACTGGGGCAAACCCATGTGCAGCACCTCTGTATTGCACACTCAAACTCATTGTTACTAAGCCATTATACTAGCAAACACTGAGTAAACTTAGTGGCATCCTAAAAGTGGCTGTTGGACTTCCATTAGTGTCCCACTGGTGCAAACCTATGTGCAGCACCTCTGCATTGCACACTCAAACTAATTGTTACTAAGCCATTATACTAGCAAACACTGAGTAAACTTAGTGGCATCCTAAAAGTGGCTGTTGGACTACCATTAGTGTCCCACTAGTGCAAAGCTATTTGCAGCACAACTGCATTGCACACTCAAACTCATTGTTACTAAGCCATTATACTAGCAAACACTGAGTAAACTTAGTGGCATCCTAAAATTGGCTGTTGGACTTCCATTAGTGTCCACTGGTGCAAAGAAATTTGCAGCACCACTGCATTGCACACTCAAACTCATTGTTACTAAGCCATTATACTAGCAAACACTGAGTAAACTTAGGGGCATCTTAAAAGTGGTTTTTGGACTTCCATTAGTGTCCCAATGGTGGAAAGCTATTTGCAGCACCATCGCATTGCACACTCAAACTCATTGTTACTAAGCCATTATACTAGCAAACACTGAGTAAACTTAGTGGCATCCTAAAAGTGGCTGTTGGACTTCCATTAGTGTCCCACTGGGGCAAACCTATGTGCAGCACCTCTGCATTGCACACTCAAACTCATTGTTACTAAGCCATTATACTAGCAAACACTGAGTAAACTTAGTGGCATCCTAAAAGTGGCTGTTGGACTTCCATTAGTGTCCCACTGGTGCAAACCTATGTGCAGCACCTCTGCATTGCACACTCAAACTCATTGTTACTAAGCCATTATACTAGCAAACACTGAGTAAACTTAGTGGCATCCTAAAAGTAGCTGTTGGACTTCCATTAGTGTCCCACTGATGCAAAGCTATTTGCAGCACCACTGCATTGCACACTCAAACTCATTGTTAGTAAGCCATTATACTAGCAAACACTGAGTAAACTTAGTGGCATCCTAAAAGTGGCTGTTGGACTTCCATTAGTGTCCCACTGGTGCAAAGCTATTTGCAGCACACTGCATTGCACACTCAAACTCATTGTTACTAAGCCATTATACTAGCAAACACTGAGAAAACTTAGTGGCATCCTAAATGTGGTTGTTGGACTTCCATTAGTGTCCCACTGGTGCAAAGCTATTTGCAGCACCACCGCATTGCACACTCAAACTCATTGTTACTAAGCCATTATACTAGCAAACACTGAGTAAACTTAGTGGCATCATAAAAGTGGCTGTTGGACTTCCATTAGTGTCCCACTGGTGCAAACCTATGTGCAGCACCTCTGCATTGCACACTCAAACTCATTGTTACTAAGCCATTATACTAGCAAACACTGAGTAAACTTAGTGGCATCATAAAAGTGGCTGTTATAGTTCCATTAGTGTCCCACTGGGGCAAACCCATGTGCAGCACCTCTGTATTGCACACTCAAACTCATTGTTACTAAGCCATTATACTAGCAAACACTGAGTAAACTTAGTGGCATCCTAAAAGTGGCTGTTGGACTTCCATTAGTGTCCCACTGGTGCAAACCTATGTGCAGCACCTCTGCATTGCACACTCAAACTAATTGTTACTAAGCCATTATACTAGCAAACACTGAGTAAACTTAGTGGCATCCTAAAAGTGGCTGTTGGACTACCATTAGTGTCCCACTAGTGCAAAGCTATTTGCAGCACAACTGCATTGCACACTCAAACTCATTGTTACTAAGCCATTATACTAGCAAACACTGAGTAAACTTAGTGGCATCCTAAAATTGGCTGTTGGACTTCCATTAGTGTCCACTGGTGCAAAGAAATTTGCAGCACCACTGCATTGCACACTCAAACTCATTGTTACTAAGCCATTATACTAGCAAACACTGAGTAAACTTAGGGGCATCTTAAAAGTGGTTGTTGGACTTCCATTAGTGTCCCAATGGTGGAAAGCTATTTGCAGCACCATCGCATTGCACACTCAAACTCATTGTTACTAAGCCATTATACTAGCAAACACTGAGTAAACTTAGTGGCATCCTAAAAGTGGCTGTTGGACTTCCATTAGTGTCCCACTGGGGCAAACCTATGTGCAGCACCTCTGCATTGCACACTCAAACTCATTGTTACTAAGCCATTATACTAGCAAACACTGAGTAAACTTAGTGGCATCCTAAAAGTGGCTGTTGGACTTCCATTAGTGTCCCACTGGTGCAAACCTATGTGCAGCACCTCTGCATTGCACACTCAAACTCATTGTTACTAAGCCATTATACTAGCAAACACTGAGTAAACTTAGTGGCATCCTAAAAGTAGCTGTTGGACTTCCATTAGTGTCCCACTGATGCAAAGCTATTTGCAGCACCACTGCATTGCACACTCAAACTCATTGTTAGTAAGCCATTATACTAGCAAACACTGAGTAAACTTAGTGGCATCCTAAAACTGGCTGTTGGACTTCCATTAGTGTCCCACTGGTGCAAAGCTATTTGCAGCACACTGCATTGCACACTCAAACTCATTGTTACTAAGCCATTATACTAGCAAACACTGAGAAAACTTAGTGGCATCCTAAATGTGGTTGTTGGACTTCCATTAGTGTCCCACTGGTGCAAAGCTATTTGCAGCACCACCGCATTGCACACTCAAACTCATTGTTACTAAGCCATTATACTAGCAAACACTGAGTAAACTTAGTGGCATCATAAAAGTGGCTGTTGGACTTCCATTAGTGTCCCACTGGTGCAAACCTATGTGCAGCACCTCTGCATTGCACACTCAAACTCATTGTTACTAAGCCATTATACTAGCAAACACTGAGTAAACTTAGTGGCATCATAAAAGTGGCTGTTATAGTTCCATTAGTGTCCCACTGGGGCAAACCCATGTGCAGCACCTCTGTATTGCACACTCAAACTCATTGTTACTAAGCCATTATACTAGCAAACACTGAGTAAACTTAGTGGCATCCTAAAAGTGGCTGTTGGACTTCCATTAGTGTCCCACTGGTGCAAACCTATGTGCAGCACCTCTGCATTGCACACTCAAACTAATTGTTACTAAGCCATTATACTAGCAAACACTGAGTAAACTTAGTGGCATCCTAAAAGTGGCTGTTGGACTACCATTAGTGTCCCACTAGTGCAAAGCTATTTGCAGCACAACTGCATTGCACACTCAAACTCATTGTTACTAAGCCATTATACTAGCAAACACTGAGTTAACTTAGTGGCATCCTAAAAGTGGCTGTTGGACTTCCATTAGTGTCCCACTGGTGCAATGCTATTTGCAGCACCACTGCATTGCACACTCAAACTCATTGTTACTAAGCCATTATACTAGCAAACACTGAGTAAACTTAGTGGCATCATAAAAGTGGCTGTTGGACTTCCATTAGTGTCCCACTGGGGCAAACCTATGTGCAGCACCTCTGCATTGCACACTCAAACTCATTGTTACTAAGCCATTATACTAGCAAACACTGAGTAAACTTAGTGGCATCCTAAAAGTGGCTGTTGGACTTCCATTAGTGTCCCACTGGTGCAAACCTATGTGCAGCACCTCTGCATTGCACACTCAAACTCATTGTTACTAAGCCATTATACTAGCAAACATTGAGTAAACTTAGTGGCATCCTAAAAGAAGCTGTTGGACTTCCATTAGTGTCCCACTGGTGCAAAGCTATTTGCAGCACCACTGCATTGCACACTCAAACTCATTGTTAGTAAGCCATTATACTAGCAAACACTGAGTAAACTTAGTGGCATCCTAAAAGTGGCTGTTGGACTTCCATTAGTGTCCCACTGGTGCAAAGCTATTTGCAGCACACTGCATTGCACACTCAAACTCATTGTTACTAAGCCATTATACTAGCAAACACTGAGTAAACTTAGTGGCATCCTAAAAGTGGCTGTTGGACTTCCATTAGTGTCCCACTGGTGCAAAATTATGTGCAGCACCTCTGCATTGCACACTCAAACTCATTGTTACTAAGCCATTATACTAGCAAACACTGAGAAAACTTAGTGGCATCCTAAATGTGGTTGTTGGACTTCCATTAGTGTCCCACTGGTGCAAAGCTATTTGCAGCACCACCGCATTGCACACTCAAACTCATTGTTACTAAGCCATTATACTAGCAAACACTGAGTAAACTTAGTGGCATCATAAAAGTGGCTGTTGGACTTCCATTAGTGTCCCACTGGTGCAAACCTATGTGCAGCACCTCTGCATTGCACACTCAAACTCATTGTTACTAAGCCATTATACTAGCAAACACTGAGTAAACTTAGTGGCATCATAAAAGTGGCTGTTATACTTCCATTAGTGTCCCACTGGGGCAAACCCATGTGCAGCACCTCTGCATTGCACACTCAAACTCATTGTTACTAAGCCATTATACTAGCAAACACTGAGTAAACTTAGTGGCATCCTAAAAGTTGCTGTTGGACTTCCATTAGTGTCCCACTGGTGCAAACCTATGTGCAGCACCTCTGCATTGCACACTCAAACTAATTGTTACTAAGCCATTATACTAGCAAACACTGAGTAAACTTAGTGGCATCCTAAAAGTGGCTGTTGGACTACCATTAGTGTCCCACTAGTGCAAAGCTATTTGCAGCACAACTGCATTGCACACTCAAACTAATTGTTACTAAGCCATTATACTAGCAAACACTGAGTAAACTTAGTGGCATCCTAAAATTGGCTGTTGGACTTCCATTAGTGTCCACTGGTGCAAAGAAATTTGCAGCACCACTGCATTGAACACTCAAACTCATTGTTACTAAGCCATTATACTAGCAAACACTGAGTAAACTTAGTGGCATCCTAAAAGTGGCTGTTGGACTTCCATTAGTGTCCCACTGGTGCAAAGCTTTTTGCAGCACCACTGCATTGCACACTCAAACTCATTGTTACTAAGCCATTATACTAGCAAACACTGAGTAAACTTAGTGGCATCCTAAAAGTGGCTGTTGGACTTCCATTAGTGTCCCACTGGTGCAAATCTATGTGCAGCACCTCTGCATTGCACACTCAAACTCATGGTTACTAAGCCGTTATACTAGCGAACACTGAGTAAACTTAGTGGCATCTAAAAATTGGTTGTTGGACTTCCATTAGTGTCCCACTGGTGCAAAGCTATTTGCAGCACCACTGCATTGCACACTCAAACTCCTTGTTACTGAGCCATTATAGTAGCAAACACTGAGTAAACTTAGGGGCATCTTAAAAGTGGTTGTTGGACTTCCATTAGTGTCCCAATGGTGGAAAGCTATTTGCAGCACCATCGCATTGCACACTCAAACTCATTGTTACTAAGCCATTATACTAGCAAACACTGAGTAAACTTAGTGGCATCCTAAAAGTGGCTGTTGGACTTCCATTAGTGTCCCACTGGTGCAAAGCTATTTGCAGCACCACTGCATTGCACACTTAAACTCATTGTTACTAAGCCATTATACTAGCAAACACTGAGTAAACTTAGTGGCATCCTAAAAGTGGCTGTTGGACTTCCATTAGTGTCCCACTGGTGCAATGCTATTTGCAGCACCACTGCATTGCACACTCAAACTCATTGTTACTAAGCCATTATACTAACAAACACTGAGTAAACTTAGTGGCATCATAAAAGTGGCTGTTGGACTTCTATTAGTGTCCCACTGGGGCAAACCTATGTGCAGCACCTCTGCATTGCACACTTAAACTCATTGTTACTAAGCCATTATACTAGCAAACACTGAGTAAACTTAGTGGCAACCTAAAAGTAGCTGTTGGACTTCCATTAGTGTCCCACTGGTGCAAAGCTATTTGCAGCACCACTGCATTGCACACTCAAACTCATTGTTAGTAAGCCATTATACTAGCAAACACTGAGTAAACTTAGTGGCATCCTAAAAGTGGCTGTTGGGCTTCCATTAGTGTCCCACTGGTGCAAAGCTATTTGCAGCACACTGCATTGCACACTCAAACTCATTGTTACTAAGCCATTATACTAGCAAACACTGAGTAAACTTAGTGGCATCCTAAAAGTGGCTGTTGGACTTCCATTAGTGTCCCACTGGTGCAAAATTATGTGCAGCACCTCTGCATTGCACACTCAAACTCATTGTTACTAAGCCATTATACTAGCAAACACTGAGAAAACTTAGTGGCATCCTAAATGTGGTTGTTGGACTTCCATTAGTGTCCCACTGGTGCAAAGCTATTTGCAGCACCACCGCATTGCACACTCAAACTCATTGTTACTAAGCCATTATACTAGCAAACACTGAGTAAACTTAGTGGCATCATAAAAGTGGCTGTTGGACTTCCATTAGTGTCCCACTGGTGCAAACCTATGTGCAGCACCTCTGCATTGCACACTCAAACTCATTGTTACTAAGCCATTATACTAGCAAACACTGAGTAAACTTAGTGGCATCATAAAAGTGGCTGTTATACTTCCATTAGTGTCCCACTGGGGCAAACCCATGTGCAGCACCTCTGCATTGCACACTCAAACTCATTGTTACTAAGCCATTATACTAGCAAACACTGAGTAAACTTAGTGGCATCCTAAAAGTGGCTGTTGGACTTCCATTAGTGTCCCACTGGTGCAAACCTATGTGCAGCACCTCTGCATTGCACACTCAAACTAATTGTTACTAAGCCATTATACTAGCAAACACTGAGTAAACTTAGTGGCATCCTAAAAGTGGCTGTTGGACTACCATTAGTGTCCCACTAGTGCAAAGCTATTTGCAGCACAACTGCATTGCACACTCAAACTCATTGTTACTAAGCCATTATACTAGCAAACACTGAGTAAACTTAGTGGCATCCTAAAATTGGCTGTTGGACTTCCATTAGTGTCCACTGGTGCAAAGAAATTTGCAGCACCACTGCATTGCACACTCAAACTCATTGTTACTAAGCCATTATACTAGCAAACACTGAGTAAACTTAGTGGCATCCTAAAAGTGGCTGTTGGACTTCCATTAGTGTCCCACTGGTGCAAAGCTTTTTGCAGCACCACTGCATTGCACACTAAAACTCATTGTTACTAAGCCATTATACTAGCAAACACTGAGTAAACTTAGTGGCATCCTAAAAGTGGCTGTTGGACTTCCATTAGTGTCCCACTGGTGCAAATCTATGTGCAGCACCTCTGCATTGCACACTCAAACTCATGGTTACTAAGCCGTTATACTAGCGAACACTGAGTAAACTTAGTGGCATCTTAAAATTGGCTGTTGGACTTCCATTAGTGTCCCACTGGTGCAAAGCTATTTGCAGCACCACTGCATTGCACACTCAAACTCCTTGTTACTGAGCCATTATAGTAGCAAACACTGAGTAAACTTAGGGGCATCTTAAAAGTGGTTGTTGGACTTCCATTAGTGTCCCAATGGTGGAAAGCTATTTGCAGCACCATCGCATTGCACACTCAAACTCATTGTTACTAAGCCATTATACTAGCAAACACTGAGTAAACTTAGTGGCATCCTAAAAGTGGCTGTTGGACTTCCATTAGTGTCCCACTGGTGCAAAGCTATTTGCAGCACCACTGCATTGCACACTTAAACGCATTGTTACTAAGCCATTATACTAGCAAACACTGAGTAAACTTAGTGGCATCCTAAAAGTGGCTGTTGGACTTCCATTAGTGTCCCACTGGTGCAATGCTATTTGCAGCACCACTGCATTGCACACTCAAACTCATTGTTACTAAGCCATTATACTAGCAAACACTGAGTAAACTTAGTGGCATCATAAAAGTGGCTGTTGGACTTCCATTTGTGTCCCACTGGGGCAAACCTATGTGCAGCACCTCTGCATTGCACACTTAAACTCATTGTTACTAAGCCATTATACTAGCAAACACTGATTAAACTTAGTGGCATCCTAAAAGTGGCTGTTGGACTTCCATTAGTGTCCCACTGGTGCAAACCTATGTGCAGCACCTCTGCATTGCACACTCAAACTCATTGTTACTAAGCCATTATACTAGCAAACACTGAGCAAACTTAGTGGCATCCTAAAAGTAGCTGTTGGACTTCCATTAGTGTCCCACTGGTGCAAAGCTATTTGCAGCTCCACTGCATTGCACACTCAAACTCATTGTTAGTAAGCCATTATACTAGCAAACACTGAGTAAACTTAGTGGCATCCTAAAAGTGGCTGTTGGACTTCCATTAGTGTCCCACTGGTGCAAAGCTATTTGCAGCACCACTGCATTGCACACTCAAACTCATTGTTACTAAGCCATTATACTAGCAAACACTGAGTAAACTTAGTGGCATCCTAAAAGTGGCTGTTGGACTTCCATTAGTGTCCCACTGGTGCAAAATTATGTGCAGCACCTCTGCATTGCACACTCAAACTCATTATTACTAAGCCATTATACTAGCAAACACTGAGAAAACTTAGTGGCATCCTAAATGTGGTTGTTGGACTTCCATTAGTGTCCCACTGGTGCAAAGCTATTTGCAGCACCACCGCATTGCACACTCAAACTCATTGTTACTAAGCCATTATACTAGCAAACACTGAGTAAACTTAGTGGCATCATAAAAGTGGCTGTTGGACTTCCATTAGTGTCCCACTGGTGCAAACCTATGTGCAGCACCTCTGCATTGCACACTCAAACTCATTGTTACTAAGCCATTATACTAGCAAACACTGAGTAAACTTAGTTGCATCCTAAAAGTGTCTGTCGGACTTCTATTAGTGTCCCACTGGTGCAAACCTATGTGCAGCACCTCTGCATTGCACACTCAAACTCATTGTTACTAAGCCATTATACTAGCAAACACTGAGTAAACTTAGTGGCATCCTAAAAGTGGCTGTTGGACTTCCATTAGTGTCCCACTGGTGCAAAGTTATTTGCAGCACCACTGCATTGCACACTCAAACTCATTGTTACTAAGCCATTATACTAGCAAACACTAAGTAAACTTAGTGGCATCCTAAAAGTGGCTGTTGGACTTCCATTAGTGTCCCACTGGTGCAAAGCTATTTGCAGCACCACTCCATTGCACACTCAAACTCATTGTTACTAAGCCATTATACTAGCAAACACTGAGTAAACTTAGTGGCATCCTAAATGTGGCTGTTGGACTTCTATTAGTGTCCCACTGGTGCAATGCTATTTGCAGCACCACTGCATTGCACACTCAAATTCATTTTTACTAAGCCATTATACTAGCAAACACTGAGTAAACTTAGTGGCATCATAAAAGTGGCTGTTGGACTTCCATTTGTGTCCCACTGGGGCAAACCTATGTGCAGCACCTCTGCATTGCACACTCAAACTCATTGTTACTAAGCAGTTATACTAGCAAACTATGCTGCCAGTTTAAGGGCCGTAGTTGCATTGTCAGGGATAGTTATTGTTGTTTATTCTGCTGTTAATAAAGATAGACCACCGCTGCAATCTACACCACCTCTCAATTTTTACTACCACATTTTAAGTGCACAATCTTGTCGCAATCAAAATGAGAGGCAAAATGACAGATGCTGGTGGAAAGGGGAAGAGGCGTGTTGGAAAAGGAAAAAAAGGGTTTGTCCGTGGGGAAGGTGGCAAAGCTCCATTAACATCTGCTGAAGATAGACCATCTTCCATCAAAAGTAAGATGTCTACTACTTACCGTGGACAATCCGATGTGCTCCCTTTTTTACGGACACGAACAACTGGAACAAAGGTAGATGATGGCCAAAAAAGGAAAATGCTTGAATGGATCTCAAGTGGTCCAACAAGTGCCCTCTCCTCCACCTCAACTACCGCATCCAAAAAACACCAGTCCTCTGAGTTGTCATTCCAATCACACTTGCTTTCTCCCATCTCTGAAGTCTCCATCCGCCCTGCACAGTATGGTGGAACTGAGATGGCTGAGTCTGCAGAGCTGTTCAGTCACACTATAGCCTGGGAATCAGAGGGCTGCTCCCAAGCTACAGTGAGTACAGACCAGGAAATGGTCTGCAGTGATGCCCAGAACCTTTGTGACTCAGATTGAGGCCGTGATGACCAAGTTTCTGAGCATAATGTTGACCCTTATTCCCAAACTGAAACACCTGTTGTAATAGACAATGAGGAACATACTGATGACGATGAGACGCAGATACCAGATTGGGATGACAACTTAAATATTCGGTCAGGGCAAGAAGAGGCTCGGTCTGAGGGTGAGGGGAGTGCAAACACAACAATTGATAAGGAAGTTCTAGATCCCACCTACTGTCAACCCACAGTCAGGCCCTCGAGGAGGTCAACAGAGCCGGTGGAGGAGGATGCAACTGACGACGAAGTTACCTTGCGTTTTCCTGGACAGAGTCGGAGTACTGGTAGCACGTCTACAACTGCATCCTCAGCCACCACTGTGCCTCTGAGCACTAGTCGGGGTGGATCAGCAGGTCGCATACCCTCTAAGCCTTGCCTAGCCTGGTCCTTTTTTGACATAGCAAAAGATCGCCCAAAATATGTGATCTGTAAAATTTGTCATGATTTTTTTAGTAGAGGGCAAAACCTCAGCAGTTTGACAACTTCTTCCATGAATCGTCACATGAATAAATATCATATGTCCCAGTGGGAAGCTCACCGTGCTGCAATGCGGCCTAGCGGAGCGAACCATCCACCGCCTGCCCCTTCCAGTGCATCCGCGTGCTCTTCATCTTCTAGGACTGTGGGGACAGCTGTCACACCTGGTTTTCCACGCACAACTTCCACCACTGTAACCGCAACAGGCAGTTTCCTTGGTAGGTCGTCAGTTGGTTTGGAAGGGGAAACAAGTGCGTGTGTACAGCCCTCTCAGACATCGATAGCACCAACGTTGGATGAAGGCAACATCATGTCTACGCCTGCACTTTCCTCACAAACCTGCATTTTTCCAGGGACACCTTACTCAACACCGTCTACACACAGCAGCCAGATCTCTGTCCCTCAGATGTGGACAAATAAAAGGCCATTTCCTGCGACCCATGACAAAGATAAGAGGTTGACTTTATCCCTCTGTAAGCTCTTGGCTACCGAAATGCTGCCTTTCCGCCTGGTGGACACACAGGATTTTAGAGACCTTATGTCTGTCGCTGTGTCCCAGTACCAGATGCCCAGTCGCCACTACTTCTCTAAGAAAGGTGTGCCCGCGCTACACCAGCATGTCGCACACAACATCACCGCTTCCTTGAGAAACTCTGTGTGTGAACGGGTGCATTTCACCACCAATACTTGGACCAGTAAGCATGGACAGGGACGTTACATGTCGCTGACTGGGCACTGGGTAACTATGGTGATAGATGGTGAAGGGTCTGCTGCACAAGTCTTGCAGTCCCCACGACTTGTGTGTCAATCCTCTGTCTGTCCAAGTTCCGCCACTGCTTCTGCCTCCTCCACCTCATCTGGGTCCTCCAGCTCCACCCCAAGCCTGCCTGGTCAGGCCACCAGCGTTCTCACTGCGTAGAAGGAATCACGCACCCCTCATTACTATGCTGGCAGCAGAGCGCAACGGCATCAGGCGGTCTTTAGCTTGTCATGTCTTGGAAATAGGAGTCACACAGCGGATGAGTTGTGGGCAGCTCTGGAGACTGAGTTTAATAAATGGTTGTCTCCACTCAACCTGCAGCCTGGTAAGGCCGTGTGCGACAATGCTGCAAACCTGGGTGCGGCCCTTCGCCTGGGCAAGGTGACACACGTGCCTTGTATGGCTCACGTGTTGAACTTTGTTGTCCAGCAATTTTTAACACACTATCCCCGCCTAGATGGCCTTCTGAACAAGGCACGAAAACTGTCTGCTCACTTCCGCCGTTCAACCACCGCTGCTGAGCGACTTGCATCGCTCCAGAAGTCTTTCGGCCTGCCGGTTCATCGCCTGAAATGCGATGTGGTGACACGCTGGAATTTGACTCTCCACATGTTACAGCGACTGTGGCAACATCGCCGAGCCCTGGTGCAATACGTCATGACGTATAGCCTGGGCCAACGAGATGCAGAGGTGGGGCAGATCACCCTGATGGAGTGGTCTCAGATCAAGGACCTATGCACCCTTCTGCACAGTTTCGACATGGCGACGAATATGTTTAGCGCTGACAATGCCATTATCAGCATGACAATTCCAGTCATTTACATGCTGGAGCACACGCTAAACACTATTCGGAGTCAGGGGGTGGGACAACAGGAAGGGGAGGAACTACAGGAGGATTCATATGCGCAAGACACAACAACATCACCAAGGTCCAGACGTTCATCATCACCAACACGGCAGGCATGGGACCATAGGGGACAGGGATCAACAATGACGCATGGTAGCAGGCGAAATGTTGTGGAAGGTGCAGGAGATCATGAAGAAATGGAGGACGAACTGTCCATGGACATGGAAGACTCAGCAGATGAGGGAGACCTTGGTCAAATTTCAGTTGAAAGAGGTTGGGGGGAGATGTCAGAGGAAGAAATAACGGTTAGCACCTCTATGCCACAAACACAGCGTGGACTTGGTCCGCATGGCTGCGCAAGACACATGAGTGCCTTCTTGCTGCACTACCTCCAACATGACCCTCGTATTGTCAAAATTAGAAGTGATGATGACTACTGGCTTGCCACACTATTAGATCCCCGGTACAAGTCCACATTTTGTGACATAATTCCAGCCATAGAAAGGGACGCACGTATGCAGGAGTATCAGCAGAAGCTATTACTCGATCTTAGCGCGGCTTTTCCACCAAACAACCGTGCAGGTGCAGGGAGTGAATCTCCCAGTTGTAACTTGACAAACATGGGACGGTCTCGTCATCTTCAACAGTCTACCCGTACCAGTAGCACCGTATCTGGTGCTGGTAACAGCAATTTTAATGAATCTTTTCATAATTTTTTTAGACCCTCCTTTGCAAGGCCACCAGAGACAACAAGTCTGACACATAGTCAACGGCAGGAGAGGATGATACAGGAGTATCTCCAAATGAACATCGATGCCATTACTTTGCAAATGGAGCCTTGCTCATTTTGGGCTTCAAATCTTGAAAAATAGCCAGAGCTCTCCACTTACGCCTTGGAGATTTTGTCGTGTCCAGCTGCCAGCGTTGTCTCTGACCATGTCTTCAGTGCTACTGGGTGTGTGCTGACAGATAAGCGCACGCGTCTGTCCAGTGACAATGTGGACAGACTAACGTTCATCAAAATGAACAAGTCATGGATCCACAAGGAATTTACTACCCCTGTGTCATCCTGGGGAGAGTAAATGCTTGTGTATTTTGAATGTCTAGCTGTGAAGTGTACAACTAGGGCACAAGTGCTGCCACTGATGGGGTGTCTGTGTGGCCCAATTTTTGGAAAAAAGGAAGACTCCGCTTGGAGTAACCCTTGCTTACATTGTTTTTAAAAATGATCCAAGATGAACAGAGCTGGAATCAGGAAAGACTTTGCTACCTACCCCGGTGTCATCCTGGGGACGGTTAAGTATGGCGTATTTTCGAATGTGCTTGATACAAATCTAGCTGTGAAGTGTACAACTGGGGCACAAGTGCTGCCACTGAAGGGGTGGGTGTGTGTGTTGCCCAATTTTTGGAAAAAAGGGAGACTCCGCTTGGAGTAACCCTTGCTTACTTTGTTTTTAAAAATGATCCAAGATGCACAGAGCTGGGATCAGGAAAGACTTTGCTACCTACCCCGGTGTCATCCTGGGGACGGTTAAGTATGGCGTATTTTTGAATGTGCTTGATGCAAATCTAGCTGTGAAGTGTACAACTGGGGCACAAGTGCTGCCACTGAAGGGGTGGGTGTGTGTGTGGCCCAATTTTTGGAAAAAAGGGAGACTCCACTTGGAGTCACCTTGCGGTGTTTTACATGGTTTTAGAAGGGCCTGCCATGCCTATATCTGTAGATAATCAAAAAACTCCGGCACTCGTTTATGATGAAAAGAATTTTGTCCTTTATTGCATATCCATTAATTAAACAACGTTTCGGCTAATGCCTTCTTCATAAACTGGAAATTTCAATAAAAGTAAAAAACATATATCAGTACCATAAACATATATATTCTCATACATCTATACATATCGGTAATCCCATATAATATCAAAAATGGGAGAGAAAAAAATGTTTTACCTAATAGATGAAAAAAGCTCTATATAGGAAGAACCTCAAGTGTACTTTTGTACAGTATATCTGAATAAAAAAATGAGAAAACAACCAAATATAACAATGAAAAAAATTAATCTAGATCAAAATCTAGTAGTGAGAAATAATATACAACATACCTAATGAGAGCTCACAGTAATCTATGGCTCCATATATGAGGATATTCAATTTTGGATAATATGAATAAAGAGTATATCTATGGGACAAATAATAAGATTTCAAAATTGAAATCCACATTTTTATGAACAGATCATTCATTATATAAGTATATATATATTACCTTAATTAGGGAAAAAAAAAGGGCATGACTGCTATCTCCCAGTGGGGCAGTGATAAAGTGGCAAAGTCGCTATATATAGAAAAAAAGAAAAGAGAGAGAAACTGTTTAGAACATCTCACTAAAAGTGAGGAACAAGAACCACAGGGTAAAATCGCAAAGATAAAGTCCCATAGAAACATACTAAAGGGTTCAAACAGACGCAGTGCATTACCTGTGCAGCCGGTGATCAGCGGTGAATGTGGAACCATATGACCGCGAGAGGGGTTTATATGTGAAAGAGGGGCGGGTCATAGTAATCATTTCCTATATCGTGGAACGCACGGTGAGACGCACGCTACGCGTGCGCAGAGGAATCCGGAAGTGCGCGCATGCGCAGAAGCATTTTTGTGATTACAAGCGCTCAGACACCTTGAGACTCCAGACGGAACGCTATTAAGTGCGTGTCTGTAAGATAAACAAGAAAAACGGCAGGATGTAATACAATAACTGGAAAAAGCATATAAGAGAAGCAATATCTACTGATATAAAATGTGAAAGATACATACATATATAATATATAATACATGCATGTACCGGAGCACACATACAAATAGGCCCATACACACACCTATCAACCTAAACTTTGTAGAAGATTTGACTCCAATATTACAATATTTCTTATCATGCATGAGTCCATATGTATGTGTACCCCGACCTCCAAACATGACACCATAGAAAAAATCATAAGTATACAGGGTCATCAGGCAGAACGGACCTCATACCTCCTGGTCAGTAATTCTCATATTCCCTGTTGAGACCGTGAGGGGAAAGGGTATTGAGCATATGGATCCAGAAGAATTCCCTTTCTTTTAATTTTTTAACCCTATCCCCCCCGCGTCTCAACAGGGGAACATGCTCCAGAACTTGAAACCTCAATTGCGAAATCGAATGTCCACACTGAATAAAATGAAATGGGATAGGCAACATAGTCAACTTGCACCTGATAGTGGACTTATGTTTTCCTATACGGTCTCGGATATGTTGGGTAGTCTCACCAACATATCCGAGACCGCATGGACATTTAATTAAATAGACAACATATGAAGTGTCACAAGTGTAAAATTCCTTAATATAAAAAACTTTACCAGTACGGGGATGTGTGAATTTGTTACCTTTAATAATGTTGGAACAGTGGGGACAATGAAGACAGGGAAAATTACCCTGTTTAGGGGTAGATAGAAATGTCTGACGGGACTTGAGGGCCGTAGACCCTATATCAGCCCTGACCAATAGGTCACGAAGATTGGAGGAGCGTTTATAGCTGAATAAAGGTAAAGAGGAAAACTCCGGTATCTGAGGGTAAGATCTTGATAAAACCTGCCAATGTTTCGATATAATTTTCTTAATTATGGAATGGAAGGGATGAAATGTATGCACAAAGGAAATAAATGGACCATCCCTTTTAAACTTCTGGGTAGTTTGTAAACTTTGTTGTAAAGCAGAATTAACGACGGGTAAGGGATAACCACGTTGTAAAAATTTATGTGTCATCTCTTTATGTCTAATCTGACGTTGGACATGCGATGTGACTATCCTAGATACTCTTTTATATTGGGAAACAGGTAAAGAATTTTTAAGATGACGTTGATGGCTGCTCGTGTAATAGAGCAAACTATTACGATCAGTAGGTTTTGTATACAAATCAGATGTGACAGTACCCATAGAATCAATCTGTATGAGAGTATCCAGAAAGCTGATGGTAGAATGATCAATATGCTGAGTAAAGGATAAACCTTGTACTCGTGTATTAAGATACTCAAAAAAGTCGTTAAACTGTATCTGAGAGCCCGTAAAAATCATGAAAATGTCATCTATATATCGTTTGTACATAAGGACATGATCTTGAAATAAAGGATGTGTGTGAACGAACATGGACTCAAAATGTGTCATGTAGATGTTCGCGTAGGGTGGCGCGACATTTGAGCCCATAGCCGTGCCTTTTTTCTGGAAGTAAAATTGGTTGCGGAACAGGAAATAATTTTTGGTAAGCACTATATTCAATAGATCTACACAGAATCCCTTCTGTATCGGAGAAAATTCACTATAGTGATCAAGAAACCAAGTAACTGCTTCCATGCCTAATACGTGATCAATAGATGTATATAAGGAGTTCACATCAAGAGTGACTAGAAAGGAATTAGGAGGAAGTGGCCCCAAGGAGCGTAATTGATGTAAAAAATCACCTGTATCACGAAGATATGAGGGAGTCTTAGTCACTAAGGGTGACAATATGTGATCAAGAGTTATAGCCAAGGGAGATAACAAGGAATCTATAGATGCCACAATGGGACGCCCAGGTGGATGCCACAAATTTTTGTGCACCTTGGGTAAGGTGTACAAAACCGGAACAACTGGACTGATCTTATTTAAATAAGTGGCTAACTTGGTGTCTATAACACCAAGAGATGAGTAGTAATGGATCTTCTCCAACATAGTTTGTTTAATATCATTAGTGGGATCACGGGGAATAGGCATGTATGTGGACGTATCTGCCAATTGTGACATGATTTCAGAAATATAATAATTCTTATCCATCACTACTAGGGCACCGCCCTTGTCTGCTGGTTTGATTATGATAGAAGCATTGTTCCTAAGAGACTTTAAGGGGTGCTTCACACACAGCGAGCTCACTGCCGAGATCGCTGCTGAGTCACGCTTTTTGTGACGCAGCAGTGACCTCATTAGCGATCTCGCTGTGTGTGACACTGAGCAGCGATCTGGCCCCTGCTGCGAGATCGCTGCTCGTTACACACAGCCCTGGTTCGTTTTCTTCAAAGCCGCTCTCCTGCTGTGACACACAGATCGCTGTGTGTGACAGCAAGAGAGCGACAAATGAAGCGAGCAGGGAGCAGGAGCCGGCGTCTGACAGCTGAGGTAAGCTGTATCCAAGATAAACATCGGGTAACCGAGGTGGTTACCCGATATTTACCTTAGTTACCAGCCTCTGCAGCTCTCACGCTGCCTGTGCTGCCGGCTCCGGCTCTCTGCACATGTAGCTGCTGTACACATCGGGTTAATTAACCCGATGTGTACAGCAGCTAGGAGAGCAAGGAGCCAGCGCTAAGCAGTGTGCGCGGCTCCCTGCTCTCTGCACATGTAGCTGCATTACACATCGGGTTAATTAACCCGATGTGTACTGTAGCTAGGAGAGCAAGGAGCCAGCGCTCAGTGTGCGCGGCTCCCTGCTCCCTGCTCACACTGGTAACTAATGTAAACATCGGGTAACCATACCCGATGTTTACCTTAGTTACCAGTCTCCGCAGCTTCCAGACGGCGGCTCCGTGCAAGCGCAGCGTCGCTTGCACGTCGCTGCTGGCTGGGGGCTGTTCACTGGTCGCTGGTGAGATCTGCCTGTTTGACAGCTCACCAGCGACCATGTAGCGATGCAGCAGCGATCCTGACCAGGTCAGATCGCTGGTCGGATCGCTGCTGCATCGCTAAGTGTGAAGGTACCCTTAGGCCTGGGTTTCACCTGGAGTAAGATTATTTTTGATATGCAAATCACCATTTTTAACAGTATTAATGAAATTATCAATATCCAATTTGACAAGAGAGACAAATGTCTCTGCAGGGTGATAAGTCTTAGGTGGCATGAAACTGCTTGGCATAGTGAGGTTAAGATCGCTAAAGGAGAATTGTTTGATATCACGGGTATCCGAAAGTGCAATACCACGATCAGAAGGAAGCTGACTAAAGTGTACCTTAAGTCTTACCGACCTATAAAATTTGTTTAATTCCTGTTCCAATTTGAATGTATCAAGATGAGGAGTTGGACAAAAGGTTAAACCTTTCTGTAAAACCTGTGATTCGAGGGGGGACAGGGTGTAGGAGGAAATATTGAAGATGAGGTCCGTCCTACCTGGGATCTCGTTGTTATACGTTCTCCCAGATGTGGCTCTCCTCGGCCCCCTCCTCGTCTTCTTTGGTTGTAGGTACGACGTGGTCCTAAAAAAGAACTACTATGGGACTCAATTTCACTACCAGAGCTGGCAGAAGATGAAAATTCAGATCTGACTGGAAAACGTCTACGTGGAAATGTTTCGCCACACCGCCATCTGTAGACCTGTCCACGTTTATAATCTTCCTCATCTCTTGTAAATTTATTGCGTTTACGTTCCTGTAAGGTCTTCTTGTATTCCAAAATAGTGGATTCCATTTTAGTTTTCATGTTATTTAATTCAGTTGAGGAAAAAATATTCGAAAGTTGTCCCTCAATTGTAGATATCTGTCTAGAAATGGTATCAAGCTCCTTATGTAAAAAATCGATAGTTAGAGTCATAAGATCATATGAACATTTATTCAGGATCTGTTCAAATGTTGTGCAAAAATCGGAATTATCAGAAAATAACGTGGGGCGTAATGAAACGCGTAAACCGCGTGGTATCCGTTTTACCTTGTAATATTCTGCCAAGGTGATAAGGTGGAGTTCAAGTGCTGTCTGTCGCTTCAGCTCGCGTTCATATTCTTTCGTTCTAGATTCTTCACTAGGTGTAAATAGAAATTGACCCGTAGAGGTCACTCTAGAGTGAATAGTAGAAGTTTGTTCATCGTTGTAAGAGAACACATTAGAAGCCATTGGTGAAAGTCAATTGGTACGTCAGGAGCACAGATCAAAAAATTCTAATGTATGAAAAACCGTGATGGTCTGGCTCACTGTGAAGGTGGTGCTCGGGAGAACACTATGAATAGATAATCAAAAAACTCCGGCACTCGTTTATGATGAAAAGAATTTTGTCCTTTATTGCATATCCATTAATTAAACAACGTTTCGGCTAATGCCTTCTTACAACGATGAACAAACTTCTACTATTCACTCTAGAGTGACCTCTATGGGTCAATTTCTATTTACACCTAGTGAAGAATCTAGAACGAAAGAATATGAAAGCGAGCTGAAGCGACAGACAGCACTTGAACTCCACCTTATCACCTTGGCAGAATATTACAAGGTAAAACGGATACCACGCGGTTTACGCGTTTCATTACGCCCCACGCTATTTTCTGATAATTCCGATTTTTGCACAACATTTGAACAGATCTTGAATAAATGTTCATATGATCTTATGACTCTAACTATCGATTTTTTACATAAGGAGCTTGATACCATTTCTAGACAGATATCTACAATTGAGGGACAACTTTCGAATATTTTTTCCTCAACTGAATTAAATAACATGAAAACTAAAATGGAATCCACTATTTTGGAATACAAGAAGTCCTTACAGGAACGTAAACGCAATAAATTTACAAGAGATGAGGAAGATTATAAACGTGGACAGGTCTACAGATGGCGGTGTGGCGAAACATTTCCACGTAGACGTTTTCCAGTCAGATCTGAATTTTCATCTTCTGCCAGCTCTGGTAGTGAAATTGAGTCCCATAGTAGTTCTTTTTTAGGACCACGTCGTACCTACAACCAAAGAAGACGAGGAGGGGGCCGAGGAGAGCCACATCTGGGAGAACGTATAACAACGAGATCCCAGGTAGGACTGACCTCATCTTCAATATTTCCTCCTACACCCTGTCCCCCCTCGAATCACAGGTTTTACAGAAAGGTTTAACCTTTTGTCCAACTCCTCATCTTGATACATTCAAATTGGAACAGGAATTAAACAAATTTTATAGGTCGGTAAGACTTAAGGTACACTTTAGTCAGCTTCCTTCTGATCGTGGTATTGCACTTTCGGATACCCGTGATATCAAACAATTCTCCTTTAGCGATCTTAACCTCACTATGCCAAGCAGTTTCATGCCACCTAAGACTTATCACCCTGCAGAGACATTTGTCTCTCTTGTCAAATCGGATATTGATAATTTCATTAATACTGTTAAAAATGGTGATTTGCATATCAAAAATAATCTTACTCCAGGTGAAACCCAGGCCTTAAAGTCTCTTAGGAACAATGCTTCTATCATAATCAAACCAGCAGACAAGGGCGGTGCCCTAGTAGTGATGGATAAGAATTATTATATTTCTGAAATCATGTCACAATTGGCAGATACGTCCACATACATGCCTATTCCCCGTGATCCCACTAATGATATTAAACAAACTATTTTGGAGAAGATCCATCACTACTCATCTCTTGGTGTTATAGACACCAAGTTAGCCACTTATTTAAATAAGATCAGTCCAGTTGTTCCGGTTTTGTACACCTTACCCAAGGTGCACAAAAATTTGTGGCATCCACCTGGGCGTCCCATTGTGGCGTCTATAGATTCCTTGTTATCTCCCTTGGCT
Source organism: Anomaloglossus baeobatrachus (assembly GCF_048569485.1). Classification (NCBI taxonomy): domain Eukaryota; kingdom Metazoa; phylum Chordata; class Amphibia; order Anura; family Aromobatidae; genus Anomaloglossus; species Anomaloglossus baeobatrachus. The sequence continues at coordinate 191,453,292 of NC_134359.1, forward strand.
ATAACTCTTGATCACATATTGTCACCCTTAGTGACTAAGACTCCCTCATATCTTCGTGATACAGGTGATTTTTTACATCAATTACGCTCCTTGGGGCCACTTCCTCCTAATTCCTTTCTAGTCACTCTTGATGTGAACTCCTTATATACATCTATTGATCACGTATTAGGCATGAAAGCAGTTACTTGGTTTCTTGATCACTATAGTGAATTTTCTCCGATACAGAAGGGATTCTGTGTAGATCTATTGAATATAGTGCTTACCAAAAATTATTTCCTGTTCCGCGACCAATTTTACTTCCAGAAAAAAGGCACGGCTATGGGCTCAAATGTCGCGCCACCCTACGCGAACATCTACATGACACATTTTGAGTCCATGTTCGTTCACACACATCCTTTATTTCAAGATCATGTCCTTATGTACAAACGATATATAGATGACATTTTCATGATTTTTACGGGCTCTCAGATACAGTTTAACGACTTTTTTGAGTATCTTAATACACGAGTACAAGGTTTATCCTTTACTCAGCATATTGATCATTCTACCATCAGCTTTCTGGATACTCTCATACAGATTGATTCTATGGGTACTGTCACATCTGATTTGTATACAAAACCTACTGATCGTAATAGTTTGCTCTATTACACGAGCAGCCATCCACGTCATCTTAAAAATTCTTTACCTGTTTCCCAATATAAAAGAGTATCTAGGATAGTCACATCGCATGCCCAACGTCAGATTAGACATAAAGAGATGACACATACATTTTTACAACGTGGTTATCCCTTACCCGTCGTTAATTCTGCTTTACAACAAAGTTTACAAACTACCCAGAAGTTTAAAAGGGATGGTCCATTTATTTCCTTTGTGCATACATTTCATCCCTTCCATTCCATAATTAAGAAAATTATATCGAAACATTGACAGGTTTTATCAAGATCTTACCCTCAGATACCGGAGTTTTCCTCTTTACCTTTATTCAGCTATAAACGCTCCTCCAATCTTCGTGACCTATTGGTCAGGGCTGATATAGGGTCTACGGCCCTCAAGTCCCGTCAGACATTTCTATCTACCCCTAAACAGGGTAATTTTCCCTGTCTTCATTGTCCCCACTGTTCCAACATTATTAAAGGTAACCAATTCACACATCCCCGTACTGGTAAAGTTTTTTATATTAAGGAATTTTACACTTGTGACACTTCATATGTTGTCTATTTAATTAAATGTCCATGCGGTCTCGGATATGTTGGTGAGACTACCCAACATATCCGAGACTGTATAGGAAAACATAAGTCTAGAGTTGAGCGCGGTTCGCGGTTCGTGGTTCTCCAGTTCTAGGCTCGAGTGATTTTTGGGCTGTTCGAGATCGAACTAGAACTCGAGCTTTTTGCTAAAAGCTCGATAGTTCTAGATACGTTCGAGAACGGTTCTAGCAGCAAAAAGCAGGGCTTTTTACAGCTACAGTGAGCAGGAGCCATCGCTGGCAGCCTGCCAGAAGCTGGTAACCAAGATAAACATCGGGTATCCAAGCAAAGCGCTTTGGTTAGTAACCCGATGTTTATCTTAGTTACGTGCAGGAAGCCCACACTTCCCCGCTCAGCTCACTCCGCCCCCTCCTGCCCGCGGCATGTACACATACATACACACACACACACACACAAACATCCACCCCCCCCCCGCCCGCTCGCTCGGCTTACCTGCGGTGATGAAGTCCCGCCATCCCGACCTCAGCGCTGTCACTGTCCTCCATGGCCGCCGCTTGTCACATCACCTATCGCTTCCGACCCGAGACTGACACTGGCGGTGACGTCACGGACCTCTCGCGATACTTGCTGTGAAGGCGCCGGTCATTGACCTCAGTGACAGGGGCTGTCAGTGTGCTGGAGATCAGCGCAGGTAATGTACCTCGCTGACAGCAGCACTTGTCACCCCCCTGCAGTGACCTGGGCTGACCCATTGATGTTAGCTCAGGTCACTGCATTGCTCTTCCAGCCAATGGGGAACATCCTGCTCTTCATTGACTGGGACAGTGTGGATCGTCATGGCAACCCCTTGGATTACACCAGACCTGGATTTGTTTTTCAATCTAATAAATTGGTTAAAGAGGGAATGTTTTGGAGAGTGTTTTTTCAAATAAAAATGTGTTTGTCGTCTATTTTTTTTTATTACTAACTGGGTTGGTGATGTCGGGTATCTGATAGACGCCTGACCTCACCAACCCCAGGGCTTGATGCCAGGTGACATTACACATCTGGTATTAACCCCATATATTACCCCGTTTGCCACCGCACCAGGGCGCGGGATGAGCTGGGGCGAAGCACCAGGATTGGCGCATCTAATGGATGCGCCACTTCTGGGGTGGCTGCGGCCTGCTATTTTTAGGCTGGGGAGATTCCAATAACCATGGACCTCCCTAGTCTGAGAATATCAGGCCCCAGCTGTCTGCTTTACCTTGGCTGGTGATCCAATTTTGGGGGACCCCTACGTGTTTTTTTTTTTAATTATTTATTTAATTTAAAATAACAGCGTGGGGTGCCCTCAGTTTTGGATTACCAGCCAAGGTGAGGTTGCCAGCTGTGGTCTGCAGGCTGCAGCCGTCTGCTTTACCCTAGCTGGCTACAAAACTAGGGGGAACCCTACGTCATTTTTTTTTCATTTTTTTGGCTAAATACAAAGCTAAGCACCCCTTAGTGCCACATGAAAGGTACCAAAGGGTGTTCCACTTTTTCTCCATTTTTTTCTCCACTTTTTCTCCACTTTTTCTCCACATTTTCTCCACTTTTTCTCCATTTTTTTCTCCACTTATTCTCCACTTTTTCTCCTCTTATTCTCCACTTTTTCTCCACTTTTTCTCCTCTTATTCTCCACTTTTTCTCCACTTTTTCTCCATTTTTTTCTCCACTTTTTCTCCACTTTTTCTCCTCTTATGCTCCACTTTTTCTCCACTTTTTCTCCTCTTAATCTCCACTTTTTCTCCACTTTTTCTCCACTTTTTCTCCACTTTTTTCTCCACTTTTTCTCCACTTTTTCTCCACTTTTTCTCTTCTTATGCTCCACTTTTTCTCCACTTTTTCTCCACTTTTTCTCCTCTTATTCTCCACTTTTTCTCCACTTTTTCTCCACTTTTTCTCCATTTTTTTCTCCACTTTTTCTCCACTTTTTCTCCACTTTTTTCTCCACTTTTTCTCCTCTTATGCTCCACTTTTTCTCCACTTTTTCTCCTCTTAATCTCCACTTTTTCTCCACTTTTTCTCCACTTTTTCTCCACTTTTTCTCCACTTTTTTCTCCACTTTTTCTCCTCTTATGCTCCACTTTTTCTCCACTTTTTCTCCACTTTTTCTCCACTTTTTCTCCTCTTATGCTCCACTTTTTCTCCACTTTTTCTCCACTTTTTCTCCTCTTATTCTCCACTTTTTGTCCACTTTTTCTCCACTTTTTCTCCATTTTTTTCTCCACTTTTTCTCCACTTTTTCTCCACTTTTTCTCCACTTTTTTCTCCACTTATGCTCCACTTTTTCTCCACTTTTTCTCCTCTTAATCTCCACTTTTTCTCCACTTTTTCTCCACTTTTTCCTCCACTTTTTCTCCACTTTTTCTCCTCTTATTCTCCACTTTTTCTCCACTTTTTCTCCACTTTTTCTCCATTTTTTTCTCCACTTTTTCTCCACTTTTTCTCCACTTTTTTCTCCACTTATGCTCCACTTTTTCTCCACTTTTTCGCCTCTTAATCTCCACTTTTTCTCCACTTTTTCTCCACTTTTTCTCCACTTTTTCTCCACTTTTTCCTCCACTTTTTCTCCACTTTTTCTCCTCTTATGCTCCACTTTTTCTCCACTTTTTCTCCACTTTTTCTCCTCTTATGCTCCACTTTTTCTCCACTTTTTCTCCACTTTTTCTCCTCTTATTCTCCACTTTTTGTCCACTTTTTCTCCACTTTTTCTCCATTTTTTTCTCCACTTTTTCTCCACTTTTTCTCCACTTTTTTCTCCACTTATGCTCCACTTTTTCTCCACTTTTTCTCCTCTTAATCTCCACTTTTTCTCCACTTTTTCTCCACTTTTTCTCCACTTTTTCTCCACTTTTTTCTCCACTTTTTCTCCACTTTTTCTCCTCTTATGCTCCACTTTTTCTCCACTTTTTCTCCACTTTTTCTCCACTTTTTCTCCTATTATACTCCACTTTTTCTCCACTTTTTCTCCACTTTTTTCTCCACTTTTTCTCCTCTTATGCTCCACTTTTTCTCCACTTTTTCTCCCCTTTTTTCTCCACTTTTTCTCCACTTCTTCTCCACTTTTTCTCCTCTTATGCTCCACTTTTTCTCCACTTTTTCTCCACTTTTTCTCCACTTTTTTTCTCCACTTTTTCTCCTCTTATGCTCCACTTTTTCTCCACTTTTTCTCCACTTTTTCTCCACTTTTTCTCCTCTTATGCTCCACTTTTTCTCCACTTTTTCTCCTCTTATGCTCCACTTTTTCTCCACTTTTTCTCCTCTTAATCTCCACTTTTTCTCCACTTTTTCTCCACTTTTTCTCCACTTTTTCTCCACTTTTTTCTCCACTTTTTCTCCACTTTTTTCTCCACTTTTTCTCCTCTTATGCTCCACTTTTTCTCCACTTTTTCTCCACTTTTTCTCCACTTTTTCTCCTCTTATGCTCCACTTTTTCTCCACTTTTTCTTCTCTTAATCTCCACTTTTTCTTCTCTTATGCTCCACTTTTTCTCCACTTTTTCTCCACTTTTTTCTCCACTTTTTCTCCTCTTATGCTCCACTTTTTCTCCACTTTTTCTCCATTTTTTCTCCACTTTTTCTCCACTTTTTCTCCTCTTATGCTCCACTTTTTCTCCACTTTTTCTCCACTTTTTCTCCTCTTATGCTCCACTTTTTCTCCACTTTTTCTCCACTTTTTTCCCCACTTTTTCTCCACTTTTTTCTCCACTTTTTCTCCTCTTATGCTCCACTTTTTCTCCACTTTTTCTCCACTTTTTCTCCACTTTTTCTCCTCTTATGCTCCACTTTTTCTCCACTTTTTCTCCACTTTTTCTCCTCTTATTCTCCACTTTTTGTCCACTTTTTCTCCACTTTTTCTCCATTTTTTTCTCCACTTTTTCTCCACTTTTTCTCCACTTTTTTCTCCACTTATGCTCCACTTTTTCTCCACTTTTTCTCCTCTTAATCTCCACATTTTCTCCACTTTTTCTCCACTTTTTCTCCACTTTTTTCTCCACTTTTTCTCCACTTTTTCTCCTCTTATGCTCCACTTTTTCTCCACTTTTTCTCCACTTTTTCTCCACTTTTTCTCCACTTTTTCTCCACTTTTTTCTCCACTTTTTCTCCTCTTATGCTCCACTTTTTCTCCACTTTTTCTCCCCTTTTTTCTCCACTTTTTCTCCACTTCTTCTCCACTTTTTCTCCTCTTATGCTCCACTTTTTCTCCACTTTTTCTCCACTTTTTCTCCACTTTTTTTCTCCACTTTTTCTCCTCTTATGCTCCACTTTTTCTCCACTTTTTCTCCACTTTTTCTCCTCTTATGCTCCACTTTTTCTCCACTTTTTCTCTTCTTATGCTCCACTTTTTCTCCACTTTTTCTCCTCTTAATCTCCACTTTTTCTCCACTTTTTCTCCACTTTTTCTCCACTTTTTCTCCACTTTTTTCTCCACTTTTTCTCCACTTTTTTCTCCACTTTTTCTCCTCTTATGCTCCACTTTTTCTCCACTTTTTCTCCACTTTTTCTCCACTTTTTCTCCTCTTATGCTCCACTTTTTCTCCAATTTTTCTCCTCTTAATCTCCACTTTTTCTCCACTTTTTCTCCACTTTTTCTCCACTTTTTTCTCCACTTTTTCTCCTCTTATGCTCCACTTTTTCTCCACTTTTTCTCCATTTTTTCTCCACTTTTTCTCCACTTTTTCTCCTCTTATGCTCCACTTTTTCTCCACTTTTTCTCCACTTTTTCTCCACTTATGCTCCACTTTTTCTCCACTTTTTCTCCACTTTTTTCTCCACTTTTTCTCCACTTTTTTCTCCACTTTTTCTCCTCTTATGCTCCACTTTTTCTCCACTTTTTCTCCACTTTTTCTCCTCTTATGCTCCACTTTTTCTCCACTTTTTCTCCACTTTTTCTCCACTTTTTCTCCTCTTATTCTCCACTTTTTGTCCACTTTTTCTCCACTTTTTCTCCATTTTTTTCTCCACTTTTTCTCCACTTTTTCTCCACTTTTTCTCCACTTTTTTCTCCACTTATGCTCCACTTTTTCTCCACTTTTTCTCCTCTTAATCTCCACTTTTTCTCCACTTTTTCTCCACTTTTTCTCCACTTTTTCTCCACTTTTTTCTCCACTTTTTCTCCACTTTTTCTCCTCTTATGCTCCACTTTTTCTCCACTTTTTCTCCACTTTTTTCTCCACTTTTTCTCCTCTTATGCTCCACTTTTTCTCCACTTTTTCTCCACTTTTTCTCCACTTTTTCTCCTCTTATGCTCCACTTTTTCTCCACTTTTTCTCCACTTTTTTCTCCACTTTTTCTCCTCTTATGCTCCACTTTTTCTCCACTTTTTCTCCCCCTTTTTCTCCACTTTTTCTCCACTTTTTCTCCACTTTTTCTCCTCTTATGCTCCACTTTTTCTCCACTTTTTCTCCACTTTTTCTCCACTTTTTTTCTCCACTTTTTCTCCTCTTATGCTCCACTTTTTCTCCACTTTTTCTCCACTTTTTCTCCACTTTTTCTCCTCTTATGCTCCACTTTTTCTCCACTTTTTCTCCACTTTTTTCTCCACTTTTTCTCCTCTTATGCTCCACTTTTTCTCCACTTTTTCTCCCCTTTTTTCTCCACTTTTTCTCCACTTTTTTCTCCACTTTTTCTCCTCTTATGCTCTACTTTTTCTCCACTTTTTCTCCACTTTTTCTCCACTTTTTCTCCTCTTATGCTCCTCTTTTTCTCCACTTTTTCTCCTCTTAATCTCCACTTTTTCTCCTCTTATGCTCCACTTTTTCTCCACTTTTTCTCCACTTTTTCTCCACTTTTTTCTCCACTTTTTCTCCTCTTATGCTCCACTTTTTCTCCACTTTTTCTCCACTTTTTCTCCTCTTATGCTCCACTTTTTCTCCACTTTTTCTCCTCTTAATCTCCACTTTTTCTCCACTTTTTCTCCACTTTTTCTCCACTTTTTTCTCCACTTTTTCTCCACTTTTTTCTCCACTTTTTCTCCTCTTATGCTCCACTTTTTCTCCACTTTTTCTCCACTTTTTCTCCTCTTATGCTCCACTTTTTCTCCACTTTTTCTCCTCTTAATCTCCACTTTTTCTCCTCTTATGCTCCACTTTTTCTCCACTTTTTCTCCACTTTTTCTCCACTTTTTTCTCCACTTTTTCTCCTCTTATGCTCCACTTTTTCTCCACTTTTTCTCCACTTTTTCTCCACTTTTTCTCCACTTTTTCTCCTCTTATGCTCCACTTTTTCTCCTCTTAATCTCCACTTTTTCTCCTCTTATGCTCCACTTTTTCTCCACTTTTTCTCCACTTTTTCTCCACTTTTTCTCCACTTTTTTCTCCACTTTTTCTCCTCTTATGCTCCACTTTTTCTCCACTTTTTCTCCACTTTTTCTCCTCTTATGCTCCACTTTTTCTCCACTTTTTCTCCTCTTAATCTCCACTTTTTCTCCACTTTTTCTCCACTTTTTCTCCACTTTTTTCTCCACTTTTTCTCCACTTTTTTCTCCACTTTTTCTCCTCTTATGCTCCACTTTTTCTCCACTTTTTCTCCACTTTTTCTCCACTTTTTCTCCTCTTATGCTCCACTTTTTCTCCACTTTTTCTCCTCTTAATCTCCACTTTTTCTCCTCTTATGCTCCACTTTTTCTCCACTTTTTCTCCACTTTTTCTCCACTTTTTTCTCCACTTTTTCTCCTCTTATGCTCCACTTTTTCTCCACTTTTTCTCCATTTTTTCTCCACTTTTTCTCCACTTTTTCTCCTCTTATGCTCCACTTTTTCTCCACTTTTTCTCCACTTTTTCTCCTCTTATGCTCCACTTTTTCTCCACTTTTTCTCCACTTTTTTCTCCACTTTTTCTCCACTTTTTTCTCCACTTTTTCTCCTCTTATGCTCCACTTTTTCTCCACTTTTTCTCCACTTTTTCTCCACTTTTTCTCCTCTTATTCTCCACTTTTTGTCCACTTTTTCTCCACTTTTTCTCCATTTTTTTCTCCACTTTTTCTCCACTTTTTCTCCACTTTTTTCTCCACTTATGCTCCACTTTTTCTCCACTTTTTCTCCTCTTAATCTCCACTTTTTCTCCACTTTTTCTCCACTTTTTCTCCACTTTTTCTCCACTTTTTCTCCACTTTTTTCTCCACTTATGCTCCACTTTTTCTCCACTTTTTCTCCTCTTATGCTCCACTTTTTCTCCACTTTTTCTCCACTTTTTCTCCACTTTTTCTCCTCTTATGCTCCACTTTTTCTCCACTTTTTCTCCACTTTTTCTCCACTTTTTTCTCCACTTTTTCTCCTCTTATGCTCCACTTTTTCTCCACTTTTTCTCCACTTTTTCTCCACTTTTTCTCCTCTTATGCTCCACTTTTTCTCCACTTTTTCTCCACTTTTTCTCCACTTTTTTCTCCACTTTTTCTCCTCTTATGCTCCACTTTTTCTCCACTTTTTCTCCCCTTTTTTCTCCCCTTTTTTCTCCCCTTTTTTCTCCACTTTTTCTCCACTTTTTTCTCCACTTTTTCTCCTCTTATGCTCCACTTTTTCTCCACTTTTTCTCCACTTTTTCTCCACTTTTTCTCCACTTTTTCTCCACTTTTTCTCCTCTTATGCTCCACTTTTTCTCCACTTTTTCTCCTCTTAATCTCCACTTTTTCTCCTCTTATGCTCCACTTTTTCTCCACTTTTTCTCCACTTTTTCTCCACTTTTTCTCCACTTTTTTCTCCACTTTTTCTCCTCTTATGCTCCACTTTTTCTCCACTTTTTCTCCCCTTATGCTCCACTTTTTCTCCACTTATTCTCATCTTAATCTCCACTTTTTCTCCACTTTTTCTCCACTTTTTCTCCACTTTTTCTCCACTTTTTTCTCCACTTTTTCTCCACTTTTTTCTCCACTTTTTCTCCTCTTATGCTCCACTTTTTCTCCACTTTTTCTCCACTTTTTCTCCACTTTTTCTCTTCTTATGCTCCACTTTTTCTCCACTTTTTCTCCACTTTTTCTCCACTTTTTTCTCCACTTTTTCTCCTCTTATGCTCCACTTTTTCTCCACTTTTTCTCCATTTTTTCTCCACTTTTTCTCCACTTTTTCTCCTCTTATGCTCCACTTTTTCTCCACTTTTTCTCCACTTTTTCTCCTCTTATGCTCCACTTTTTCTCCACTTTTTCTCCACTTTTTCTCCTCTTATGCTCCAATTTTTCTCCACTTTCTCTCCACTTTTTTCTCCACGTTTTCTCCTCTTATGCTCCACTTTTTCTCCACTTTTTCTCCACTTTTTCTCCACTTTTTCTCCTCTTATGCTCCACTTTTTCTCCACTTTTTCTCCACTTTTTTCTCCACTTTTTCTCCTCTTATGCTCCACTTTTTCTCCACTTTTTCTCCACTTTTTCTCCTCTTATGCTCCACTTTTTCTCCACTCTTTCTCCTCTTAATCTCCACTTTTTCTCCACTTTTTCTCCACTTTTTTCTCCACTTTTTCTCCACTTTTTTCTCCACTTTTTCTCCTCTTATGCTCCACTTTTTCTCCACTTTTTCTCCACTTTTTCTCCTCTTATGCTCCACTTTTTCTCCACTTTTTCTCCACTTTTTTCTCCACTTTTTCTCCTCTTATGCTCCACTTTTTCTCCACTTTTTCTCCACTTTTTCTCCTCTTATGCTCCACTTTTTCTCCACTTTTTCTCCTCTTAATCTCCACTTTTTCTCCACTTTTTCTCCACTTTTTCTCCACTTTTTCTCCACTTTTTTCTCCACTTTTTCTCCTCTTATGCTCCACTTTTTCTCCACTTTTTCTCCACTTTTTCTCCACTTTTTCTCCTCTTATGCTCCACTTTTTCTCCACTTTTTCTCCACTTTTTTCTCCACTTTTTCTCCACTTTTTTCTCCACTTTTTCTCCTCTTATGCTCCCCTTTTTCTCCACTTTTTCTCCACTTTTTCTCCTCTTATGCTCCACTTTTTCTCCACTTTTTCTCCACTTTTTCTCCACTTTTTCTCCTCTTATGCTCCACTTTTTCTCCACTTTTTCTCCACTTTTTCTCCACTTTTTTCTCCACTTTTTCTCCACTTTTTCTCCACTTTTTTCTCCTCTTATGCTCCACTTTTTCTCCACTTTTTCTCCTCTTAATCTCCACTTTTTCTCCACCTTTTCTCCACTTTTTCTCCACTTTTTCTCCACTTTTTTCTCCACTTTTTCTCCACTTTTTCTCCTCTTATGCTCCACTTTTTCTCCACTTTTTCTCCACTTTTTCTCCACTTTTTCTCCTCTTATGCTCCACTTTTTCTCCACTTTTTCTCCACTTTTTTCTCCACTTTTTCTCCTCTTATGCTCCACTTTTTCTCCACTTTTTCTCCACTTTTTCTCCACTTTTTCTCCACTTTTTCTCCTCTTATGCTCCACTTTTTCTCCACTTTTTTCTCCACTTTTTCTCCTCTTATGCTCCACTTTTTCTCCACTTTTTCTCCACTTTTTCTCCACTTTTTCTCCACTTTTTCTCCTCTTATGCTCCACTTTTTCTCCACTTTTTCTCCTCTTAATCTCCACTTTTTCTCCACTTTTTCTCCACTTTTTCTCCACTTTTTTCTCCACTTTTTCTCCACTTTTTTCTCCACTTTTTCTCCTCTTATGCTCCACTTTTTCTCCACTTTTTCTCCACTTTTTCTCCACTTTTTCTCCTCTTATGCTCCACTTTTTCTCCACTTTTTCTCCACTTTTTTCTCCACTTTTTTCTCCACTTTTTCTCCACTTTTTCTCGTCTTATGCTCCACTTTTTCTCCACTTTTTCTCCACTTTTTCTCCACTTTTTCTCCACTTTTTCTCCGTTCTTTTTCTATGGTCGGTCTACCCATTAGCTCTGCCATGCATACTGTAGCTCTACACCTACTGCACATGTTACTTTATGATTGACATCTCTTTCGTACCAGAGCTGTCTAAGCCTACTCTGACCCCATATTTGTCATTACTATATTGTCCTTGTACTGTATTATGACATTTGTATCATGTGTTTCATTTCTTGCTGTGTTGCAATTTTTTTGCTGCATCCCAATTGTACCTCTACATTGTTCGAGTTTATGTTATTGTTCTCTCACTCTTATGTGATACTGATTATTGTCATTTTTCATGATTACATGCAGATAAGTCCAATCTGACGAAGGCTCAGGCCGAAACGTCATTTGTAACTTGTTTTGGACAAAAACATATATGCTTATGAAAAAAAAAATTTCTTAATACGGACCAATAAAGAGTGATTTTGCATTACTATCCATTGTGACTTACTGACTTAGTCTGGGAGATATAGAGTGCCGAGGTTACTCACTAATTTTATCTATTATTACCTCTGAGCACCTATATACCAGTGAGCAGAGCTTCCTCTACAGTAGTTCTCCTGATTAGGCATGCCCTTACCTCATGAGCAGGGCATTGCAGCTTTGGTAGCAACCATTACGACATGGACTCTGCTGCTGTGGACCCGGGGAGAGTGAGTGCAGATTCATTGCACCCACACTCCTCACATGAAGGGTCCGCACTCCTAGAAAATGGGGGATACGTTCCCTGAGTGTCTCCCCCCCATATTCTAGACAGTCCAGAGTCGTCGTGGGACCCCTTTATTTTTTTTCTTACAATAAATTGGTGAAAGAGGAAATGTTTTGGGGACTGTTTTTTCAAATAAATTTCTTTTGTCGATTTTTTGTTTTTGTTAGTACTGACAGTTTATGATGTTGGGTATCTAATAGACGCCATGACATCACAAACTGCTGGGCTTGATCTCAGGTGACTTTACAGCTAGTATCAACCCGATTTATTACCCCGTTTGCCACTGCACCAGAGCACGGGATGAGCTGGGGTGAAGCGCCAGGATTGGCGCATCTAGTGGATGCGCCACGTCTGGGGTGCCTGCGGCCTGCTATTTTTAGGCTGTGAAGGCCCAATAACTATGGACCTTCCCACCCTGAGAATACCAGACCACAGCTGTCCGCTTTACCTTGGCTGGTGATCCAATTTGGGGGGGACCCTACTTTTATTGTGTAATTATTATTATTTATAAAATAATTATAAAAAAGAGCCTGAGGGGACCTCCACAATGGATCCCCAACCACGGTAAAGCTGCCAGCTGTGGTTTTCATGCTACAGCCGTCTGCTTTACCCTAGCTGGCTATCAAAAATGGGGGGACCCAACGTAATTTTTTTTTTTTAACTATTTTTTAAATAGAAAAAATTAATGGGCTTCCCTGTATTTTGATTGACAACCAAGGTAACGGCAGGCAGATGGGGGTGGCAACCCATAGCTGTCTGCTTTATCTGCGCTGAGAATCAAAAATACCGCGGAGCGCTACGTCATTTTTTTAAAGATTTATTTTTACAGCACTGTGATGTCCAGCAATCAAAATACAGGGAAGCCCATTTTATTTTTAGTTATTTAAATAAACAATTAAAAAAAATATATATGGGCTCCCGCTGCATTTTTTGTATTGCTAGCTAAGGGTAATCCAAGCAGCTACTGGCTGCTAACCCCCACTGCTTGGTGTTACCTTCACTGGCAATGGAAAATCCAGGGAAGCATTTTTTATTTTTTTTGCCAAAAAGCTACAAAAAAAGGACGTGAGCTTCGCCATATTTTTGTATGCTAGCCAGGTATAGCAGGCAGGTGCTGGAAGAGTTGGATACAGCGCCAGAAGATGGCGCTTCTATGAAAATGCCATTTTCTGAGGTGGCTGCAGACTGCAATTCGCAGCAGTGGGGCCCAGAAAGCTCAGGCCAACCGGTGGTGCGGATTCCAATCCCCAGCTGCCTAGTTGTACCTGGCTGGACACAAAAATGGGGCAAAGCCTACGTCATTTGTTTTCTAATTATTTCATGAAATTCATGAAATAATAAAAAAAGGGCTTCCCTTTATTTTTGGTTCCCAGCCGGGTACAAATAGGCAACTGGGGGTTGGGGGCAGCCGTACCTGCCTGCTGTACCTGGCTAGCATACAAAAATATGGCGAAGCCCACATAATTTTTTCAGGGGGCAAAAAACTTCTGCATACAGTCCTGGATGGAGTATGCTGAGCCTTGTAGTTTTGCAGCTGCTGTCTGTCTGTATGGATAACAGCAGACAGCAGCTGCAGAACTACAAGGCTCAGCATACTCCATCCAGGACTGTATGCAGAAGTTTTTTGCCCACCAAAAAAATGACGTGGGCTTCGCCATATTTTTGTATGCTAGCCAGGTACAGCTGGCAGCCACGGGCTGCCTCCAACCCCCAGTTGCCTATTTGTACCCGGCTGGGAACCAAAAATATAGGGAAGCCCGTTTTTTTTAATTATTTCACTTATTTCATGAAATAATTAAAAAACAAATGACGTGGGCTTCGCCCTATTTTTGTGTCCAGCCGGGTACAACTAGGCAGCTGGGGATTGGAATCCGCAGCACAGGTTAGCCCGAGGTTTGTAAGCGCCTCTGCTGCAGATTTCAGTCCGCAGCCGTCCCAGAAAATGGCGCTCTCATAGAAGCGCCATCATCTGGCGCTGTATCCAACTCTTCCAACAGCCCTGGAGTCGGGTGGCTTGTTGGGTAATCATGAGTTAATACTGGCTTTGTTTTACCAGCCAGTATTAAGCCAGAGATTCTTAATGTCAGGCACGTTTGACCCGGCCATTAAGAATCTCCAATAAAGGGTTAAAAAAAAGACACCACACAGAGAAAAAATACTTTAATAGAAATAAATACACAGACACATTAGAGACTCCATCTTTATTACTCCTGTCACCCCTCCACGATCCTGCTCTTCTGTCTTCTTTCTAGTGTAGTAGTAGTGACGATTGTAGTGAGGAAGGATGAGGTGCACCAGCTCATCACTTGGGGCTGGGGAACCTCATCCTCACTACAATGCTCACTACAATTGTGCAGCCTTTACTCCGTGAGTGATCAGTGCTGGCTGTCAGCGGTAACAGCAGTACCGCTGACAGACGCGTTACCATAGCAATGGTGCTCTCGGAGCCGCGGTTAGCGGTGACGTCACCGCTAACTGCGTTGCTATGGCAACGGTGATCTCCGTTAATGACCGGCTGTGTCAGCCGGTCCCTAACGGAACGGGGAGTCGACCGTGTGGTAGAGCATGTCGCCGGTACACGGCGATACACATATGTGCACCGTGTACCGGAGAGATGCACTCGCAGGTCCTACATGACGTGTCATAGTCATGTGACCAGTCTGTAGCCAATGAGATAATAGCCACGTGACTGGTCACATGGCTATTTTGACGTCACGATAGGTCCTGCATCTCTGCTGGCAGTGCCGGTCGCAGGGAGGATTCAGCGATCATCGGATGGAATAGCGGCAGGAGACAGAGTGCAGAAGGGATCGCGGGGACCGGTAAGTGTTATGGCAATGTTTATTAACTGTTTGTGTACATTTATCATGCATTTTTATGTGTTTGTTATTGCCTCCCATTATAGCCTATACGTTCGAGTTCGGTTCGTCGAACGTTCGACGAACTGAACTCGAACGGGACCTCCGTTCGGCGAACCGCCTCGAGCCGAACCGGGACCAGTTCGCTCATCTCTACATAAGTCCACTATCAGGTGCAAGTTGACTATGTTGCCTATCCCATTTCATTTTATTCAGTGTGGACATTCGATTTCGCAATTGAGGTATCAAGTTCTGGAGCATGTTCCCCTGTTGAGACGCGGGGGGGATAGGGTTAAAAAATTAAAAGAAAGGGAATCCTTCTGGATCCATATGCTAAATACCCTTTCCCCTCACGGTCTCAACAGGGAATATGAGAATTACTGACCAGGAGGTATGAGGTCCGTTCTGCCTGATGACCCTGTATACTTATGATTTTTTCTATGGTGTCATGTTTGGAGGTCGGGGTACACATACATATGGACTCATGCATGATAATACATATTGTAATATTGGAGTCAAATCTTCTACAAAGGTTAGGTTGATAGGTGTGTGTATGGGCCTATTTGTATGTGTGCTCCGGTACATGCATGTATTATATATTATATATGTATGTATCTTTCACATTTTATATCAGTAGATATTGCTTCTCTTATATGCTTTTTCCAGTAATTGTATTACATCCTGCCGTTTTTCTTGTTTATCTTACAGACACGCACTTAATAGCGTTCCGTCTGGAGTCTCAAGGTGTCT
The DNA here is from genome assembly GCF_048569485.1 of Anomaloglossus baeobatrachus. Classification (NCBI taxonomy): domain Eukaryota; kingdom Metazoa; phylum Chordata; class Amphibia; order Anura; family Aromobatidae; genus Anomaloglossus; species Anomaloglossus baeobatrachus. The sequence continues at coordinate 191,468,631 of NC_134359.1, forward strand.
GAGCGCTTGTAATCACAAAAATGCTTCTGCGCATGCGCGCACTTCCGGATTCCTCTGCGCACGCGTGGCGTGCGTCTCACCATGCGTTCCACGATATAGGAAATGATTACTATGACCCGCCCCTCTTTCACATATAAACCCCTCTCGCGGTCATATGGTTCCACATTCACCGCTGATCACCGGCTGCACAGGTAATGCACTGCGTCTGTTTGCACCCTTTGGTATGTTTCTATGGGACTTTATCTTTGCGATTTTACCCTGTGGTTCTTGTTCCTCACTTTTAGTGAGATGTTCTAAACAGTTTCTCTCTCTTTTCTTTTTTTCTATATATAGCGACTTTGCCACTTTATCACTGCCCCACTGGGAGATAGCAGTCATTCCCTTTTTTTTCCCCTAATTAAGGTAATATATATACTTATATAATGAATGATCTGTTCATATAGATGTGGTTTTCAATTTTGAAATCTTATTATTTGTCCCATAGATATACTCTTTATTCATATTATCCAAAATTGAATATCCTCATATATGGAGCCATAGATTACTGTGAGCTCTCATTAGGTATGTTGTATACTATTTCTCACTACTAGATTTTGATCTAGATTAATTTTTTTCATTGTTATATTTGGTTGTTTTCTCATTTTTTTCTTCAGATATACTGTACAAAAGTACACTTGAGGTTCTTCCTATATAGAGCTTTTTTCATCTATTAGGTAAAACATTTTTTTCTCTCCCATTTTTGATATTATATGGGATTACCGATATGTATAGATGTATGAGAATATATAGGTTTATGGTACTGATATTTGTTTTTTACTTTTATTGAAATTTCCAGTTTATGAAGAAGGCATTAGCCGAAACGTTGTTTAATTAATGGATATGCAATAAAGGACAAAATTCTTTTCATCATAAACGAGTGCCGGAGTTTTTTGATTATCTATTCATAGTGTTCTCCCGAGCACCACCTACACAGTGAGCCAGACCATCACGGTTTTTCATGCCTATATCTGTGTCTCCTCCTCTTTTTCCTTGTCCAGCTCTTTTGTTTTCGCATGAGTATATGTCCTTGTCACTTTCCCATGTGTTTGTGTTGTGTTGTGAGTTGTTTGTCACCTTTTGGACACCTTTGAGGGTGTTTTCTAGGTGGTTTTATGTGTTTGTGATTGCCTGCCATTGTTTCCTATGCGGTTTGAGTTCGGTTCGTCGAACGTTCGCCGAACCGAACTTGAACGAGACCTCCTTTCGGCGAACCGAACTCGAGCCGAACCGCGAACGGTTCACTCATCTCTAGTCCCAGCCCCCCTAATTCTTCATTGACCCCTACCGTCTCACTGTCTCTATCTGCTTTATCTATCCCCTTATTTGCTTCACTACCCTGCCTCCCCCAGATCCTAGTTTGAAAGCTCCTCCATCCGTCTGACCATTTTCTCCTCCAGCATACCTGCACCCTTACCATTGAGGTACAGCCCGTCCCTACTTCTCCCTGAGAAGTCGGCCCAGTTCTCCATGAATGCATCAAAAAAAATCCAAATTATAAGGATCCAAATGAACAAAAACCATAGAACAAAAACCCTAAAAAGTCATACTTTATTGCATTCCATTGAAACCATCCAAATATTGCAAACTATAACCAATTTAAACAAAGGGTTATCCATGACAGAGGGGGCTGACAAGCATAGATAGTGTTTTGGGAGAAGTGAATACCATAATACAAGCGTCAGGTCCCAGGTGTATGGGTAGATGTACTTTCCTTATATTCTCTTTTTGTGCAGACTACCAAGAGGCAAACTTTCAGTGTCTCCACCAGGGCAAAGACTATCTATCATCTTATCCTCCTGCCTCTCCTCCTCTTCAGGCCATTCACTTTGAACAGACAAAAAGCTGGTGTTAGTGTGGCGCCCCTGACCTGGTCAGGCACCACTGAGTACTGCACCCATGCTGGGGACAGTACAATACAGGTAAACCAGAAGGCTGACAGGGGTGTGGAACACAGGCGCATAGTGATCAGGTCTCACACATGTACCCATGAGAGGACCCCTGGGGATCCCAGGAGGGGGCAAGCCTTCACCTTCACTGGAATAGTGGAGGGGGTAGAGCCTCCATCTCCTCTCAAGGGGTGTGGTGGAGAGTCTGGTTGCTAGGTGGCGTAGGCAAGAACAGGAGAGGAGGAGCAGTGAGTCAGTTAGAGCAGAACTCCATAGGGCTCAGTGAGGAGCAGACCTGTGGGGCTGTTGCTGTCTAACAGCGCCCGCGCAGTGGCTACAGACGGGGGAGAACGGTCAACTAGGAGTGCTGCCTGAAAGCCAGCTTCAGCTAGAGAGTGCAACGGAGTGGGAAGTAAGGAGACTGCTAGAGAGCACCAGGCCCAACCGGGCGGCAGATCCCGAAGCGAGGATAGATTCACCTTTCCCTGCTAAACCTGCCGGTGTGGGGCTCTTAAAGCCCACACCACAACACTACAAAAGCCGCAGCCACGTAACCACAAGTTAGGGCCCATAGGTCATAGGAGGCAAGAGGCTGGAGTGGCCTGGTCCGGGGAACAAGCACACGGCGAACGAAGGGGAGAGAGGCTGCAGCATCTTCCCTGGGTGACCCCCATAGGGACTAAAAGTCGGGGTCACCCCAAACCACCAAGGGCTAAGGAAGGCGAGTCAGTAGTCACCCTCATAAAGTCAGCCTGAAGGATACCTGGTTCCTACCTGGTTCATCTCAGCTACGCCCGGGTTACTCACCCTGCCACTTGAAGTGAGTAAAAACCCTGAAAGACATCCTGCCTGTGTGGTCATTCTGCGACTTGTGGTACTACAAACCTACACAGGGCCCTGGGGCTTGCCTCACTCTCAGGAGGCTCCTACATCTAACTGCACACACCATCAGCCCCAGGCGACCCTCAATCTGCAGTGGCGGTCCCTACTGGCCGCAATACTGAGAGTGGCGTCACGATCAAAGCAGAAGATTTCCTACCAGTGACGGAGATCCAGCAACGTGGAGTCCCTGAAGGTAACGCACCGACACCGACACAACACCTGCGGGGCTTCACATCTGGCGTCACGAACAGGATAAGGACTAGACCTGTTCAGACAGGTGACCATGTGCCTGGGCGGTCCGCTTGAAAAATTGGAAGCGCCGCCATATTGCCACCATGAAAAGCGCGCTGAAAAACAACAGCAGCCCGCGCTGGAAGAAGTTACCGCCCACGAAGAGGCGTGGCTACCCAGAGATCCTCTGCAGAGTTCTGACCTCGCTGATGAAGAAAGCGGAAGCGTCCAGAGACGGCGGGAAGGAAAGAGAGCCACAAGCCTGCTGCTGCGGAGAGCAGAAATGGAATCCAGACACGGATACCCCGAACCAGGCTCTGCTGCCTGGTGGTGCCGGGAGCTTGCCCTCTTCTGTGATCAGCTGGAGGCCAGGATTATGCGACGGCTCTATGAGGAACGCAAGGAGCTTCTAGAGAAGGCTGCAGCGGTCCGGACCTATGAGGAGAGAGCCGCGCGGAGCCTGCCGGATCGAGCGGCGACGACGATTCAGACCCCGATGGGTGAGTCCGGTGTTGCCCCGGCTAGAACAAGAGCCCCGACCCTGGCTGCTGCGACCGCGGTCCCAGAGGAGGCGCCCGGTGCGGCGACGCTGAGTGAGGCCGCAGCCACGCTAGGTGCGGCCCGCCAAGCCCAGGCCGCTGCAGCGATGCCCCGCCTGTCCCGCAGGGCTCCGACCACCACGGCAGTGCTCATCCGTGCTGCAGGTGTGACGCTGACCCAGGCTGCCACCCTGCTGAACCCGGTCCGCCAAGACCCCAACGCAGCAGTGACGCTCGTCCGCGCCGCAAGTGATATGCTGAACCAGGCCGCAGCCCCGCCGGGTGCGGCCCGCCAAGCTCCGATCGCTGCAGCGACGTCCAGCCCAGCCTGCACAGAGCCCCCTGCAACAGCGACACTGATCCAGGCCGCCGCCATGCCGGGCGCGGCCCGCCAAGACCAGGCCGCCGCCATGCCAGGCGCGGCCCGCCAAGACCAGGCCGCCGCCATGCCAGGCGCGGCCCGCCAAGACCAGGCCGCCGCCATGCCAGGCGCGGCCCGCCAAGACCAGGCCGCCGCCATGCCAGGCGCGGCCCGCCAAGACATTGCATCACTATTTTCCCCGGCCTGCAAGGCCAGAGCAGACACCGCTCCCCAGTCCAGAGAGGTCCCTGCTAGGAAGACCCTGATAGGAGAGGACCCTGAATACTGGAAGCTGAAGGCTGACCTAGAGGCCCAGTTCCCACAGGAGATGGTGGATCGGTATCTGCTCCCTCCGCATACCCCCAAGGAGATTCAGGCAACCCCTGCAGCCGCGCCAGAGAGTCCACCGCCCAGACCAGCTGAAGAAAGCCCATCCCCAGCACTGCCACAACCAGAGTGCAGCGAAGAACTAAGGGGGAGAGGAGGCCAGGAAGCTGAGGAGCTGACTCCGACGCCAACGGCAGCAGACCCCTACCCAGAGCCGGAGATGCTGCCCTATTCCCGCTGGGAGGAGGAAGACTTGACACCGTCAGCAGATGAAGATCAACCCAAAGACCTCACCTGGAAGCCCCCAGGCATGAATCCAGCCCGCAAGACACGGCGCAGCAGAACACAGGTTGCTCCAGCACCACAATCCCCAGAGCAGAGAGAAGTCACGGTCAGAGACCTGGAGGAGAAAAGGTGCCTAAGAAGGTCCAAAGCCCAGGCCAGAGGACCCCTGTGTCATGGCGTAGTGGAAGATTTCAATCTGAGAAGTGGTTATGGATTCATTGTAGCCCCTGGCATCAAGGAGGGGATATTTGTTAACAGGAGAGATGTAAGCGCTCATCTGCCTAGAGGACACCCTGGCAGAAATCTAAAGATGGGAGACTCAGTTCAGTTCACCATGCATCAGGGCGAAAGGGGATTATATGCCCTGGACGTAGCGCTATGTCCCAGCAAACCTTACAGCCATCCCATGCTACAAGAAAGACAAGAAAGACAAGAAAGACAAGAAAGACAAGAAAGACAAGAAAGACAAGAAAGACAAGAAAGAAAAGACAGAGATAAAGAACCAGATGTAGAAACAGACGAAGACCAAGAAAGGAAAGATAAAGAACCTACAGATGAAACAACCACAGACAAAGATCCTACAGATGAAACAACCACGGACGACGACGGAGAGCAAGAAAGTCACAGGTGCCGGTGCCCTACATGCCCACGCCCTGGTGAAACGGAGGAGTAGAGTAGAGAGAAGTAAAGAAATACAGCAAGTTACCAGTTGAAGTTTTGACAAGTTTTGTTTGCAACGTTTAAGAAATGCGCCCACAAAAACTATTGTGAGAAATAAACTTTAAGGCTATGAACTTGCTATAGCCACAAACTCTCGCAGTGTAAATAGTTACACCAGTGGCACCACCACCAGGGCCAGCCTGTTTAGGGGCTTGGCTCGTCTGCAACCAGGAGGGGCCCGTCCGTATATAGGGCCTTGGCTCACCTGCGACCAGAGAGCACGCCTGTTTATGGGGCCTTGGCTCACCACCACAAAGAGGGTACCTGGTCAGCACCAACTGTGGAGGCCGCCTCTGCATCCTGCCAGAAGAGGCTGAGGGCGCGGATCCACCAGGCCAGGTATACCCTGAAACCACCAGCCCATGTAAGCCGCCTCTACATCCTGCCAGAAGTGGCTGAAGTCGCGGCCAACGGGAGAGGAAGATTGGAGGAAAGGTCTGGGGAAACGGATGGCCCAGACCTGGTTACCAACAGGACCGGTGACCTGCCTCCTGAGAGGGTTTTGGGTGGGTTAACGGACTTGTGGGTGGAGGGTGGTGATGTCTGATACCTGGTGCTTTTAAAAGTGTTTTACATGTTTTAATGTTTTATGCATTTTAAAATGTTGTCTTGCAGCCCGAGGACGTGCTGGTGATAACTAAGGGGGAATGTGGCGCCCCTGACCTGGTCAGGCACCACTGAGTACTGCACCCATGCTGGGGACAGTACAATACAGGTAAACCAGAAGGCTGACAGGGGTGTGGAACACAGGCGCATAGTGATCAGGTCTCACACATGTACCCATGAGAGGACCCCTGGGGATCCCAGGAGGGGGCAAGCCTTCACCTTCACTGGAATAGTGGAGGGGGTAGAGCCTCCATCTCCTCTCAAGGGGTGTGGTGGAGAGTCTGGTTGCTAGGTGGCGTAGGCAAGAACAGGAGAGGAGGAGCAGTGAGTCAGTTAGAGCAGAACTCCATAGGGCTCAGTGAGGAGCAGACCTGTGGGGCTGTTGCTGTCTAACAGCGCCCGTGCAGTGGCTACAGACGGGGGAGAACGGTCAACTAGGAGTGCTGCCTGAAAGCCAGCTTCAGCTAGAGAGTGCAACGGAGTGGGAAGTAAGGAGACTGCTAGAGAGCACCAGGCCCAACCGGGCGGCAGATCCCGAAGCGAGGATAGATTCACCTTTCCCTGCTAAACCTGCCGGTGTGGGGCTCTTAAAGCCCACACCACAACACTACAAAAGCCGCAGCCACGTAACCACAAGTTAGGGCCCATAGGTCATAGGAGGCAAGAGGCTGGAGTGGCCTGGTCCGGGGAACAAGCACACGGCGAACGAAGGGGAGAGAGGCTGCAGCATCTTCCCTGGGTGACCCCCATAGGGACTAAAAGTCGGGGTCACCCCAAACCACCAAGGGCTAAGGAAGGCGAGTCAGTAGTCACCCTCATAAAGTCAGCCTGAAGGATACCTGGTTCCTACCTGGTTCATCTCAGCTACGCCCGGGTTACTCACCCTGCCACTTGAAGTGAGTAAAAACCCTGAAAGACATCCTGCCTGTGTGGTCATTCTGCGACTTGTGGTACTACAAACCTACACAGGGCCCTGGGGCTTGCCTCACTCTCAGGAGGCTCCTACATCTAACTGCACACACCATCAGCCCCAGGCGACCCTCAATCTGCAGTGGCGGTCCCTACTGGCCGCAATACTGAGAGTGGCGTCACGATCAAAACAGAAGATTTCCTACCAGTGACGGAGATCCAGCAACGTGGAGTCCCTGAAGGTAACGCACCGACACCGACACAACACCTGCGGGGCTTCACATCAGTAATCCCCTCTTTAGCACAGACAAGAATCTCCTGTTCCTCCTCCTTCTCAGCATCCTCCTCCTGATTATCAACTGTTTAGGGCTGAGAAAATTGGATGAGGCTGGACTGGACAGTATGTCCCAGTGTAAAGCTGGTGTCACACTAAGCGACAGCGACAACGACGTCGCTGTTACGTCACCATTTTCGGTGACGTAACAGCGACCTTGTAAGTCGCTGTTATGATCGCTGCTTAGCTGTCAAACACAGCAGAAGCAGCGATCATAACGTCGCTGTGCTACATGTGCAGAGAGCAAGGAGCCGCGCTTAGCGCTGGCTCCTTGCTCTCCTAGGTACAGTGCACATCGGGTTAATTAACCCGATGTGTGCTGCAGCTACATGTCACAGTGCAGAGAGCAGGGAGCCGCGCACACTGCTTAGCGCTGGCTCCTTGCTCTCCTTGCTACAGTATACATCGGGTTAATTACCTGATGCATACTGCAGCCACATGTCACAGTGCAGGAGCCGGCACTGGCAGCAAGAGCGGAGGCTGGTAACCAGCGTAAACATCGGGTAACCAGGGAAAGGTCTTCCCTTGGTTACCCGATGTTTACGCTGGTTACAGCTTACCGCAGCTGCCAGTGCCGGCTCCTGATCGCTTCATTTCGTCGCTCTCTCGCTGTCACACACAGCGATGTGTGTGTCACAGCGGGAGAGTGACGACCAAAAAATGAAGCTGGACATTCAGCAACGACCGGCGACCTCACAGCAGGGGCCAGGTCGTTGCTGGATGTCACACACAGCGACAGCGACGGGACGTCGCTGCAACGTCACAGAAAATGGTGACGTAGCAGCGACGTCGTTGTCGTCGTCGTTATGTGTGACACCAGCTTTAGTTCTTGCTTCATAGCAACCTTCTCGGCATACAAACCTTCCTCTTTAAAAGTGAGCAGCAACTGTTTCAGTAGACACAGAAGTGTGATAGTTAGGCTGATCTTCACCGCCATCAGCATAATCTTGGTGAAAACCTTAAACTTTTGGAGAACCTCACAGATGTCAGACATCCATATCCACTAAGCACTTTTTATGTACAAAGGCTGATTGGAAGTCCAATGGCATGTTGGAGCTGGTAATCCACTACTGCCCTTTGCTGCTCACTAAGCCATGCCAACATGTGTAATGTTGAGCTCCAGCATGTGGGAAGCATACAAAGCATTCAGAGAGGTGGCAATTGAATGCACTGCTGCAGCATTGTTAGACCGGCGGCCCTGATAGGTGACTTTCTTAAATGGGCGCAGACATGTCATACCTTACCAAGCAGCCTATGGCAAATTTGGGTTTGTTTTCATAAACCTTTCAACAACTATATTAAGCACATGGGCCAGGCATAGAATGTGGTCCAGATTGCCAAGATTCAGACCAGCCACATGTTTCTGCTCATTATCACACACAATCAGGCCTGGTTCTAGACTCAGTGGCAAGAGCCACCGATCTGTCGGGCCATTACTTTCACTTACCGTCGCCCCCACCGGAAGTCACGTGCGTGATCATGTGACTTTCAGTGGTTGCCATGGTAGCACAGGGTCATGTGAGGACGTCTGTAGCTAACATGAGTCACTTTCTCTCAGTGACGGCATACTTCCGGCATTGAGAGTAAAGCAGCGTATCTGCAGTTCTCAGCTCTGTAGCTGAGATCTACAGATAGGGCAGAGTGATCGGATTGTTGATCCATATAGCCCCCTAGGGGGACTAGTAAAATAAAAAAAAGTAAACAAAAAGTATTAAAAAATAAAAAAAAAACAAAAAACCTAAAAGTTCATATCACCCCCCTTTCACCCCATTGAAAATTAAAGGTTTAAAAAAATAAAAAATATACACATATTTGGTATCGCCGCGTTCAGAAATGCCCAATCTATCAAAATCTAAAATCAATTAACCTGATTGGTAAATGGCGTAGTGGCGAAAAAATTCCAAACGCCAAAATTACGTTTTATGGTCGCCACACGTTTTGTGAAAAATGCAATAACAGGCGATCAAAACGTAGCATCTGCGCAAGAATGGTACCATTAAAAATGGCAGCTCAAGATGCAAAAAAAAGCCATCACTGAGCCATAGATCCCAAAAAAATGAGAACTCTACCAGTTTCGGAAAATGGCGCAAAACGTACGCCACTTTTATTGGACAAGCTTGTGAATTTTTTTTAACCCCTTAGATACAAGTAAACCTATACATGTTTGGTGTCTACAAATTCACACCGACCTCAGACATCACAACATCTAATCAGTTTTACCATATAGTGAACATGGTGAATAAAATATGCCAAGAACTATTGTGCAATCACACTTATTTTGCAGTTTTTCCACACTTGGAAATTTTTTGCTGTTTTCCAGAACTTTATATGGTAAAACTTATGGTTTCATTTAAAAGTTCTACTCGTTCCGCAAAAAACAAACCCTCATATGGCAAGATTGATGGAAAAATAAAAAAGTTACGACTTTTGGAAGAAGGGGAGCAAAAAAAAATATGGAAAAACGCAAGCGCACGGGGGCTGAAGGGTTTTCTTTCTAGTAGTAATAGGTCATTTAAAACAATAAACCATGCCTAAATTCCTTTTTAAACAAACTGTACCCTACTCCATTATCTTGCTTTGCACTATGCTTGGCGTGCAGTGGTCTTGTGATGTATCCCTGAAAACGGCTGTTTGTTGAATCTTAAAGCAAGTCATGCCACAACCTAATACTGTCCTTTGTTCAACAGCAGCTTCCCCCATGCTTACTCTGGATTAACTGAACCTAAGATGACGTCAGCGGGTCTTATATTGGCCCGCTGACACAATTCGGCCAGCAAATCACAGTAATGCCAGTAGCAAAGATGGTGGCTAAAAACCAGGCTACAAACATGCGGGGAGGAGACTTGAATCTACGGGGCGAGGAGCAAAATGCTTGTCAAGTAACTGATATCGCAAATATCGTAATATTTGTCCGCGTATCGAATAGTACTGAGTATAATCACTCATTACTATTGATACATTTTCACTAATGTTTTCATATACTTTTTTGCATATATTGAGTTTGAAGTAATTAAAACTCTTATTTTTCCACTGCACAGATTTTATGTCAATGAAATTTAGTTTAAACATTTTTTATATATATCTACTATGTCATGAGACAAGCAAAGTTTCCAACAAATGTTTAGGAATAGAAGTTTACACCCACAAAATGGACTGTACCTTTTAGGCATTCTTTCCTGTGCTATCTGTGAGACATCCGATAGCACACGTACAGCATGAGCTGGTATACTTACCTGTCTCCGGCGCTGCTATCTGCAGCACTGCTGTTACTTCCGGGTCCGTGGGGAGTGCAGTGAATATGCATGAGCTTAATAAGCAGGCCTGGAAGTAACAGCAGAGGCAATGACAGCAGCGCCAAAGACAGGTAAGTATAAAAATTCTTTACTTTTATGTGACCTGTGTTTTCTCCAGTACGTGTCACACTGATGTCACATGTATCCCTTCAGTGTACGGTCCATGTGACACCCCTGCTGCCAGCAGAAAATGGACATGTCACAGTGTGGCACACACGGACACACATGTGTGTCACACAGACACACAGTCGGGGTGAAAACACGGATGTGTGACCAAGCACATTGATTTTAATGGGTTTACTCGATCCGTGTCTCCAGTACGTGTGAAATTGGACTTCACACGTACCGGAGACATGGATATGTGAAGGAGACCTTAATAATTAGGAGTATTCTAGAAAACAATGTGATGACTTTAAATCTTTCATAACAATTTTTTTTTCATACTAGATTTCTGCCATCGATTGAATCTATCCTTGCATGCTATCTATTGTATGCCGCCCACTAACCCCAGTAATGTGAATGTCCCCACTGATGTCAGTAATCTGTATGCCACCCCCACTGACCCCAGTAATGTGTATGCCTCCCACTGACCCCAGTAATGTGTATGCCCCCCAATGACCCCAGTAATGTGTATGCCCCCCACTGACCCTAATAATTGTATGCCACCCACTGACCTCAGATGTGTGTGCCTCTCAGCAGCCCCACCAATGTGTAGGCCCCTACAATATGTATGCCCCTCAGCGGCCCCAGCAATGTGTATGCCACCCACTGGCCCCAGTAACATGTAGGCCCCTCAGTAACGTGCATGCATCCCCAGTGGTGTCTAAGCCCCCAGTAATGTGAATACCCCCCTAGTGACCCCAGTAATGTATATGCCCCCAAAGTATGCCCCCAGTGATGTCTATGCACATCCAGTTATGTATATACCCCCTAGTGATCCCAGTAACATCTATGCCCCACTAAGTACTGTCTATGCCCCTGTGCTGTATTTGCCCCCAGCCATCACACAGAGTGCCCTGCACAGCCACATACCCTGGTGGAGCTGGACAGAGACTAGTGGGGGAGGGGAGTGAGGCTGCTGCCAGCTTCCCCATATTAATATCTCTAATGCTTCTGTGTGTGTGCATGTATGATGTGTATCTATGTGTCAGTGTATGACTGTGTATAGATTTGTCTGTTTATATGTAGTTTGTGAATTTGTTTTCAAATATGTATATGTACGTATGCCTGAATGTGTATGTGCATGTGTGGCGCCCCTGGGCTTCGGGCGCCACAGGGTATTACACCTCATTTCAGGGGTAATATCCATCCCGGGTTAGAAGGGGGTTAAACTGCCGGTGCCTTCATAAAACCACACACACAACAGTAAGGTGCTTTCCCACAAGGGGTGGACTAGGGCACACAGGGTAGTGAGCCATCACGAAGCATGAGATTTCCCCAGGCGCTAGTGTGGCGCCCTGGACAAGCCAGGTCGTCACAGAACAACACCAACACACCCCACACTCCCGGTCAGGCACACCTAAGCCAGACAAAAACCCTTGTTGCCTTCCTCCAGGGGCTGATGTCCACACCAGGGGGTGGGCCAGGCGGTTGGTCCCACCCACCGAGGAGTTCACAGTCCTGGAGGCGGGAAAGAGAGTCAGATTGGAGTGGAGTTTGGAAGTGAAAGAGAGAGGAGAGTGAAGTGGTAAAGGAGCAGACAGAAGGTGGTCCGGGTGTGTGGCCCGGACGGAACAGCAAGGTTGGCAGACGGTGGTGACCGTCTGCAGGAGAGGCCTATTGGAGCCAGCCGTAAGGACCGTGGACGGGCGGTGGCCCGGTGGTACCGGACCGGTACGCAAAGAGAAGCCAGCACCATCCGGCAGGGGCTTATGGACCCCGACAAGGCTAGGAGTCGCCGTGCAATTTGTCAAATCCGTTAGCGAAGGGAACCTCCTGGGTTTCCCAGCAGCCAATTCCCGACAGAAGGCAACAGTCCAACCGTTAGAGGGAAACACAGTCACCACCAAGGCTAAAGTTCCCAGGGCCAGAGCCTGCGGGCAAAAGGGGCTCCTTCAGCAACCTTCAAGCTGGGGAGCGGGTTACCGGTGGGAACCCATTGGAACCGTCTACACTACACAGGTGCAGGGAAAGGCAGTCACCATCAACCTGCCGGGAGGAGACACACCGCAGCCATCTGTGGGACCCGGCTATCCAGCCGTTTGTTTTACCGGAGACTTTGTGTACATCATTGGCTGAGTGAGTACCACCGTGCCATGCGGCACAGCGCTGCCCCCACGACCCTGCACCTCACCAGGCCCCGTAACCCGCCTGCCATCCATCCCTACCCCCTCACCGGGCCCCGGGACAACCAACCCCATACCCACGGAGGGGAGAACTAACATCCAGGCTCCTCCCTGTCATCGCTCCCGGGATCCCCGTCCAGAGCAGCGGTGGTGTCACCAATCTCACCACAACCGTGGGTGGCGTCACGGACCATATCAAATCCCCACAATCAATTCCCCCTTTTCACTCATGGGCGAGGAATGCCGCTCGAGTCCCCGAGATCCGGCCCACTGCTCGAGCCACCGCCGAGCAGCCGCAGCAGCAGCCGGACCCGAGCAGGGGGAGAGCGCAGCGTCCCCTCCTCCACCCGCGAGACTAGGACAACCATTGGGGGCGGGCACCACTTGAAGTAGAAGTAGGCGCCACCATCTAACTACAGCAGACTTTCCCGGGCAAAGCTTGGGATAACATCTTGCACAAACAACAGGAGTTTAGTGTTTCTCTCTCTTCGTGGGCCCGTGGCTTAGAGCTGGAGGCTCGGCCCGGGTTCCAGATAGTAACCAAGGGACACTTCAGTAGAAAGACTTCCACGAACACTGGCGGTGATCGCCGACTATCCGGGATCGGCTGGATCCCACCGTGGCAGAGATCGGTACTCTGGGGCAACGCCTGAACTACCTGTGAGTAAAAGACCTGGAACCGCAGCCCCTGCCTCTGCCTCTCATTTGCCAGCTCCGTCGCTCAGCACTGCAGCACCAACGGGGACTACCACCACCCCTGTTCGTCCTCCATGATCCTCCCCAGGGTAACTCGGTTGCGCCTGTGGGGAGCGACACCATCTCGGCTGCGTCCTTCATCATCAGCCCCGGAGAGCAGCACCCGCAGCAGTGGCCCATCCCTGGCCGCGGACCACAGGTGGCGTCACGATGTAAAAAGACTTTCCTAACTGTCACTACCACCCCCCATCCTCCATCCTTCCTTCCATCCTCCGCCTTCCCCCCCTCCTGTATGTCTCGGGGTCACGAAACTGGGTCAGGCCAGACCATAACGATGCAGAAGATCTGCACCTCCAGCCCAGCAACGTGTCGGGTGTAAATCCCCCTATCTGCCGGGTGTTACATTTGGCATCACAAACAGGATATTCGTGCCTGCAACAATCGGGTACTGTGCGCCTATGGAGCTTTCTGTTTATGGACTGTATGAGGCGTATTAACAAAGTCAGCAGACGCCATTAACTGCAAAGTGTGGGAACACAGGGGGCGTGCTGTCATGGGCGGAGCCCAGAAAAAAGGGTGCGAACAGGAGTTCTGCTGCAGAACCAGTCAGAGAGCAAATACCACAAATAATGTCTGCTGAGGAGGAAGCAGAGTCTGTTCCTGCTGCAGTAGCCATCGCTCCGGTAATCCCGTTTACCATTCCCTACCTTCCAGGAGCGACCTGGCTGCCACAGTATTCCGCAGAAGCCTACACCTTGTCTGACTTCAAGGAGCGACTATATGGCTTGTTCCGTATCTACACTCGGAGAGCCAGAAAGCCAACGTCTTCATTGTTCAGTTAACTGGAGCAGCCAGATGAGAGGTGAAGTCTTGGATGGAGGCTGACAAAAGGGTGGCAAAGGACACTTTAGCTAAGCTGAAGGTAACCTTTGATACCCATAGAGCGTCTGAGATAAAAATGCGGTTTTATGGATGCAAGCAAAGGGCTCAGGAGAGCATACGTGATTTTGACTTAAATCTACAGGAGGCAATGAGAGCAGTCAAGTAGGTGGAACCTTAAGGAATAACGTTTGGAACTCCATTCTATGTCTGAACTGGGTGCAAAAAACCTAAAAAACATCACTATGGGGAGATAAGGTATGCACACCAGTGACTATGGAAGGGGAATACATGGAATAGCAGAAACTGCTGTGTGAATTTTTTAGGTTTTTTGCACCCAGTTCAGACATAGAATGGAGTTCCAAACGTTATTCCTTAATGTTAGTAGTTTTTCGTTTGTGAACCCTCCCCACACACACCTATTGCCAATCCACATCGTATATATAGCCTGGGTCTCAGCGTCCCATACACGGTAAGTTTTTTAACTGCATGAGAGGACACACACAAGCTAGGGACCCCAAAGTAGAGAAATACTTTGGCGTAGTGTTGGGGCTCTTCTGCATTGATCAATTCAGTAGCTAAATTTCTCTTGATTCATATATTCATGGCAGTAATGCAGGTTCCATTTTTCACATTTCATTCTTACAAATAGCTATTGAATTTTTCATGTCAGTATTCACACAGCAGTTTCTGCTATTCCATGTATTCCCCTTCCATAGTCACTGGTGTGCATACCTTATCTCCCCATAGTGATGTTTTTTAGGTTTTTTGCACCCAGTTCAGACATAGAATGGAGTTCCAAACGTTATTCCTTAATGTTAGTAGTTTTTCGTTTGTGAACCCTCCCCACACACACCTATTGCCAATCCACATCGTATATATAGCCTGGGTCTCAGCGTCCCATACACGGTAAGTTTTTTAACTGCATGAGAGGACACACACAAGCTAGGGACCCCAACGTAGAGAAATACTTTGGCGTAGTGTTGGGGCTCTTCTGCATTGATCAATTCAGTAGCTAAATTTCTCTTTATTCATATATTCATGGCAGTAATGCAGGTTCCATTTTTCACATTTCATTCTTACAAATAGCTATTGAATTTTTCATGTCAGTATTCACACAGCAGTTTCTGCTATTCCATGTATTCCCCTTCCATAGTCACTGGTGTGCATACCTTATCTCCCCAAAGTAGGTGGAACCAGCAGAGGTGGGGGATGAAAATCGTCTACTGACCGACCAGTTTCTGGAGGGACTGCTGTCTGATGCCCACCGGATCCAGTTGTGTATTATGGCCATGCAACACCCAGACATCAACTTTGCCGAATTCAAAGACCGGGCCATCCGAGTGCTGCGTGAACCGTCTCGGCCCAATGCTGTGTCCACTACCAAGCTAAAGGTGGATGCTAAAGAGCAGGCCATGGAAAAGGATCTCCCTGATGATTGGCGATTCCATATTCAGGAACTGATCAAGAGTGTGTCTGCCTTAACCCATGCAGTGCAGTCCAAGCAGGTGAGACAGCCACCGGTATCCATTGAACTGGCATCCAGTGCTGATGACCTTCCCTGATGACGATGCGGCAAGGACCCGTTGTCACAAGTTCCTGACCGGTATACTGCCGACGGGCAGGCCATCTGTTACCGTTGCGGTAAAGGGGGACATTTTGCAAGGGTCAATCCCATGAGTGTCCAGAATCAGGGGGCTGGGACCGGTTCCCTGGTACAGCCATCTCCAGAAGCAGCAGTAAAAATAGAGTGATAGTAAATGTTTTCTTGCATAAGAAAAAGTTAAAGTTAATGTTGATTTACTATGCTGCACTTTGAAAGAAAATTGATATGACCTGTTGACCTGTTTGAAAAAGTTGAAATTTTTGAAATGCTTTATTTGCTATGTGTCGCCCAAAAAGGAAAGAAATGTTGTTTGGTTAATTGCATAAAAAAATGCAGTAATCCCTGTAAATTGTTGCAGCCCCCCGGAGGGCTGCCATTTGCCACCGGGGAATGTTGCACCCTTGGGCTTCAGGCGCTATAGGGTATTACACCTCCTTTCAGGGGTAATATCCATCCAAGGTTAGGAGGGGGTTAAACTGCTGGCGCCTTCACAAAACGACACACATACAACAGTAAGGTGCTTTCCCATAGGGGGTGGACTAGGGCAGACAGGGTAGCGAGCCATCACGAAGCATGGGACTTCTCCAGTCGGAGTACATGGGGCCCACTGAGACTCTTTCGCCCGGAGCCCACAAAAACCTGGAGCCAGCCCTGATCATAGCTAGTAGTGTTTCCCTTGGTTGTGTGTTTGTCTTATTGTATACAAGCACTTCAACTGGGTCTCTGACACTTGTTTGTATCAGGCTCCCCTTGACCCTGGAATTCATCCACATGAATGGTATTACATTACATCATTACTCTTGTATGGGACTATGTATTGTGTTGGTATTGCACTAACTGAATCATTATTGAACAGTTATTGTATATTACACTTTATACTTCCTACGGGACAGCTGTAGTACATGTTTCTAATTATTTTTTTGTTGTTTTTTTTAAACTTTTTATTTATTTAAAAATAATTTTCATTTTAAAACATAAAATTGCAAAATTATACATCAAAGGTTTTTGACAGGGAGGGACAAACCTTTTAGGGGTACTTTACATGCTGCGACATTGCTGCCGATATATCGTCGGGGTCACGTCGTTAGTGACGCACATCCGGCGCCGGTAGCGACATCGCAGCGTGTAACACAAATGAGCGACGATCAACGAGCACAAAAACGTGCAAAATCGTTGCTCGTTGACGCGACTTTCATTTCCATAATATCGGTGCTGCTGCAGGTACGATGTTGTTTGTCGTTCCTGCGGCAGCACACATCACTGTGTGTGATGCCGCTGGAACGACAGACATCTCCTTACCTGCGTCCACCAAAAAAGGAGGAAGGAAGGAGGTGGGCGGCATGTTCCGGCTGCTCATCTCCTCCCCTCCTCTTCTATTGGGCGGCGATTCAGCGACGCTACTGTGACATCGCTGTGACGCTGAACGAACCGCCATCTTAGAAAGGAGGCGGTTCTCCGGTCACAGCGACGTCGCAGAGCAGGTATGTGCGTGTGACGCTGCCGTAGCGATAATGTTCGCTACGGCAGCGATCACCACATATCGGCCATTTGACGGGGGCGGGTGCTATCGCGCTCGACATCGCCAGCAAATGCTAGCGATGTCGCAGCATGTAAAGTACCCCTTAGACAGGGGAAAGACTAAGGGAAGACAAGGTAGGAAGGAGCATGAATGAACAACCAACATATATTGCATATAAAACATCTGTTCGGCATGTCAAAGCATACACATTCCTGTCTCTGGAAACTAATTGCAACTATTTACAAAAAGATCTCAAGACGGCCATATCTGCTGGTACTTTTCCAGCTGGTTGTTGATGCACGCGGTAAGATACTACATCCGGTTCCTAATTGTTTTTAATTGTTTTGCACATGTCTTTTGAATATTTTTTTTGGATATAATAAAGCTTTGTTATTAATTATATTGGTGTGCACAATTTTTGATTGCAGAGGTTCTGTACTTTTTCTTCCCATTATTATAATTCTCTGCAATTGTTGCACCCACTTACGTACTCACTATATATCATTATTCTTTTGGTATTGTGTGCATCCTGTATATCTCTTGTTAATGTTTGAAATTGCATGAAACCGTGCATTTCAGGAAATTTACCTCATAATCGATCCAATCATCAGTACTGAAAGTATAAAAATATTGTTTTAAAACATTTTTGAAAATAAAAAAATTTGGTTTAGAACATAACATTTTTATACTATAAAAAAATTCATATTGGATATTTCTGCATGCATAAAATGTTTTATCCCATGCAGTAAACGCCATAAAAAGAAACAATTGCTATTTATCTTCTCAACTCCCAAAAATAACTAGCATTAAGGAATGGCCCATAGAATGAGAAACAATAAAAAAAGTTCTATATAGATAAATGTTATGAATGAAAGCTACAATTGCCACAAAATAAAACTTTATAGATGGGAAAATAAAAAGTATTGCCATAATTGTGCTGACCCTAAAAAATAATTTACCAGCCCAAATAAAATTTCATCCCACAGTTAAAACAAACCTAAACAAAATTGATTTTTTTTTCACTATTTGAGGTAGCAAATATTTTTTTGGGTAGTGTATTATATAAGAAAAGTGAATGGTGTAATTTAAAATTACAATTTGTCCTGCAAAAAAAACCAAAGCCTCAGCTAGATAAGAAAATGTTAGCACTATTAGAAAAATGGGATGTAAAATAAATTTCCACAAATAAAATTTTGCCATGACAGAAAAGTATTCCAAAAATAATTCTGGAAGATTTTTATTAGTGTGGTTGAGCCCCTCCTCTTTTATAACTCTTGGCAATGTCTAATTAAAGGGGTAGTCCAGGTTTAACTAAAATGTGTGCAACCAATCTATGTGACTAAATAATGCCAAACTCTGAGAATGTGCAATATGCAGACTGTCATGATTCCCCTGTATTCTCACAGTGGTTGAGAGGTGTTGTGAAAGCATTTATGCAATTTGCCTACATGCTGTTGTGTGCTGAC
The DNA here is from genome assembly GCF_048569485.1 of Anomaloglossus baeobatrachus. Lineage (NCBI taxonomy): Eukaryota > Metazoa > Chordata > Amphibia > Anura > Aromobatidae > Anomaloglossus > Anomaloglossus baeobatrachus. The sequence goes on from NC_134359.1 coordinate 191,487,494, forward strand.
TAAACTCCTCCACTTCTCTCAATTTTCTATGGTTTTGAGAGTCAAGTTGAGCCTAGTGACCACTTGATGGCAGGTATGCAAATTACATACATGCGGTCACTTGACCCCCCCCCCCCCTCCCCTCTTCAGCCTGGACAACCCCTTTAAATTGACAATTGTGCTTACAATTCCCCTTGTAGCTGTCTTGGTCAGCAATGATCCATGAATTATTCATTCACTTTTAGAGGTATTTAGTTTAGGCCCCCTTCACACGTCCGTGAAACACGTGCGTGTTTGGTCCGTGTCCGTATGTACCAGAGACACGGACAAACGTGGACCATTGTTATTCAATGTCTGTGTATACACGTACGTTTTTCCATACGCTCCGTGTGTCCGTGTGCGTGACACGTATGTGTATCCGTGCCTCACGGATGCTTGTCCGTTTTTGGCACGGAACACGCACACGCGCATCCAATGATAGTCTATGGGTGCGTGAAAACACGTACGTGACACGGATGCATCTACGTGTGGTCCGTGTCCGTTTTTTCAACTTTTCTTGTAATTAATGTATCTCTTTATTGCCAGGTGTCTTCAATTTGCTTTGAGCTGTATTTAATGTCATTTTGCAGCCTGCAGGCATTAAGGAAGGAGTGTGAGGCTTCATTTGAGCGTTTCTCCAGCTTGTTTTTGGTTTAGTGCTTGAAAAACTAAACATGGCTCCACGCGTGGATACTGGACGCATAATTGGGGTAGTTGAGGGTCACCCTGATTTATGGGATACACGCACAGATGGTTATCGTGACCGAGCAATTGTAGAGCGAACCTGGAAGTCGGTTGCAGCTGAGCTTTATCCAAACAATGGATGGGACCGTTGCTCACCTGGTAAAAGAGCTCGATTTGGTAAGTTTATTTTTCTAGGTGTTTTAACCTAATTTTTGTTTTTAAAGCTAAAATTACACTTACAGATGCCAATTGTTTAAAAGTTGGTAAGGCTATGTGTACACGGTTGAATGTAAATGTGGATTTTTGTTTGGCGGCAAATCCGCACCTTATTTCTGCTGCGGATTTTCCGAGGATTAGCGGCTGAATTTGATGCAGAATTTTTTATATCGTGTTCCCCATTATATACCCAAAAGGCCCACCAAATTCTGCAACAATAATTTACATGCTGCAGATTTTTCAAGAGCAAAATTCGCCTCAAATCAGCCACGGAAAAATCCACAGCATGGACACAGCATTTCAAAAAAACCATGCCGCTGCTGCAGATTAGCTGATAATCAGCGTTAAAAATAAGGTGCGGATTTGGCGCAAAATACAAATCCTCAAGTACAATCGACCATGGAGTCTGTGATAGCACTAATGTGGTTTTTTTTTTTTTTTTTTCCACCCAAACATATCCAATTGTCCTTTTGGTTTGTTGAACCAAAAAAACTTCATTATGGGACAAATATTCAATTTAACAACATGGATAAAGTGGAATTAGTGCGAAGGAGATGGAGATCTGCCCGGGACCAGTACAGACGGGAATTTAATCCCATTCCCTCAACCTCCGCCAACACACGCAAGAGAAGATATGTTTATTTTGAACAGTTAGAGTTTCTGCGACCGATAATGGAGGTCACGCAGTAAGTATATATGTCAATTAACACTTTTTAAAAATTAAATGAACATAACTAAAGGACAATTTACACGCTGCAACATCGCTTACGCTCATGGTAGTGATAACATAACCCAGATTGTAACGATTTTGGGTGGTGTCACATCACTTTTAAGATCGTCAGCGATGTTGCTTCTTGTAAATGGAATATCTAAAAATTTAAAAATATTTAATTATTTTTTTTTTTTTTTTTTTTTTCTAAAATAGAACTGATGACAATTTGGACGACTCCGACGAAAACCCATCCGCCGCACAGTCGGCACCAGCAACTTCCGCTTCAGAGGTGGAACAGACAAATACAAACAACCCAGAAAGCCAAAACTCTGCAATTCAAAATACAGAAAATATCTCAAGTGAGGCAGGACCCCAGAGCACCACAAATCAGGCAACAAACACACCACAAGACACTACAACAAATATACCTCCATCCTCTATTCAAATTTCAGGGTCACGCATACAAACATCAACATATCGTGCTAGAAGACTTAGACGACCAGAGGATTTCCGATCCCTTCCAGAAATTATAGACACCAGAGTCATGTCAATAATGAACTCGCTTTTGCCTGAAAACGATACCGAGAGATTTTGTCGCTCCTTAGCACCATATTTGTCCAAAGTACACTCGGACAACCAGGAACGCTTAAGGGCTGCCATATTAACCTTAATATCGGCATGCCAAACCAATCCCCTACCAAATCATGTCCTATTAGCCATCGAGCAATGGCGCACTAATTATAATTCACATATCCCTGATGTTTCTGCTCAACTAATACCACAAACTCAATCCAACCAGCCAACTACTTCACTTATAACCAACTTTGGCAACCAAGCAGCCCAAAATACCGAAGTACAAAACATCATTAATAGACCCATACCATCGATTTCTACTCTAATGTCTGGCCAAAGTAGCAATATGTTGACACAATTGACTCAACCTACTAATCCAATTGTTCCAATAAATTACCTACAACATCCTTTACAAACACAAAATTACAGAAATACTACTAACATTCAACCAACACAAATCCAAAGTCAAATTCCATCATACCAACAGTCATTGTTTTTTGGACAAACTCCAACACACTCATTCATACAGGGTCAACAATTTCCATCAAATATATCTTACACACAACAACCACACATTCAAAACCCAATAATGTTTTCACAAAATCTGGCCCAACCAATGTATGCGTCATCGTCACACATGCTACCAACATCATCTTCTCAGGATTCAAATGTTGCCACATGCGTGAATAAGACGCAAACATCAACCTATGTTTCACAAACAATCTCTGACCCCGAAAATAATATCCCTTCAACACAACAGTCAGTTGCTACTCTAGAAGATTTAATTGAGTAGGTGCTTATGTTACACATAAGTCTTCTTTCATTTTTTGTGTTGTTCTTTCAAATTTTTTTTTTGGTTAATAAAAAAATTTCTGGTATGTTGCTCAAACATGGCGAATTTAACATAATAGTGAAAATTTACAAAAGTCTGATTTTCTTAAATTTTTTCCAGATTTTTCTAAAATTATATCACACAATATAAAAAATTGTCTGTGTGTTTGTAATGGAAAAACTTATGGTACTTTAAATGTAAGTAAAAACTATATTTTAAAAAAATATATACTCTTCAATGGCCATTCTACTGCTACAATGTATCCAAATTGTTTATTTTGTATGGATATTATTTTTTGGTTTATGAACCATACAAAGAATGGTAATATCAACAAAAATTGGTTGAAACGTTTATCAACCTCTAGGCCCATGATTTTTTGGCAAAGAAACATAATGACAGGCATATGTTTTTTAAATGTTTGTGGTGAATAGATGTTTTTTGAAACGTTAACTATGACAAATATGGCTCGATTGTTTCAAGTGTCATAAATGTTTCCATTTGTTCCATGACAATAAATGTTTTTTTTTAATCAAAAATTGGAATCCAAGTTTTTTAATAAACATCATATTTATTTACAAGATATTTAATTGTTATGTTTAAATCAAAATCTATATTTACCAAAATTTTTTAATTTTTAACAATAATTGGTAAAAAAATATTTGACAATCATGATAAATTATTTTATCAGAGCATAATAACTGTAATATTAATCAATACTGACAGATTAGATGATGTAACGAAGTTAACAGAATCATAAAGGTTTGGTATACAAAAACAAAGGCTGTAACCATGACAATGGTTTCTGTTGACATTGCTAGCATAGCAATTTTTACATTTAAAAAAATAAAAAAAGGAAAAACAAATTAATTATTCACAAAATAATGCATATAGTTATTTCTAATTTGTAAAGCATTCAAACATGGTTGTGTGCTGGAATTCTCATTACGTGGAACATTACTTATATAATGAGATGTAGATGTGTCACTCGTAATGTTTACCTCATGCATTCTACAAAAATTATGTAAAACTATTGTAGCTTTAACAACAGACGTAACATTTGTTGGGCTGAGTTGTATGGTTGTTAAATATATGCGCCATCTTGAAGCGAGAATACCAAATGTGCATTCAACATATGAGCGTGCTCCCTTTAAACGGGAATTAAAGTTAGATTTTAAATCATCAATTCCACGCCTTGGAAAAGGTCTCATGACATGTGTCGATAAAGCAAAACCCTCATCTGCTACCATAACAAAAGGAACTTGAGGTGTAGAAGTACCAGGCAGTGGTGATGGAGAAGGTAAATTCAACTCCTGAGAAACCAAACGTCGGGCCAATCGTGATGATCTAAATATTCTGGCATCTGATGCACTACCATATGCCCCAATATCAACATAAGTAAAATTATAATGTGTGTCTACTAAGGCTAATATGACAACGGAAAAATATTTGTGAAAATTGAAAAATCGTGACCCAGAATTGGGTGGCTTGCGTACCCTAATATGCTTCCCGTCCAAAGCCCCAATACAGTGTGGAAATTTTGTCAGTTCATGAAATCCATGGGCTATGGAGAGCCATTTCTCACATGTTGGTTGAGGCATTACTTGATTGCGGAGATGTTCCCATAATGCATCACAGGTTTGCTTGATAATCACACTTATAGTTGATGTTCCAAGGAGGAAGTCAAAATGTAACGCACCATAAGACATGCCTGTTGCCAGAAACCTATGTAATGTGTAATAGAGAAACACTATTAATAATATTAAAGACTAAACAGGTTAAACAGTCATCATATAGGAAACATCTTGTAATAATTATGGTTTACCTTATTTTTTATTAAATTTCTATTTTAAAAAACTTTAAAATCCTTTCTATATGATAAAGAAATTTAATAAAAAAGGTAATAATCGATATTGTGTTTTAAATTTAACAAATTTAAAAAATATATTAATTTAAACATTTAAAATTTCAAAATATTAATGTAAGACACCATACCTTAAAGTAACAAGCAATCTTTCTTCAGGAGGAATACATAGGCGCATGCTTGTGTCCTGGAGCTGAATATGAGGCCTTAGTATGTCCAAAATTGAATCAAACTGTTCAACTGATAAACGAGTATATGCCTGGAATTTTGCTGGATAACGCCTTAACTCGAAAAATAGACAATGAAAATGTCCATGTGTAGGACGCATGAGGACAATAGGATGCACCCACATTCTTCTATCAGCAATATCCGAAGACGGTATCATATAACGCCTAACCCCAAATCTTCGAGATATCATCCATGCGAGAAACAACAGAGCCTCATTTGATATGGACATTTTGAAAAACTCAACAATACCCAGTATGGAAGCACACCAAATGAACCAAATCCGGATTAGTGGCTCATTTAAGTTGGCAAATGTTAATTAACACCAGCATCAACACATTAAATCATTAATGTGATGACGATCCACAGAAAAACGTTCTTGAAAAACGGATGGCAAACGCTAGTGACACGGATCACACACGGACTCTAAAAACGGACAAACGGATGAATCATACGGAAATACGGAGGCAACACGGATGATACACGGAACAAGAATACGGATGAAAAAACGGACAACGGACATGAAAAACGGTCCGTGAAACACGCACGTGTTTTTAACGGACGTGTGAAGGGGGCCTTAAACAGATATGTCAGGATGATTGCTTGTTCTTTTTAAGCTAATCCCTTTATGGGTTTATGATATGCCGTGTGTTGGTCTTTTAAACACCCAAATGCAGTCAGTTCAATAATATTTCTATGGAAGTTTGTTTGGTATTTAAGATTATTCACAACAAGCTACTGTACATATAAATGTTTATTCACTCCATTCAGTTCTTTTTATGCTCAACAATTAAGGGCTTAATATAAAATAATGTTTTAGTAAAGAGTTCATAAAACAGGAAATGTTTAAGAATGAATTGAATTGTTAAATGTGGTGTGTTGCCAAGCAACAAGCATTTCTGTTGTATATATAATTTAAAAAGTAAAAAAGAAAAAAAGCTTTCAATAACATGAGTTTGGTAAGAAATGCTATGAACAAAAGCTAGATGATAATTTTTTTACCTGTCAATCAGCAAAGAAAAAAAACATATGATGATCCTACCTCCAAGTCTCTCATCTACAGTATATTGAGAATAGTGATGGGCATATAGTTAAATATTCGGGTTCAGGTTATTCATACCAAATAAATCATGCTATTCATGTATTTGTAGCAAATAATGAACCTAACGCAAGTCAATGGGAAACTCAAATATTTTTATGGAGGGATTTGGAAGTAGGTCTGGGAGGACTGTAGATGCTGCAATGGATGGAAAAGTGCTGAAACTGAATGGGAACAGCACAGGGAAGATGTCTGGATGCATTTCTGACTTACAGCTGTTTTCTGGGAATAATATTGCCAGAGTATTAGGCCACTTTTACGGAGTGACAATAAAAGCTCCAAAACCAGATCCAAATTGCATTTTACATGAAAAATTGTTTAGAAGCATTATTTCCTGTATAATGACTTGTATATAAGGCAAAATAAAAAAGAGATAAAAATCCTCCCCTTTAGCCTATGTTCAAAAACATAGAGTTTTTACTTTTCTTTTTCTCATTGCTTTTAATCCTGAAAAAAAGTTCACTGGAAATCGTAATAGTAACATTTACTACTTTATCTGGCCATGTGGTGTGTGTGACATGATCAGACACCTCCTATTTAATTTATGAATAGCTGTATTAATCCATGCTAGACTGGATTGCAATTAGGACTGTTTAATTGATTTTTGTACCAGCAGGTATAAAAATGCAGCCCAAAAATCTCACCCTTCAATGATAAACACTCCCTCTACACTAACTCTGGACACACTGCACACAAGATGGCATCTGCGGATGACAGCTTGTTTTTTTTGGCTTCGTCCTCTTCCTCTACCATATTCACAGAGTCATTATGTAGTCCTCAACCATAATTTTTGGAAGGCCCAAAGGTGGGCCTCTACCAGAAATTTGGAATGGCACTCCCTTACTCATACATATGGAAGGGCCCACAAATGGCTCTTTACCAGTAATTTGGGAGGGCCGTCACTGATACATTTGGGAGGGCCTTGACGCATACAAGTAAATCTCAATAAATAAGAATATCATCAAAAAGTTAATTTATTTCAGTAATTCAATATAAAAAGGAAAACACATACATTATTTAGAGTCATTACACACAGTGATCTATTTCGATCTATATCAAGTGTTTCTTTCTGTTAGTGTTGATAATTATGACTTACAGCCAATGAAAACCCAAAAGTCATTATCTCAGAAAGTTAGAATATTATATAAGACCAACTGAAAAAAAGAGTTAAAACTCAGAAATGTTTACCTACTGAAAAGTATGTATAGTAAATGCACTCAATAAATGATCGGGGCTCCTTTTGCATGAATTACTGCATCAATATGGTGTGGCATGGAGGCGATCAGTCTGTGGCACTGCTGAGGTGTTATGGAAGCCCAGGCCTTTGATTGCAGCCTTCAACTTGCATGCATTATTGTGTCTGGTGTCTCGCATCTTCCTCTTGATAATACCCCATAGATTCTCTATGGGGTTTAGGTCAAGCGAGTTTGCTGGCCAATCAAGCACAGTGATACTTTGTTTATTGAACCAGGTATTGGTAATTTTGGCAGTGTGGACAGGTGCAAAGTCTTGCTGGACAATTAAATTTCCATCTCCAAAAAGCTTGTCAGCAGAGGGAAGCATGACGTGCTTTAAAAGTTCTTGGTAGATGGCTGTTCTGACATTGGTCTTTTTAAAACACAGTGGACCTACACCAGCAGATGACATGGCTCCCCAACCCATCACTGATTGTGTAAACTTAACACAAGACCTCAAGCAGCTAGTAGCTTGGATTGTGTGTCTCCACTCTTCCTTCAGACTTGGGAAGTTAATTTCCAAATTAAATGTAATTTACTTTAATCTGAAAACACCTTGGACCACTGAGCAACAGTCCAGTTCTTTTTCTCCTTGGCCCAGGTAAGATGCTTCTGGCATTGTCTATTTTCCATGAGTGGCTTGACACAAGGAATGCGACACTTGTAGCTGATGTCCTGGATACATCTGTGTGTAATGAGTCTTGGAACACTGACTTCAGCAGCAGTTCACTCCTTGTGAATCTTCCCCAAATCTTTGAATGGCCTTTTCTTAACAATCATATTAAGGCTGCGGTTATCCCGGCAGCTTGTGCACCTTTTTCTACCCCTTTTTCCTTCCACTCAACTTTGCATTAATATGCTTGGATACAGCAGTCTGTGAACAGCCAGCTTCTTTAGCAATGGCCTTTTGTGGCTTACCCTCCTTGTGGAGTGTGCCTTCTGAACATCTGTTAAGTCAGCAGTCTTCCCCATGATTGTGTATCCTAATGAACCAGACTAAGGGACCATTTTAAATGCTTAGGAAGCCTTTGCAGGTGTTTTGTGGTAATTATTGTAATTTTCAGAGATAAGGACTTTTGGGTTTTCATTGGCTGTAAGCCATAATCAACAACATTAACAGAAATAAATAGGGATGTGTGAGCATGCTCACCGGTACTCGGTGCTCACCCGAGCATCTCAGTACTCAAGATATTCGCGATCGCCGAGTACCGACGAGATGCTCGGGCACATGTTCGGCTCCCTCTCCCTGCATTTTGGCGCTCTTTACCGAGTTAGCCCATGCAGGGATTGGCTGCCAAACACTGTAATGCCACAGCCATGTTGGCTGTGGCATTACAGTGATTGGCTAGCTGCATAGCATCATCAGGTACATATAAGACCTGACAGTGCTGTGCTCGTCACTCTAATCCACAGTAAGCTAGTGTAGGGAGAGGTGTTGCTGAGCTAGGGACAGACTTAGTGTATCAGAAAGCACGGGGGTGTAAGAATGCTTCTGCTCCCTGTGCTGTCTAATCGCTCAATGAGTGAGAAGAAACTGCGACTTGGTAAGCGGAGATGTCACCGCTGCCACCATTGTGATAGTAACCTAACGAGCAGGTTACTATTGCAATGGTGATCTCCTGATTTACCTCATGAAGGAGCCGGTGAATAGTGGCATTGGGAATCAGGTGATCGGAGATCATTGCTGCTATAGTAACCTGCTTGTTAGGTTACTATGACAACGGTGGCAGCGGTGACGTCACCGCTTACTAACCTGCAGTCTCGGCTCACTCATTGAGTGATTAGACAGCATGGGGAGCAGAAGTGTTTTACCTCCCCCCATGCTTTCTGATATAGTAGCTCTGCATCGGTTGAAGAAGACAGAAAACCAGGATCATGGAGGGGTGAGAGGAAGAAGTAAAGATGGAGTCCCTATATGTGTCTGTGAATTTATTTCTAATAAATAATTTTTTCTCTGTGTGGTGTCTTTTTTTAACCCTTTATTGGAGATTCTTAATGGGCGGGTCAAACTTGGACTGACATTAAGAATCTCTGGCTTAATACCAGCTGGTAAAACAAAGCTGCTATTAACCTCTTATTATCCAGCATGCCACCCAGCACTAGGGCCACTGCAAGAGTTGGATACAGCTCCAAAAAATGCCTCTTCTATGAAAGCACCATTTTCTGGGGTGGCTGCGGACTGCAATTCACAGCGGCAGGGCCCACAAAGTTTGGGCCACTCTGAGCCGTGGATTCCAGTCCCCAGCTGCCTAGTTGTACCTGGCTAGACACAAAAATTGGGCAAAGTCCACGTCGTTTTTTTTTAAATTATTTCATGAAATACATGAAATAGTTAATAATAAAAGTGTTTCCCTATATTTTTGGTTCCCAGCCGGGTACATATAGGCAGATGGGGGTGGGGGCAGCTCGTACCTACCTGTTGTACCTTGCTAGCATATAAAAATATGGCAAAACCCATGCCGGTTTTTCACCCTTGGTTTTAAACGATCAGATGATGCTGTCAGCTGATCATTTAAACTGGCTGAGCGGTAAAAAGCCCGCTTTTGACCAGATTTAAACGAACAGATGATGCTGTGACAGCATCGGTTAATTACCGGGAGCTCCTTGAGCCGATCGGACATGTCCTGGGAGTCTACAGATAGGTGAGTGTGGCGCCCCTGAGGCTTCCGGTGCCACAGAGACATTGCACCCCATCCAGAGGTGTGATGTCCCATCCTGGGTAAGGAAAGGGGTGCATGCCAGTTCTCAGGTAAATCTGCACTACACCCATTGCTAGGCACACACAGGGACAGGGGACTGTGGCAGCAACCCTCGTGGCTGGCTCGCCAGGGAGGGCCGGTAAGTCCCATCCCCTTTCCGATTGGGTAGTAGCTTAGCAACTGGGGAGGTGGGAGGAGCCACCAGAGAGCACACAGAAAGAGGAAGGTCAAGTTTAGGGAGACGAGGAGAGAGGGGAGAAGTGTGAGGAGGTCTGCGGCAGGCAGAGGAGAAGGAGAGGCAGTAAGAAAGCTCTAGTCAGTTAGGAGCTAAAGAGAAGAAAGTGACGCTTCCTGGTGAAGACCCTGGGACTCAGAGGGTCCAGGTGACACCAAGCAGGGAGCGAAAGGATTCCAGGGCCACAGATAGATTTTGAGCTGGTGGCCTGTTCCACAGGAACATCGGTGGAGGGATCAAGCTGCATCCAGGGGACGGTCCCTAGTCACTGGAGGAAGAGAAGTCAACTCCAAAGGTTAGAAACTGAGATCCAGGGAAGCTGCATGCTCTATGGACCACAGCCCACAGCAGAACCTCTAGAAAAGGGGCAAATAACCGACAGGCGAGCTCCCAGCCCGGAGGCTGCAGTGGAGGCCGAGCCAGGTTCAGCCAACAAGGGCAAGACTTGAGGAGTCAGCTGAGAAAGGAACACATAGAGGGGTGCAGTGGCATTTACCCCCAGATCTACCCGGGATCAGCGGAGGTCCCTGACAGGGGATTCCAGCCCACCAGTGGGCAACCGGACAGCTGTCGTGTCAAATAACCAACTGTGAGTAAACATCTTGAAACTGCAGTCCCTGGTGTTGCCTCTGTTATTTTATCTGCATGAACTTCCATTACTGCATTGACACTTACAAGCACCAACTGTTGCCCTGGGGTACCGCTCCACCTGTGGGGAGCAGGACTATCCAAGCTGCCATTCCACCAGCCCCGGAGGCCTCATACAGCAGCTGCGGCTTAATAGCCGCAAACCACAGGTGGCGTCACGACAACCATAAACTCTATTCACCCCCAAGTCACCAGCCATATTTAATTGACACCCACCAGGGTCATGGAGTCGGGCCCCGTCACCACTGACAACCCCTGGACTAGTCCGGCCCGGCAGTGGGTGTCCCATAGCCCTGGGGTGGGCGACTCAATTTTGGCGTCACAACCAGGATTTCGTGCCCGGCCCCACCGGGTACTGTGCGCCTGAAGAATTGTGCTTAAGAGACTGTTTTATTGTGAAAACCGCCGCCATTACAGCTTACAAAGCGCAGGAAGAAGGGGGGCGTGCCAGAAGAAAGGGCGCGAAAAGAAGCCCTACCCCTTGGTCTTGTCCAAGAGCGCGAAGCTGAGAACCGTGTCTGCTATGCAGAGCAGAGAATGAAAAATGTCGCGCTAGAAAAAGACAATCCCTGGCAGTGCATGCTGCTGTATGGAGGAAGAAAGAAGATGGCTCCTGCAAGCGGAGGCCAGGAGGAGCTCACCTGGATCAGGCCTGTGACCGCCGCTGAGCTGGAGGCTGAGGTCGGGCGAACGGCTGACAGGATGAATGAGCAGAGCGGACGGGAGACAGCCGTGTGGGGGAAGGAGATGGTGCTGGCCATGAGGAATCTGCAGGTGTCTGTGCAGCAAGGCCTGTGTGGAGGTGCCGCCCACGACCATCCGGAGCCCACACCAGCGATGGCGATCCTGCTGCAGAGCATCTCCGGCCTAGACCTGGGTGAGTCCTATACTGCCCCTGCCCGACCGGGTGTGTTGACCCCGCCGACATTACTACCAGAGGCCGCTGCGATGCCCGCTGCGATCCCTGCTGTGATCCCGAATGCGATCCCTGCTGCGATGCCCATTAAGATCCATGCTGCAATGCCCGCTGAGACCCAAGCTGTGATCTATGCTGCGATCCTGACTGAAGTCCCTGCTGAGACGTACGGCGCAGAAACACCCTATTCGGCCAGATCATACCAGGCCGCAACGCCGTCTATCCCAGCATCTGTTGTGGCTGAAGAGCAGACTCCTGAACAGCCAGAGGAGGACGCAGCTCCGATACCATTACCCCGCAACAGTCCCAGCATGATCTCCCAGGGGACCCAGACTAACCTGGCTGCAGCTTCCATGTCACCGGGAGCTGAGCCAGAAGAGGACCTCTGCAATTAAAAGAAAGAAGAAGATGCCGAACTGTAAATAGCCCCTGTATGTCTGTCCGTTGTTCTTTTTGAAGATGACACCCTTCCCTGCATTCCTGCCCCTTTGTGCTTTTCGAAGATGTCACCCCCCCACTGTTTATGTGTTACTGGGCCACTAGACTGGAATGTGGTCCCCTGTTATTTATGTTTCATGTTTAACCAGGCCACTGGACTTAGTGGCTGGTTCTTCCCCAAAGACTCTAAAGTTTTATTAGTTTTAATTTTTACAACGTTAAAGAAACAGTGCCTCCCATAAAGGGAAGAAAAAGTTTTACTGTTTTAATGTTATGCATAACAAAAATGTTTTTGCAGTTTCCACCATTGTTTTGTTGTTTCAGCCCGAGGACGTGCTGGGATTCACTGTGGGGGAGTGTGGCACCCCTTAGGCTTCCGTCGCCACAGAGACATTGCACCCCATCCAGAGGTGTGATGTCCCATCCTGGGTAAGGAAAGGGGTGCATGCCAGTTCCCAGGTAAATCTGCACTACAACCATTGCTAGGCACACATAGGGACAGGGGACTGTGGCAGCAACCCTCGTGGCTGGCTCACCAGGGAGGGCCAGTAAGTCCCATCCCCTTTCCGATTGGGTAGTAGCTTAGCAACTTTGGAGGTGGGAGGAGCCACCAGAGAACATACAGAAAGAGGAAGGTCAAGTTTAGGGAGATGAGGAGGGGAGAAATGTGAGGAGGTCTGCATGAGGCAGAGGAGAAGGAGAGGCAGTAAGGAAGATCTAGTCAATCAGGAGCTAAAGAGAAGAAAGTGACGCTTCCTGGTGAAGACCCTGGGACTCAGAGGGTCCAGGTGACACCAAGCAGGGAATGAAAGGATTCCAGGGCCACAGATAGCTTTTGAGCTGGTGGCCTGTTCCACAGGAACATCGGTGGAGGGATCAAGCTGCATCCAGGGGACGGTCCCTAGTCACTGGAGGAGGAGAAGTCAAGTCCAAAGGTTAGAAACCGAGGTCCAGGGAAGCTGCATGCTCCCCGGACCACAGCCCACAGCAGAACCTCTAGAAAAAGGGCAAATAACCGACAGGCGAGCTCCCAGCCCGGAGGCTGCAGTGGAGGCCGAGCCAGGTTCAGCCAACAAGGGCAAGGCTTGAGGAGTCAGCTGAAAAAGGAACACATAGAGGGGTGCACTGGCATCTACCCCCAGATCTACCCGGGATCAGCGGAGGTCCCTGACAGGGGATTCCAGCACACCAGTGGGCAACCGGACAGCTGCCGTGTCAAATAACCAACTGTGAGTAAACATCTTGAAACTGCAGTCCCTGGTGTTGCTTCTGTTATTTTGTCTGCATGGACTTCCATTACTGAATTGACACTTACAAGCACCAACTGTTGCCCCGGGGTACCGCTCCACCTGTGGGGAGCAGGACCATCCAAGCTGCCATTGCACCAGCCCCGGAGGCCTCATACAGCAGCGGCGGCTTAATAGCCGCAAACCACAGGTGGCGTCACGACAACCATAAACTCTATTCACCCCCAAGTCACCAGCCATATTTAATTGACATCCACCAGGGTCACGGAGTCGGGCCCCGCCACCACTGACGACCCCTGGACTAGTCCGGCCCGGCACCGGGTGTCCCATAGCCCTGGGGTGGGCGAGTCATGAGCATGCTATTTTTTTTTCTAATGCTCACTTTTGGTTTAGCTTAGAAGCGAATGTACAGGCAGAGAGAATTTGCCACACATACGCTACTATGCGAAAGTGCAAGTGACACATGTCACACGGGAGGCGGAGCACAGGATTCTTCCTCCCCCTAATCCTCAGACAACATTGTTCACAGCAGTGACCTGGGAGTCAGAAATGTTTACAGAGGTCTTCCCCATGCTGTTTCCATGTCATTTGAGCACTGTTCTTATACATTTGTGACATTTTTAGGCTTTCTGCAGACTGCCGGGGGTGCTGCCGGAAAAAAGTTCGAGTTTCCCGCAGGTTAACATTGGATCGGGTCGAGCACCTGAGCATTTCAATATACTCGATCCGAGCATCAAGCACCCGAGCATTTTACTGCTCTCTCGTCCCTAGAAATAAACACTTGAAATAGATCACTCTGTAATGACTCTATATAATACAGTATATGTGTTTCCCTTTTTGTACTGAATTTCTGATATAAATTACATTTTTGATGATATTCTAAGTTATTGAGATGCACTTGTACATTTGAGAGGAATTCACAACTTGAGTTTGTATAGTGAGTGTATTTTGTAAAGACTTGATTTTCTTATCCATTATTCATCCCAGCACCCAGGTCAGTGTGAGTAAAATGGAGCTCAGAATCAACAGATCAATTTGGGGTCTGTAAGCAATAAATATCATGCAAAGTCGCCACTGCATTATTCCACTGTGTGTTGCATTCAGGGCCTGTTTGTTACACCCGAGTTCAACCAGCGTCTGTAAAATTGAGCTCAGAAGCCACTTATTTATATAGGGTCTGTAAAATGAATTTTTAAAATCTTGCTGTGTATTTGTTTGAGGAAACTCAAACAAATACAGTTGCAGTTTGCAGAGCAGTTTGAGGAAACTTTCCCAAGTCCAGTACATTGTGCCCCTGCCTGTGTTACACATGGTCTGCATGTCCCTCCTCTCTAATCCTTGGCTGGCCCAAGAAGCAGGAGCTCTGCCACCAGCATTGGCTGAGGGGAATTTTCTATCAACTGTTCAACAATGGTCTTCTGTTATTCTTGCATTATATTGGCCCTTTCTGACATTGGAAAGAGAAAAGGATTTTTTTACTTGTAACATGGGTCGAGAAAGGTGCACATCCAGTACTTGGTGATGGCCAAAATGGATATCACGCGTGCGTCTTTAGAAAGGCAGTAGGACATGAACTCTGCCATGCGTGCCACACTACTAAGGGGCAAATTTTCATTGTCCTCACCAGGAAGAATACTATCTATCATCTTCTACTCCTGCCTTTCCTTCTGCCCCTCTTCAGGCCATCCATGTTTAACAACTTTGGCGTCACGAACAGGATTTGGACAGGACCCACTAACCTGGGTGATGTGCGCCTTAGAATCCAAGCTGCGGTGTCAAAACCCCGTTCCCACCTTGTTTCCACCATCTTTGGAGCCAAAACGCCATCTTCCAGACCAAAAGCGTGCAAAGCTAAAGCCCCGCCCTTCGTCCTGAGAGTGTGGCCGGAACCAGAAGTTCCCAGAGTGCTCCAGTGCGAAAGTGAGTGGCTGGCGAAAACCAAGGGGATGTGACGGCTGTAGCAGCGGAAGTGGAGCAGGGACGCCAGGACTCTGCCATAAAGTTCCTGGGCACCGCGGAGGCAAGATGGCGGCAGCATGAGACTGGTCACCAGAGCGCGCTCCTCCTGGGCCGCAGCCTGGATTGAACAAGAAACAGAGCAACTCTGCAGGAGGATGCGGACGCAATTCCTCTGTATAATGAACCATTGGAGTGAAGAGATGAGGAGACTGGCAATGGCAGTGCGAACCCGTGAGATAGAAGTCCCACACGAGGAGCGGGTAAGCAGTTACCTGGTCTCGTTCGACCCGGCCTATACAGCTGTGGGATCCGGTCTGCCTCCACCCCCTGCAAGCATCCAGCCACCGTCATCCTCTTCCTCGGCGGATGCCGAGCTGCTAACCCCAACGCCGGCAGCAGAACCTCCAGTCCCCATTTACGAGAAGCAGGCTGCAGAGCCCCTGACCCTACCATCTGACCAGGCCATGACACCGGTAATCCCAGCCCCAGCCCAATCAGACCCGGTCGCATGACCGGGCCCGTACCCTGATACGGAGCACCCGGATTCTGCAACTCCGGCTGCGAAACAATCGGTTTTTTCATTCCCCACAGCAGAGGTGAAGCTTGTTAAGATGCCGGTTCCACCGTCGTGCTGCCGCTCATTAGCTGCCGGGGCCACAGGAATCCATATGCAGTAGCGGTAACTGAACCAAGATGGCTACCCACCAGTTTTGTTGAAAGTTAGAAAATGACTGTTTGGACCTATCACCTTTGTTGAACGTTCTCCGATGTTCAGTGTAAATGGAGAAGGCTGTCGGGGAAAGGCTGAAGGGTGCCTGATTGAAGGTGACAGTGGAGTTTATGCTACAAATAGACTGTGTCATCTTTGTTGAACCTTTTTCCACGCTTTGTTACAGGAAAAGGACCATTGGGGTCTGGGACAGTGCGGCGCTGTTAGGTGGCACCAGGAACCCTGTCACGGGACCAAGTAGGAAGCGGCGGGCTTCAGGTTGTTTGGGTGGTGGGGTGAAGAGAGAGGGACAATGGGAATGGACTGTCGTAGGAAGGTGCTGCAGTGGAGTAGGCTGAGCCACCGACTACTGCTACCACCAGTAGCGTTCCCATGGTTCTATTATTAAAAAATGAACTCTACGAGTTTTACAATGTAACGTTTAAGTAATATGCATCCCCTGTGAGGGAAGTGAAATTGTTAATTAAACTTGTTATTTTTCTCTTTCTAGTTAACAAAATAAACCTCTGGATGTCCTGCAGCTCGGGGACGAGCTACGTTTAACCAAGGGGAATGTGACGCCCCTGGACTAGTCAGGTCGTCACAGGGTGCTGCACGCTCTTTATCTCCCAGTGCTGGACTCAAGCCCCCATGGTTCTGGGTTCCCAACTTGCAGTACTGCCTCCATCAGCATCCACAAATCCCAATCTCACTTCGCACCACACCCTGTCAGGCACACCAGTGGGCTGCTAAGCTGGAATAGGGCCGCCCACCTAAGGGTCAGGCAGGGAGGTGGGAGGTGACAAGTTAGAACAGTAGTAGCCCTCGAGCTGTGAGGAGCTCGAGGAAGATGGTTGTTGGAGCTCCCAGAGAAAAATGCAGATTGGGTTGCAGACGGTGGTCTAGATCCAGAGGCATCGGAGACCAGGTCGCGAGAGATTGTGACTGGGTGCTGGCTTAGTCAAGTCCCAAAATTGTAAAAACAATGGGATTAGGTGTAGTGTAGTGCCTGTCAGCCACCATCTCAAGTCTGAGTGTTACGCAATTTTTATTAATACTAGGTGTCAGTGGCACAACTTGTGACTGAAGCAAAATATCTTCATAGCAGCAAACTAGCATAATTTTGGGGCTTCATGTCTTACAAAACTTAGATAGTGGCTTGCTGCAACTAACACAGAGTCTCAGTGTTACCCAATTTTTATTAATACTTGTTGTACGTGGCAGTACTTGTGCCTCAAGGCCAGTACCTTCCTATCAGCAAACTAGCATAATTTTGTGGGCTTCATATCTTACAGAACTTAGATAGTGGCTTGCTCTCACTAAAACACAGTCTGAGTGCCAAAAACCAATACTAAAATAAAAATGTTGTCAAACCCTGTTTTCTTTTGGGGCTGAAAGACATTCACAACATCTCTGTCGACTCCTCCAAGTGGTAGTTTGTCCAATAAAGGTACCTTTTGGTTTTTAGACATACAGAAACAGTTATCATGAGAAACTATTAACACAAGTTTAACAACTCGGTATAAGTGTTGTTCGACTGCCTGTAGAAAAGGTCACATTAGAGTATTCACCTTCAAATAATCAAACAAAAAAAAATGGGAAAAAGAGGGGGTAAGGGCCGTGGACGAGGTGGTAGTGACAGTGATGGTAGTTCAAGCAGTGTGATCAAGTCAAAGAAAAAGGTTCCTGCTTTATTTACCTCTGCCTTCCTATCCCAATTTTCTACTCCATGAGGGAAAGCACTCTTGCGCCCTGAACAGTGCGAACAGGTAATGAGTTGGCTAGCAGAAAATGCCTCCAGTTACTTGTCGAGTAGCAAATCCAAAGGGTCCACACAGACAGACTTGAGTAGCCCAGAGGCTGGTCCATCGAATCCTCAGCCTGGTCCTTCTTCCTCACAACTA
Organism: Anomaloglossus baeobatrachus; assembly: GCF_048569485.1. NCBI lineage: Eukaryota > Metazoa > Chordata > Amphibia > Anura > Aromobatidae > Anomaloglossus > Anomaloglossus baeobatrachus. Next base: position 191,505,704 of record NC_134359.1, read on the forward strand.
GAGATGAGCGAACCGGTCCCGGTTCGGCTCGAGGTCGGTTCGCCGAACGGAGGTCCCGTTCGAGTTCGGCTCGTCGAACGTTCGACAAACCGAACTCGAACTGCATAGGAAACAATGGCAGGCAATCACAAACACATAAAAACACCTAGAAAACACCCTCAAAGGTGTCCAAAAGGTGACAAACAACTCACAACACAACACAATCACATGGGGAAGTGACAAGGACATATACTCATGCGAAAACAAAAGAGCTGGACAAGGAAAAAGAGGAGGACACACAGATATATGAGTATATGCAAGGAAACATCGATTCCATTAATGTGCAACTTGAGCCCTGCTCATTTTAGGCTTCCAATCTGGATAAATTGCCTGAGCTCGACACGTACGCCTTGGGGATCTTGTCGTGTCCTGCAGCCAGCGTTCTCTCGGAACCTGTCTTCAGTGCTGCTGTGGGTCTGCTGGCAGATAAGCACACGTGTCTGTCCACTGACAATGTGGACATGGCTCTCAGAGGACTTTTCTTCCCCTGGGTCAGCCAGGGGACGGGAAAGGCACGCGTATTTTTGAGAGTGCTTCATGCAAAGCATCTTTTTCATCTTGAAAATTGGGTCAACTGATGTCAGTCAAGTGGAGTGTGTGTGGCCCATTTAGTGGAAACGAGGGAGACTGTGGTTGGAGTCCCCTCGCTGTGTTTCTAAAAGAACCAAGATGAACAAGTCATGGCTCTCAGAGGACTTTTCTTCCCCTGGGTCAGCCAGGGGATGGGAAAGGCACGCGTATTTTTGAGAGTGCTTCATGCAAAGCATCTTTTTCATCTTGAAAATTGGGTCAACTGATGCCAGTCAAGTGGGGTGTGTGTGGCCCATTTAGTGGAAACGAGGGAGACTGTGGTTGGAGTCCCCTCGCTGTGTTTCTAAAAGAACCAAGATGAACAAGTCATGGCTCTCAGAGGACTTTTCTTCCCCTGGGTCAGTCAGGGGATGGGAAAGGCACGCGTATTTTTGAGAGTGCTTCATGCAAAGCATCTTTTTCATCTTGAAAATTGGGTCAACTGATGCCAGTCAAGTGGGGTGTGTGTGGCCCATTTAGTGGAAACGAGGGAGACTGTGGTTGGAGTCCCCTCGCTGTGTTTCTAAAAGAACCAAGATGAACAAGTCATGGCTCTCAGAGGACTTTTCTTCCCCTGGGTCAGCCAGGGGATGGGAAAGGCACGCGTATTTTTGAGAGTGCTTCATGCAAAGCATCTTTTTCATCTTGAAAATTGGGTCAACTGATGCCAGTCAAGTGGGGTGTGTGTGGCCCATTTAGTGGAAACGAGGGAGACTGTGGTTGGAGTCCCCTCGCTGTGTTTCTAAAAGAACCAAGATGAACAAGTCATGGCTCTCAGAGGACTTTTCTTCCCCTGGGTCAGCCAGGGGACGGGAAAGGCACGCGTATTTTTGAAAGTGCTTCATGCAAAGCATCTTTTTCATCTTGAAAATTGGGTCAACTGATGCCAGTCAAGTGGGGTGTGTGTGGCCCATTTCGTGGAAACGAGGGAGACTGTGGTTGGAGTCCCCTCGCTGTGTTTCTAAAAGAACCAAGATGAACAAGTCATGGCTCTCAGAGGACTTTTCTTCCCCTGGGTCAGCCAGGGGACGGGAAAGGCACGCGTATTTTTGAGAGTGCTTCATGCAAAGCATCTTTTTCATTTTGAAAAGGGGCATCAACTGATGCCAGTCAAGTGGGGTGTGTGTGGCCCATTTAGTGGAAACGAGGGAGACTGTGGTTGGAGTCCCCTCGCTGTGTTTCTAAAAGAACCAAGATGAACAAGTCATGGCTCTCAGAGGACTTTTCTTCCCCTGGGTCAGCCAGGGGACGGGAAAGGCACGCGTATTTTTGAGAGTGCTTCATGCAAAGCATCTTTTTCATCTTGAAAATTGGGTCAACTGATGCCAGTCAAGTGGGGTGTGTGTGGCCCATTTAGTGGAAACGAGGGAGACTGTGGTTGGAGTCCCCTCGCTGTGTTTCTAAAAGAACCAAGATGAACAAGTCATGGCTCTCAGAGGACTTTTCTTCCCCTGGGTCAGCCAGGGGACGGGAAAGGCACGCGTATTTTTGAGAGTGCTTCATGCAAAGCATCTTTTTCATTTTGAAAAGGGGCATCAACTGATGCCAGTCAAGTGGGGTGTGTGTGGCCCATTTAGTGGAAACGAGGGAGACTGTGGTTGGAGTCCCCTCGCTGTGTTTCTAAAAGAACCAAGATGAACAAGTCATGGCTCTCAGAGGACTTTTCTTCCCCTGGGTCAGCCAGGGGACGGGAAAGGCACGCGTATTTTTGAGAGTGCTTCATGCAAAGCATCTTTTTTATCTTGAAAATTGGGTCAACTGATGCCAGTCAAGTGGGGTGTGTGTGGCCCATTTAGTGGAAACGAGGGAGACTGTGGTTGGAGTCCCCTCGCTGTGTTTCTAAAAGAACCAAGATGAACAAGTCATGGCTCTTAGAGGACTTTTCTTCCCCTGGGTCAGCCAGGGGACGGGAAAGGCACGCGTATTTTTGAGAGTGCTTCATGCAAAGCATCTTTTTCATCTTGAAAATTGGGTCAACTGATGCCAGTCAAGTGGGGTGTGTGTGGCCCATTTAGTGGAAACGAGGGAGACTGTGGTTGGAGTCCCCTCGCTGTGTTTCTAAAAGAACCAAGATGAACAAGTCATGGCTCTCAGAGGACTTTTCTTCCCCTGGGTCAGCCAGGGGACGGGAAAGGCACGCGTATTTTTGAGAGTGCTTCATGCAAAGCATCTTTTTCATTTTGAAAAGGGGCATCAACTGATGCCAGTCAAGTGGGGTGTGTGTGGGCCATTTAGTGGAAACGAGGGAGACTGTGGTTGGAGTCCCCTCGCTGTGTTTTACATGCTTTTAGAAGGGCATGGCATGGCTTGGAGGTTGACTTTCAGCATCTGCAAACTGTTGGCTACCAAAATGCTGCCTTTCCAACACCTGTGGTTATAGACAATGATGAACATACGGATGAAGATGAGACGCAGATACCCGATTGGGATGACAACTTAAATATTCGGTCAGGGCAAGAAGAGGCTCGGTCTGAGGGGGAGGGGAGTGCAAACACAACAATTGATGATGAAGTTCTAGATCCCACCTACTGTCAACCCACAGTCAGACACTCGAGGAGGTCAACAGAGGCGGTGGAGGAGGATGCAACCGACGACGAAGTTACCTTGCGCCTTCCTGGACACAGTCGGAGCACTGGTAGCACGTCTACAACTGCATCCTCAGCCACCACTCTGCCTCTGAGCATTATTCGGGGTGGATCAACAGGTCGCATGGCCTCTAAGCCTTGCCTAGCCTGGTCCTTTTTTGACATAGAAAAAGATCGCCCAAATTATGTGATCTGTAAAATTTGTCATGGTTCTCTTAGTAGAGGTCAAAACCTCAGCAGTTTGACAACTTCTTCCATGAATCGTCACATGAATAAATATCATATGGCCTAGTGGGAAGCTCACCGTGCTGCAATGTGGCCTAGCGGAGCGAACCATCCACCGCCTGCCCCTTCCAGTGCATCCGCGCGCTCGTCATCTTCTAGGACTGTGGGGACAGCTGTCACACCTGTTTTTCCACCCACAACTTCCACCACTGTAACCGCAACAGGCAGTTTGCTTGGTAGGTCGTCAGTTGGTTTGGAAGGGGAAACAAGTGAGTGTGTACAGCTCTCTCAAACATCGATAGCACCAATGTTGGATGAAGGCGACATCATGTCTCCGCCTGCACTTTCCTCACAAACCTGCATTTTTCCAGGGACACCCTACTCAACACCGTCTACACACAGCAGCCAGATCTCTGTCCCTCAGATGTGGTCAAATAAAAGGCCACTTCCTGCGACCCATGACAAAGCTAAGAGGTTGACTCTATCCCTCTGTAAGCTGTTGGCTACCGAAATGCTGCCTTTCCGCCTAGTGGACACACAGGATTTTAGAGACCTTATGTCTGTCGCTGTGCCCCAGTACCAGATGCCCAATCACCACTGCTTCTCCAAGAAAAGCATGCCCGCGCTACACTAGCATGTCGCACACAACATCACCACTTCCTTGAGAAACTCTGTGTGCGACAGGGTGCATTTCAACACAGATACTTGGACCAGTAAGCATAGACAGGGTCATTACATGTCACTGACTGGGCACTGGCAAACTATGGTGAGAGATGGAGAAGGGTCTGCTGTACAAGTCTTGCCGTCCCCACGAGTTGTTTAAATCCTTCTTCTGTATGTAGAAGTTAATACACTGCTTCTGCCTCTTCAACCTCGTGTGGGTCCTCCACCTTGGCGCAAACCCTGTGTGGTCAGGCCACCCTTCCTTGTAACTGCGCACAAGGACTACCACACACCTCCTTACTATGCTGGCAGCAGAGCTCAATGCCATCAGGCGGTAAAAGTTTTACTTTGAAATGTATGGGAAATGTGAGTCACACCGCTGAGAAGTTGTGGACGGTTAGCTCTGGATACCGAGTTTCATCAATGGTTGTCTCCACTCAACCAGCAGCCAGGGAAGGCCGGGTGCGACAATGATGCAAACATGGGTGCGGCCCTTCGCTGTGACAATGTGACACACGTGCCTTGTGTGGTTCACGTGTTGAACCTGGTTGTCCAGCAATTTTTAAAGCACTATCCTGGCCCACATGGCCTTCTGCAGAGAGCACGGTGTAACGCCTTCCTTGATCCACACACTCAGATGAGCTGTTAATGATAGGCTAGAGGGAAGCCACTCACCAAGCAGGACCCCTACAACCCTGAAACCCTTTAACCCCTATACAGGGATTAGGAATTGCACAGGGCCCAAGGTGATTAATACCTGTGGAAGGCTGCAGTTCCAGAGAATAGTAGTCAGGCAGGGTCAAAACATTAATTAAGGAACAGGAACAGAATGGGACGGCCATGACTTAATCAGAAAACAAGCAGAGGTGAAATGCGGATCGGCCAACAAGGTACATAAACAGCAAGCAGGAAAAGTAGTCAGGTAACATGCACACAAAATCATAAAACTGAACTGGGGTAAAATTAACCAGAGGTTCATAGCTATGTCTGGCAGTGGTCTGCAGACAGGATGTGCATAAAAAAGGGTGTGGTGTCTTCCCATTGGTTGTAGCTGAATGATGGTATTTCATCTGTGAGATACCCACCAGCTACATTCAGCCAGAGATTCTGCATCTGTCAAGGTAATGCAGCCCAGTGGGTGAGCATAACCTGCGTCCACCTGCGCCGCTGGCATCGACTCCTCTCCCATCATCAGCACTATTCATGAAAGGAACACGTTGTCACCTGGCGACCGGAGTACAAATTGACGGAGCGGACTCCGTTGGTGACTTAATAGCCGTGTGCGGCAATGATGCAAACCTGGCTGCGGGCCATCGTCAGGGCAATGTGACACACGTGCCTTGTATGGCTCACGTGTTGAACCTAATTCTCCAGCAATTTTTAAAACACCATCACGGCCTACATGGCCTTGTGCAGCGTGCACGCTCGCTATGTGCTCACTTCCATCGTGCGCACACAGCAGCTCAACAACTTTCGTCGCTACAGAAGTCTTTAGGTCTGGTGGTTAAACGCCTGAAATGCGATGTGCCCACACGCAGGAATTTGAATCTGCACATGTTGCAGCGTTTGTGGCAGCACCGCCGAACCCTGCTGCAATACGTTATGACATATAGCCTGGGATAACTTGATCCAGAGGTGGTGCAGATCACGCTGCTGGAGTGGTGTCAGATCAAGGACCTATGCACCCTGCTACACAGTTTTTAAATGTCGACGAAGATGTTTAGCACTGGCAATGTCATTCTCAGCGTGACAATTCTGGTCATCTACATGATGGAGCACACTGTAATTATTATTCGGAGTCAGGTGTTGGGACAAGAGGAAGGGGAGGAAGTACAGGAGGAGTCATATGCGGAAGGGATAACAAGATCTACGAGGTCCAGATGGTCAGCGGCACCTATGCGGCAGTCATGGTGAGGGAGAGGGATTAACAAGGGCGCATAGTATCAGCAAAAAGTGTTGAGGAAGGTGCAGGAGCCCATGAAGAAATGGAGGACGAACTGGAGATGGGCATGGAAGACTCAGCAGATGAGTGAGAGCTTGCTCACATTTCGGTTGTGCGAGGTTGTGGGGAGAGGGCAGAGGAAGGAGGCACGATTCTCACCTCTCTGCCACCAACACACCAAGGACTTGGTCCTCCTGGATGCACAAGACACATGAGCGGCTTCTTGCAGCACTACCTACAACATGACCCTCGGATTGTACGAATTCAAAGTAATCCAGAATACTGGGTTGCCACACTGTTAAATCCCCGGTACAAGACAAAATTTGGCGAAATAATTCCTGCCATAGAAATGGACGCACGTATACAGGAGTATCTGCAGAATGTGGTACGCAATCTTAGATCTACTTTTCCACTAAACACCAGTGCTGCACAGAGTGAATCTCAACACTTTGTCATGGATAGGAGGAAATGGTCTTTTACTTGTCCACATCTGAGGGACCGAGGGCTGGCTGCTGTGCTGAGATGGCGTTGAGTACGGTGTCCCTGCACAGTTGCACTTTTGGTTATATACCAAAATGAGTTGAAAAAGGACAGATGCTGGTGGAAAGGGGAACAGGTGTGTTGGAAAGGGGAAAAAAGTTTTGGTCCGTGGATTTGGTGGTTAAGCAACAGTAACATTTGCTGAAGAAACACCATCTGTTACAGTGGGACTGGCAGATTTGGATAAAGTGGTAAATACTATGTTACCGCTATATAACGAAAATTAATAAGAAAAGAAAGAGAAAGGTATATATCCCCATCAGCAGTCAGTGTCCACCGTGCTCCCAGTTGGAAAAGGAGAGGTTGGCAACTGGAAGGTTTGGTGGAGGATACAGAGCTGTGTGGCTATGAAACTAATAGTAGCCTGAACCGAGTTAGACGCCATTTGGATCTGGAGACTGTGAGCCCTGTTAGCGTCACAGGGTCCACATGCCCACCCAGCCCAGGAACTCCCTGTTAACAACACAGGGGCCATTGAGTACGCTGACCGTGTGCGTAGGGGCACACCTGTGGACAGCAGGCGCATCAGCAGCAGCAGGCCTGTTAATGCCACTGGGCTGCACAAGCAGGACTGGTAGGACAGGAGCTGGTCTTAACCGTTCTGCGTTACCAACTGTGGTGGTGGCCTGCATCGACACCCTATCCTTGCCTACCTCTGGCCTAAAGCCGCAATGGGTTCAACACATGGAGGTGTGCTCTTTCGGAGCATAATAGAAGACTGCGCACCTCCTTGTTGGCTCCAGCCCCTTTTATAACCTGGGTCCGCCCCAAACCAGGGTGAACCACAATGCACCTCCTGGAGACAAAAGTAGAGTGACACGTCATGAGTGGCATAACTAGCGTCCTATTTGGAACCGCAACTTCAATGATGACCTCATGGCTGCCATGACCCAAACACCTCACCAGTCATCGTCTGACCATCAATAATGCGGTGACAAGTCATAGGGGTGGCCCTTTGCAAGCCATTTGGGAGGACACCTGATGCCCTGTGGTCTATATGTGCCCCCCCACATCAGGGGCAGGGCCAAAGAGTTCATTACCGGACCTAGTCTCTGATGCAGTAAGTGCCTGAGCATTCTCAGTAGCATGAAATACAGTATCTGAAAAAAGACTATCAGCTTTAGCATGGTGTCTAGGCACAAAACAGGACTTAGACCCGGCACGTAATGCAAGCACCTGTGCAAAGAGAGTTTTCACACTTAGTGTGGGAGCATGCGCTGTATCCCGAAATGAAGACTTAGCGTCAGGAATAGCACAGTCAGGCTGAGCATACTCACTAGGCGAAACACTGTAATTAGGCTGCAGCTGGGGTAAATCGGCACACGCATGCGCACTAGCTGCCTCTCCACACTTAGACGTGGAGGGGAAATTGCTCTTGGAGATGCTGTCTATGAACAGAAGGAAAAGCTAAAGGAAGCATGACTTTCTATCCCTCCGAATTATCAAATGCAGCAATGAATTCCATGAGTTTGCTATAACATTAGCGTAGCAAAATGTGCATGAGGGTGTCATGTAGAGGTGCTAGAAATAGCTTGGCACCAGTGGGGCACTAATGGAATACAACAGCCAGTTCTATGATGCCACTAAATGGCAGTATTTTTTGCTATCATTATAGCTTATTAAAAACAGAGCAGGAGGGTGTCATGCAGAGGTGCTAGAAATAGCTTGGCACCAGTGGGGCACTAATGGAATACAACAGCCAGTTCTATGATGCCACTAAATGGCAGTATTTTTTGCTATCATTATAGCTTATTAAAAACAGAGCAGGAGGGTGTACTGCACAGGTGCTAGAAATAGCTTGGCACCAGTGGGGCACTAATGAAATACAACAGCCAGTTCTATGATGCCACTAAATGGCAGTATTTTTTGCTATCATTATAGCTTATTAAAAACAGAGCAGGAGGGTGTCATGCAGAGGTGCTAGAAATAGCTTGGCACCAGTGGGGAACTAATGGAATACAACAGCCAGTTCTATGATGCCACTAAATGGCAGTATTTTTTGCTATCATTATAGCTTATTAAAAACAGAGCAGGAGGGTGTCATGCAGAGGTGCTGCACATAGATTTGCACTAGTGTGACTAGACAAAAGTACAATAGCCACGTTTAGGATGCCACTAGGTACACTGACTGTTTGCTAGTATAATGGCTTAGTTAAAAAGAGTTGTAGTGTGCAATGCAGGCAGACGTGCTGCAAATATCTTTACAATAGTGTGAATAGACAAAAGTACAATAGCCACGTTTAGGATGCCACTAGGTACACTGACTGTTTGCTAGTATAATGGCTTAGTTAAAAAGAGTTGTAGTGTGCAATGCAGGCAGACGTGCTGCAAATATCTTTACAATAGTGTGAATAGACAAAAGTACAATAGCCACGTTTAGGATGCCACTAGGTACACTGACTGTTTGCTAGTATAATGGCTTGGTTAAAAAAAGTTGGAGTGTGCAATGCAGGCAGACGTGCTGCAAATATCTTTACAATAGTGTGAATAGACAAAAGTACAATAGCCACGTTTAGGATGCCACTAGGTACACTGACTGTTTGCTAGTATAATGGCTTAGTTAAAAAGAGTTGGAGTGTGCAATGCAGGCAGACGTGCTGCAAATATCTTTACAATAGTGTGAATACAAAAAAGTACAATAGCCACGTTTAGGATGCCACTAGGTACACTGACTGTTTGCTAGTATAATGGCTTAGTTAAAAAAAGTTGGAGTGTGCAATGCAGGCAGACGTGCTGCAAATATCTTTACAATAGTGTGAATAGACAAAAGTACAATAGCCACGTTTAGGATGCCACAAGGTACACTGACTGTTTGCTGGTATAATGGCTTAGTTAAAAAGAGTTGGAGTGTGCAATGCAGGCAGACGTGATGCAAATATCTTTGCAATAGTGTGACTAGACAAAAGTACAATAGCCACATTTAGGATGCCACTAGGTACACTGATTGTTTGCTAGTATAATGGCTTAGTTAAAAAGAGTTGGAGTGTGCAATGCAGGCAGACGTGCTGCAAATATCTTTACAATAGTGTGAATAGACAAAAGTACAATAGCCACGTTTAGGATGCCACTAGGTACACTGACTGTTTGCTAGTATAATGGCTTAGTTAAAAAGAGTTGTAGTGTGCAATGCAGGCAGACGTGCTGCAAATATCTTTACAATAGTGTGAATAGACAAAAGTACAATAGCCACGTTTAGGATGCCACAAGGTACACTGACTGTTTGCTAGTATAATGGCTTAGTTAAAAAAAGTTGGAGTGTGCAATGCAGGCAGACGTGCTGCAAATATCTTTACAATAGTGTGAATAGACAAAAGTACAATAGCCACGTTTAGGATGCCACTAGGTACACTGACTGTTTGCTAGTATAATGGCTTAGATAAAAAGAGTTGGAGTGTGCAATGCAGGCAGACGTGCTGCAAATATCTTTACAATAGTGTGAATAGACAAAAGTACAATAGCCACGTTTAGGATGCCACAAGGTACACTGACTGTTTGCTAGTATAATGGCTTAGTTAAAAAAAGTTGGAGTGTGCAATGCAGGCAGACGTGCTGCAAATATCTTTACAATAGTGTGAATAGACAAAAGTACAATAGCCACGTTTAGGATGCCACTAGGTACACTGACTGTTTGCTAGTATAATGGCTTAGTTAAAAAGAGTTGTAGTGTGCAATGCAGGCAGACGTGCTGCAAATATCTTTACAATAGTGTGAATAGACAAAAGTACAATAGCCACGTTTAGGATGCCACTAGGTACACTGACTGTTTGCTAGTATAATGGCTTAGTTAAAAAAAGTTGGAGTGTGCAATGCAGGCAGACGTGCTGCAAATATCTTTACAATAGTGTGAATAGACAAAAGTACAATAGCCACGTTTAGGATGCCACTAGGTACACTGACTGTTTGCTAGTATAATGGCTTAGTTAAAAAGAGTTGTAGTGTGCAATGCAGGCAGACGTGCTGCAAATATCTTTACAATAGTGTGAATAGACAAAAGTACAATAGCCACGTTTAGGATGCCACTAGGTACACTGACTGTTTGCTAGTATAATGGCTTAGTTAAAAAGAGTTGTAGTGTGCAATGCAGGCAGACGTGCTGCAAATATCTTTACAATAGTGTGAATAGACAAAAGTACAATAGCCACGTTTAGGATGCCACTAGGTACACTGACTGTTTGCTAGTATAATGGCTTAGTTAAAAAGAGTTGTAGTGTGCAATGCAGGCAGACGTGCTGCAAATATCTTTACAATAGTGTGAATAGACAAAAGTACAATAGCCACGTTTAGGATGCCACTAGGTACACTGACTGTTTGCTAGTATAATGGCTTAGTTAAAAAGAGTTGGAGTGTGCAATGCAGGCAGACGTGCTGCAAATATCTTTACAATAGTGTGAATAGACAAAAGTACAATAGCCACGTTTAGGATGCCACTAGGTACACTGACTGTTTGCTAGTATAATGGCTTAGTTAAAAAGAGTTGGAGTGTGCAATGCAGGCAGACGTGCTGCAAATATCTTTACAATAGTGTGAATAGACAAAAGTACAATAGCCACGTTTAGGATGCCACTAGGTACACTGACTGTTTGCTAGTATAATGGCTTAGTTAAAAAGAGTTGGAGTGTGCAATGCAGGCAGACGTGCTGCAAATATCTTTACAATAGTGTGAATAGACAAAAGTACAATAGCCACGTTTAGGATGCCACTAGGTACACTGACTGTTTGCTAGTATAATGGCTTAGTTAAAAAGAGTTGGAGTGTGCAATGCAGGCAGACGTGCTGCAAATATCTTTACAATAGTGTGAATACAAAAAAGTACAATAGCCACGTTTAGGATGCCACTAGGTACACTGACTGTTTGCTAGTATAATGGCTTAGTTAAAAAAAGTTGGAGTGTGCAATGCAGGCAGACGTGCTGCAAATATCTTTACAATAGTGTGAATAGACAAAAGTACAATAGCCACGTTTAGGATGCCACAAGGTACACTGACTGTTTGCTAGTATAATGGCTTAGTTAAAAAGAGTTGGAGTGTGCAATGCAGGCAGACGTGATGCAAATATCTTTGCAATAGTGTGACTAGACAAAAGTACAATAGCCACATTTAGGATGCCACTAGGTACACTGATTGTTTGCTAGTATAATGGCTTAGTTAAAAAGAGTTGGAGTGTGCAATGCAGGCAGACGTGCTGCAAATATCTTTACAATAGTGTGAATAGACAAAAGTACAATAGCCACGTTTAGGATGCCACTAGGTACACTGACTGTTTGCTAGTATAATGGCTTAGTTAAAAAGAGTTGTAGTGTGCAATGCAGGCAGACGTGCTGCAAATATCTTTACAATAGTGTGAATAGACAAAAGTACAATAGCCACGTTTAGGATGCCACAAGGTACACTGACTGTTTGCTAGTATAATGGCTTAGTTAAAAAAAGTTGGAGTGTGCAATGCAGGCAGACGTGCTGCAAATATCTTTACAATAGTGTGAATAGACAAAAGTACAATAGCCACGTTTAGGATGCCACTAGGTACACTGACTGTTTGCTAGTATAATGGCTTAGATAAAAAGAGTTGGAGTGTGCAATGCAGGCAGACGTGCTGCAAATATCTTTACAATAGTGTGAATAGACAAAAGTACAATAGCCACGTTTAGGATGCCACTAGGTACACTGACTGTTTGCTAGTATAATGGCTTAGTTAAAAAAAGTTGGAGTGTGCAATGCAGGCAGACGTGCTGCAAATATCTTTACAATAGTGTGAATAGACAAAAGTACAATAGCCACGTTTAGGATGCCACTAGGTACACTGACTGTTTGCTAGTATAATGGCTTAGTTAAAAAGAGTTGTAGTGTGCAATGCAGGCAGACGTGCTGCAAATATCTTTACAATAGTGTGAATAGACAAAAGTACAATAGCCACGTTTAGGATGCCACTAGGTACACTGACTGTTTGCTAGTATAATGGCTTAGTTAAAAAAAGTTGGAGTGTGCAATGCAGGCAGACGTGCTGCAAATATCTTTACAATAGTGTGAATAGACAAAAGTACAATAGCCACGTTTAGGATGCCACTAGGTACACTGACTGTTTGCTAGTATAATGGCTTAGTTAAAAAGAGTTGTAGTGTGCAATGCAGGCAGACGTGCTGCAAATATCTTTACAATAGTGTGAATAGACAAAAGTACAATAGCCACGCTTAGGATGCCACTAGGTACACTGACTGTTTGCTAGTATAATGGCTTAGTTAAAAAGAGTTGTAGTGTGCAATGCAGGCAGACGTGCTGCAAATATCTTTACAATAGTGTGAATACAAAAAAGTACAATAGCCACGTTTAGGATGCCACTAGGTACACTGACTGTTTGCTAGTATAATGGCTTAGTTAAAAAAAGTTGGAGTGTGCAATGCAGGCAGACGTGCTGCAAATATCTTTACAATAGTGTGAATAGACAAAAGTACAATAGCCACGTTTAGGATGCCACAAGGTACACTGACTGTTTGCTAGTATAATGGCTTAGTTAAAAAGAGTTGGAGTGTGCAATGCAGGCAGACGTGATGCAAATATCTTTGCAATAGTGTGACTAGACAAAAGTACAATAGCCACATTTAGGATGCCACTAGGTACACTGATTGTTTGCTAGTATAATGGCTTAGTTAAAAAGAGTTGGAGTGTGCAATGCAGGCAGACGTGCTGCAAATATCTTTACAATAGTGTGAATAGACAAAAGTACAATAGCCACGTTTAGGATGCCACTAGGTACACTGACTGTTTGCTAGTATAATGGCTTAGTTAAAAAGAGTTGTAGTGTGCAATGCAGGCAGACGTGCTGCAAATATCTTTACAATAGTGTGAATAGACAAAAGTACAATAGCCACGTTTAGGATGCCACAAGGTACACTGACTGTTTGCTAGTATAATGGCTTAGTTAAAAAAAGTTGGAGTGTGCAATGCAGGCAGACGTGCTGCAAATATCTTTACAATAGTGTGAATAGACAAAAGTACAATAGCCACGTTTAGGATGCCACTAGGTACACTGACTGTTTGCTAGTATAATGGCTTAGATAAAAAGAGTTGTAGTGTGCAATGCAGGCAGACGTGCTGCAAATATCTTTACAATAGTGTGAATAGACAAAAGTACAATAGCCACGTTTAGGATGCCACTAGGTACACTGACTGTTTGCTAGTATAATGGCTTAGTTAAAAAAAGTTGGAGTGTGCAATGCAGGCAGACGTGCTGCAAATATCTTTACAATAGTGTGAATAGACAAAAGTACAATAGCCACGTTTAGGATGCCACTAGGTACACTGACTGTTTGCTAGTATAATGGCTTAGTTAAAAAGAGTTGTAGTGTGCAATGCAGGCAGACGTGCTGCAAATATCTTTACAATAGTGTGAATAGACAAAAGTACAATAGCCACGTTTAGGATGCCACTAGGTACACTGACTGTTTGCTAGTATAATGGCTTAGTTAAAAAGAGTTGTAGTGTGCAATGCAGGCAGACGTGCTGCAAATATCTTTACAATAGTGTGAATAGACAAAAGTACAATAGCCACGTTTAGGATGCCACTAGGTACACTGACTGTTTGCTAGTATAATGGCTTAGTTAAAAAGAGTTGTAGTGTGCAATGCAGGCAGACGTGCTGCAAATATCTTTACAATAGTGTGAATAGACAAAAGTACAATAGCCACGTTTAGGATGCCACTAGGTACACTGACTGTTTGCTAGTATAATGGCTTAGTTAAAAAGAGTTGGAGTGTGCAATGCAGGCAGACGTGCTGCAAATATCTTTACAATAGTGTGAATAGACAAAAGTACAATAGCCACGTTTAGGATGCCACTAGGTACACTGACTGTTTGCTAGTATAATGGCTTAGTTAAAAAGAGTTGGAGTGTGCAATGCAGGCAGACGTGCTGCAAATATCTTTACAATAGTGTGAATAGACAAAATAACAATAGCCACGTTTAGGATGCCACTAGGTACACTGACTGTTTGCTAGTATAATGGCTTAGTTAAAAAAAGTTGGAGTGTGCAATGCAGGCAGACGTGCTGCAAATATCTTTACAATAGTGTGAATAGACAAAAGTACAATAGCCACGTTTAGGATGCCACTAGGTACACTGACTGTTTGCTAGTATAATGGCTTAGTTAAAAAGAGTTGTAGTGTGCAATGCAGGCAGACGTGCTGCAAATATCTTTACAATAGTGTGAATAGACAAAAGTACAATAGCCACGTTTAGGATGCCACTAGGTACACTGACTGTTTGCTAGTATAATGGCTTAGTTAAAAAGAGTTGTAGTGTGCAATGCAGGCAGACGTGCTGCAAATATCTTTACAATAGTGTGAATAGACAAAAGTACAATAGCCACGTTTAGGATGCCACTAGGTACACTGACTGTTTGCTAGTATAATGGCTTAGTTAAAAAGAGTTGGAGTGTGCAATGCAGGCAGACGTGCTGCAAATATCTTTACAATAGTGTGAATACAAAAAAGTACAATAGCCACGTTTAGGATGCCACTAGGTACACTGACTGTTTGCTAGTATAATGGCTTAGTTAAAAAAAGTTGGAGTGTGCAATGCAGGCAGACGTGCTGCAAATATCTTTACAATAGTGTGAATAGACAAAAGTACAATAGCCACGTTTAGGTTGCCACAAGGTACACTGACTGTTTGCTAGTATAATGGCTTAGTTAAAAAGAGTTGGAGTGTGCAATGCAGGCAGACGTGATGCAAATATCTTTGCAATAGTGTGACTAGACAAAAGTACAATAGCCACATTTAGGATGCCACTAGGTACACTGATTGTTTGCTAGTATAATGGCTTAGTTAAAAAGAGTTGGAGTGTGCAATGCAGGAAGACGTGCTGCAAATATCTTTACAATAGTGTGAATAGACAAAAGTACAATAGCCACGTTTAGGATGCCACTAGGTACACTGACTGTTTGCTAGTATAATGGCTTAGTTAAAAAGAGTTGTAGTGTGCAATGCAGGCAGACGTGCTGCAAATATCTTTACAATAGTGTGAATAGACAAAAGTACAATAGCCACGTTTAGGATGCCACAAGGTACACTGACTGTTTGCTAGTATAATGGCTTAGTTAAAAAAAGTTGGAGTGTGCAATGCAGGCAGACGTGCTGCAAATATCTTTACAATAGTGTGAATAGACAAAAGTACAATAGCCACGTTTAGGATGCCACTAGGTACACTGACTGTTTGCTAGTATAATGGCTTAGATAAAAAGAGTTGGAGTGTGCAATGCAGGCAGACGTGCTGCAAATATCTTTACAATAGTGTGAATAGACAAAAGTACAATAGCCACGTTTAGGATGCCACTAGGTACACTGACTGTTTGCTAGTATAATGGCTTAGTTAAAAAAAGTTGGAGTGTGCAATGCAGGCAGACGTGCTGCAAATATCTTTACAATAGTGTGAATAGACAAAAGTACAATAGCCACGTTTAGGATGCCACTAGGTACACTGACTGTTTGCTAGTATAATGGCTTAGTTAAAAAGAGTTGTAGTGTGCAATGCAGGCAGACGTGCTGCAAATATCTTTACAATAGTGTGAATAGACAAAAGTACAATAGCCACGTTTAGGATGCCACTAGGTACACTGACTGTTTGCTAGTATAATGGCTTAGTTAAAAAAAGTTGGAGTGTGCAATGCAGGCAGACGTGCTGCAAATATCTTTACAATAGTGTGAATAGACAAAAGTACAATAGCCACGTTTAGGATGCCACTAGGTACACTGACTGTTTGCTAGTATAATGGCTTAGTTAAAAAGAGTTGGAGTGTGCAATGCAGGCAGACGTGCTGCAAATATCTTTACAATAGTGTGAATAGACAAAAGTACAATAGCCACGTTTAGGATGCCACTAGGTACACTGACTGTTTGCTAGTATAATGGCTTAGTTAAAAAGAGTTGTAGTGTGCAATGCAGGCAGACGTGCTGCAAATATCTTTACAATAGTGTGAATAGACAAAAGTACAATAGCCACGTTTAGGATGCCACTAGGTACACTGACTGTTTGCTAGTATAATGGCTTAGTTAAAAAGAGTTGTAGTGTGCAATGCAGGCAGACGTGCTGCAAATATCTTTACAATAGTGTGAATAGACAAAAGTACAATAGCCACGTTTAGGATGCCACTAGGTACACTGACTGTTTGCTAGTATAATGGCTTAGTTAAAAAGAGTTGGAGTGTGCAATGCAGGCAGACGTGCTGCAAATATCTTTACAATAGTGTGAATAGACAAAAGTACAATAGCCACGTTTAGGATGCCACTAGGTACACTGACTGTTTGCTAGTATAATGGCTTAGTTAAAAAGAGTTGGAGTGTGCAATGCAGGCAGACGTGCTGCAAATATCTTTACAATAGTGTGAATAGACAAAAGTACAATAGCCACGTTTAGGATGCCACTAGGTACACTGACTGTTTGCTAGTATAATGGCTTGGTTAAAAAAAGTTGGAGTGTGCAATGCAGGCAGACGTGCTGCAAATATCTTTACAATAGTGTGAATAGACAAAAGTACAATAGCCACGTTTAGGATGCCACTAGGTACACTGACTGTTTGCTAGTATAATGGCTTAGTTAAAAAGAGTTGGAGTGTGCAATGCAGGCAGACGTGCTGCAAATATCTTTACAATAGTGTGAATACAAAAAAGTACAATAGCCACGTTTAGGATGCCACTAGGTACACTGACTGTTTGCTAGTATAATGGCTTAGTTAAAAAAAGTTGGAGTGTGCAATGCAGGCAGACGTGCTGCAAATATCTTTACAATAGTGTGAATAGACAAAAGTACAATAGCCACGTTTAGGATGCCACAAGGTACACTGACTGTTTGCTAGTATAATGGCTTAGTTAAAAAGAGTTGGAGTGTGCAATGCAGGCAGACGTGATGCAAATATCTTTGCAATAGTGTGACTAGACAAAAGTACAATAGCCACATTTAGGATGCCACTAGGTACACTGATTGTTTGCTAGTATAATGGCTTAGTTAAAAAGAGTTGGAGTGTGCAATGCAGGCAGACGTGCTGCAAATATCTTTACAATAGTGTGAATAGACAAAAGTACAATAGCCACGTTTAGGATGCCACTAGGTACACTGACTGTTTGCTAGTATAATGGCTTAGTTAAAAAGAGTTGTAGTGTGCAATGCAGGCAGACGTGCTGCAAATATCTTTACAATAGTGTGAATAGACAAAAGTACAATAGCCACGTTTAGGATGCCACAAGGTACACTGACTGTTTGCTAGTATAATGGCTTAGTTAAAAAAAGTTGGAGTGTGCAATGCAGGCAGACGTGCTGCAAATATCTTTACAATAGTGTGAATAGACAAAAGTACAATAGCCACGTTTAGGATGCCACTAGGTACACTGACTGTTTGCTAGTATAATGGCTTAGATAAAAAGAGTTGGAGTGTGCAATGCAGGCAGACGTGCTGCAAATATCTTTACAATAGTGTGAATAGACAAAAGTACAATAGCCACGTTTAGGATGCCACTAGGTACACTGACTGTTTGCTAGTATAATGGCTTAGTTAAAAAAAGTTGGAGTGTGCAATGCAGGCAGACGTGCTGCAAATATCTTTACAATAGTGTGAATAGACAAAAGTACAATAGCCACGTTTAGGATGCCACTAGGTACACTGACTGTTTGCTAGTATAATGGCTTAGTTAAAAAGAGTTGTAGTGTGCAATGCAGGCAGACGTGCTGCAAATATCTTTACAATAGTGTGAATAGACAAAAGTACAATAGCCACGTTTAGGATGCCACTAGGTACACTGACTGTTTGCTAGTATAATGGCTTAGTTAAAAAAAGTTGGAGTGTGCAATGCAGGCAGACGTGCTGCAAATATCTTTACAATAGTGTGAATAGACAAAAGTACAATAGCCACGTTTAGGATGCCACTAGGTACACTGACTGTTTGCTAGTATAATGGCTTAGTTAAAAAGAGTTGTAGTG
This sequence comes from Anomaloglossus baeobatrachus, assembly GCF_048569485.1. NCBI lineage: Eukaryota > Metazoa > Chordata > Amphibia > Anura > Aromobatidae > Anomaloglossus > Anomaloglossus baeobatrachus. The sequence goes on from NC_134359.1 coordinate 191,524,230, forward strand.
TGCAATGCAGGCAGACGTGCTGCAAATATCTTTACAATAGTGTGAATAGACAAAAGTACAATAGCCACGTTTAGGATGCCACTAGGTACACTGACTGTTTGCTAGTATAATGGCTTAGTTAAAAAGAGTTGTAGTGTGCAATGCAGGCAGACGTGCTGCAAATATCTTTACAATAGTGTGAATAGACAAAAGTACAATAGCCACGTTTAGGATGCCACTAGGTACACTGACTGTTTGCTAGTATAATGGCTTAGTTAAAAAGAGTTGTAGTGTGCAATGCAGGCAGACGTGCTGCAAATATCTTTACAATAGTGTGAATAGACAAAAGTACAATAGCCACGTTTAGGATGCCACTAGGTACACTGACTGTTTGCTAGTATAATGGCTTAGTTAAAAAGAGTTGGAGTGTGCAATGCAGGCAGACGTGCTGCAAATATCTTTACAATAGTGTGAATAGACAAAAGTACAATAGCCACGTTTAGGATGCCACTAGGTACACTGACTGTTTGCTAGTATAATGGCTTAGTTAAAAAGAGTTGGAGTGTGCAATGCAGGCAGACGTGCTGCAAATATCTTTACAATAGTGTGAATAGACAAAAGTACAATAGCCACGTTTAGGATGCCACTAGGTACACTGACTGTTTGCTAGTATAATGGCTTAGTTAAAAAAAGTTGGAGTGTGCAATGCAGGCAGACGTGCTGCAAATATCTTTACAATAGTGTGAATAGACAAAAGTACAATAGCCACGTTTAGGATGCCACTAGGTACACTGACTGTTTGCTAGTATAATGGCTTAGTTAAAAAGAGTTGTAGTGTGCAATGCAGGCAGACGTGCTGCAAATATCTTTACAATAGTGTGAATAGACAAAAGTACAATAGCCACGTTTAGGATGCCACTAGGTACACTGACTGTTTGCTAGTATAATGGCTTAGTTAAAAAGAGTTGTAGTGTGCAATGCAGGCAGACGTGCTGCAAATATCTTTACAATAGTGTGAATAGACAAAAGTACAATAGCCACGTTTAGGATGCCACTAGGTACACTGACTGTTTGCTAGTATAATGGCTTAGTTAAAAAGAGTTGGAGTGTGCAATGCAGGCAGACGTGCTGCAAATATCTTTACAATAGTGTGTATAGACAAAAGTACAATAGCCACGTTTAGGATGCCACTAGGTACACTGACTGCTTGCTAGTATAATGGCTTAGTTAAAAAGAGTTGGAGTGTGCAATGCAGGCAGACGTGCTGCAAATATCTTTACAATAGTGTGAATAGACAAAAGTACAATAGCCACGTTTAGGATGCCACTAGGTACACTGACTGTTTGCTAGTATAATGGCTTAGTTAAAAAGAGTTGGAGTGTGCAATGCAGGCAGACGTGATGCAAATATCTTTGCAATAGTGTGACTAGACAAAAGTACAATAGCCACGTTTAGGATGCCACTAGGTACACTGACTGTTTGCTAGTATAATGGCTTAGTTAAAAAGAGTTGGAGTGTGCAATGCAGGCAGACGTGCTGCAAATATCTTTACAATAGTGTGAATAGACAAAAGTACAATAGCCACGTTTAGGATGCCACTAGGTACACTGACTGTTTGCTAGTATAATGGCTTAGTTAAAAAGAGTTGGAGTGTGCAATGCAGGCAGACGTGCTGCAAATATCTTTACAATAGTGTGAATAGACAAAAGTACAATAGCCACGTTTAGGATGCCACTAGGTACACTGACTGTTTGCTAGTATAATGGCTTAGTTAAAAAGAGTTGGAGTGTGCAATGCAGGCAGACGTGCTGCAAATATCTTTACAATAGTGTGAATAGACAAAAGTACAATAGCCACGTTTAGGATGCCACTAGGTACACTGACTGTTTGCTAGTATAATGGCTTAGTTAAAAAAAGTTGGAGTGTGCAATGCAGGCAGACGTGCTGCAAATATCTTTACAATAGTGTGAATAGACAAAAGTACAATAGCCACGTTTAGGATGCCACTAGGTACACTGACTGTTTGCTAGTATAATGGCTTAGTTAAAAAAAGTTGGAGTGTGCAATGCAGGCAGACGTGCTGCAAATATCTTTACAATAGTGTGAATAGACAAAAGTACAATAGCCACGTTTAGGATGCCACTAGGTACACTGACTGTTTGCTAGTATAATGGCTTAGTTAAAAAGAGTTGTAGTGTGCAATGCAGGCAGACGTGCTGCAAATATCTTTACAATAGTGTGAATAGACAAAAGTACAATAGCCACGTTTAGGATGCCACTAGGTACACTGACTGTTTGCTAGTATAATGGCTTAGTTAAAAAGAGTTGTAGTGTGCAATGCAGGCAGACGTGCTGCAAATATCTTTACAATAGTGTGAATAGACAAAAGTACAATAGCCACGTTTAGGATGCCACTAGGTACACTGACTGTTTGCTAGTATAATGGCTTAGTTAAAAAGAGTTGGAGTGTGCAATGCAGGCAGACGTGCTGCAAATATCTTTACAATAGTGTGTATAGACAAAAGTACAATAGCCACGTTTAGGATGCCACTAGGTACACTGACTGCTTGCTAGTATAATGGCTTAGTTAAAAAGAGTTGGAGTGTGCAATGCAGGCAGACGTGCTGCAAATATCTTTACAATAGTGTGAATAGACAAAAGTACAATAGCCACGTTTAGGATGCCACTAGGTACACTGACTGTTTGCTAGTATAATGGCTTAGTTAAAAAGAGTTGGAGTGTGCAATGCAGGCAGACGTGATGCAAATATCTTTGCAATAGTGTGACTAGACAAAAGTACAATAGCCACGTTTAGGATGCCACTAGGTACACTGACTGTTTGCTAGTATAATGGCTTAGTTAAAAAGAGTTGGAGTGTGCAATGCAGGCAGACGTGCTGCAAATATCTTTACAATAGTGTGAATAGACAAAAGTACAATAGCCACGTTTAGGATGCCACTAGGTACACTGACTGTTTGCTAGTATAATGGCTTAGTTAAAAAAAGTTGGAGTGTGCAATGCAGGCAGACGTGCTGCAAATATCTTTACAATAGTGTGAATAGACAAAAGTACAATAGCCACGTTTAGGATGCCACTAGGTACACTGACTGTTTGCTAGTATAATGGCTTAGTTAAAAAGAGTTGTAGTGTGCAATGCAGGCAGACGTGCTGCAAATATCTTTACAATAGTGTGAATAGACAAAAGTACAATAGCCACGTTTAGGATTCCACTAGGTACACTGACTGTTTGCTAGTATAATGGCTTAGTTAAAAAAAGTTGGAGTGTGCAAAGCAGGCAGACGTGCTGCAAATATCTTTACAATAGTGTGAATAGACAAAAGTACAATAGCCACGTTTAGGATGCCACTAGGTACACTGACTGTTTGCTAGTATAATGGCTTAGTTAAAAAAAGTTGGAGTGTGCAATGCAGGCAGACGTGCTGCAAATATCTTTACAATAGTGTGAATAGACAAAAGTACAATAGCCACGTTTAGGATGCCACTAGGTACACTGACTGTTTGCTAGTATAATGGCTTAGTTAAAAAAAGTTGGAGTGTGCAATGCAGGCAGACGTGCTGCAAATATCTTTACAATAGTGTGAATAGACAAAAGTACAATAGCCACGTTTAGGATGCCACTAGGTACACTGACTGTTTGCTAGTATAATGGCTTAGTTAAAAAGAGTTGGAGTGTGCAATGCAGGCAGACGTGCTGCAAATATCTTTACAATAGTGTGAATAGACAAAAGTACAATAGCCACGTTTAGGATGCCACTAGGTACACTGACTGTTTGCTAGTATAATGGCTTAGTTAAAAAGAGTTGTAGTGTGCAATGCAGGCAGACGTGCTGCAAATATCTTTACAATAGTGTGAATAGACAAAAGTACAATAGCCACGTTTAGGATACCACTAGGTACACTGACTGTTTGCTAGTATAATGGCTTAGTTAAAAAGAGTTGGAGTGTGCAATGCAGGCAGACGTGCTGCAAATATCTTTACAATAGTGTGTATAGACAAAAGTACAATAGCCACGTTTAGGATGCCACTAGGTACAATGACTGTTTGCTAGTATAATGGCTTAGTTAAAAAGAGTTGGAGTGTGCAATGCAGGCAGACGTGCTGCAAATATCTTTACAATAGTGTGAATAGACAAAAGTACAATAGCCACGTTTAGGATGCCACTAGGTACACTGACTGTTTCTAGTATAATGGCTTAGTTAAAAAGAGTTGGAGTGTGCAATGCAGGCAGACGTGATGCAAATATCTTTGCAATAGTGTGACTAGACAAAAGTACAATAGCCACGTTTAGGATGCCACTAGGTACACTGACTGTTTGCTAGTATAATGGCTTAGTTAAAAAGAGTTGGAGTGTGCAATGCAGGCAGACGTGCTGCAAATATCTTTACAATAGTGTGAATAGACAAAAGTACAATAGCCACGTTTAGGATGCCACTAGGTACACTGACTGTTTGCTAGTATAATGGCTTAGTTAAAAAGAGTTGGAGTGTGCAATGCAGGCAGACGTGCTGCAAATATCTTTACAATAGTGTGAATAGACAAAAGTACAATAGCCACGTTTAGGATGCCACTAGGTACACTGACTGTTTGCTAGTATAATGGCTTAGTTAAAAAGAGTTGGAGTGTGCAATGCAGGCAGACGTGCTGCAAATATCTTTACAATAGTGTGAATAGACAAAAGTACAATAGCCACGTTTAGGATGCCACTAGGTACACTGACTGTTTGCTAGTATAATGGCTTAGTTAAAAAGAGTTGTAGTGTGCAATGCAGGCAGACGTGCTGCAAATATCTTTACAATAGTGTGAATAGACAAAAGTACAATAGCCACGTTTAGGATGCCACTAGGTACACTGACTGTTTGCTAGTATAATGGCTTAGTTAAAAAGAGTTGTAGTGTGCAATGCAGGCAGACGTGCTGCAAATATCTTTACAATAGTGTGAATAGACAAAAGTACAATAGCCACGTTTAGGATGCCACTAGGTACACTGACTGTTTGCTAGTATAATGGCTTAGTTAAAAAGAGTTGGAGTGTGCAATGCAGGCAGACGTGCTGCAAATATCTTTACAATAGTGTGTATAGACAAAAGTACAATAGCCACGTTTAGGATGCCACTAGGTACACTGACTGCTTGCTAGTATAATGGCTTAGTTAAAAAGAGTTGGAGTGTGCAATGCAGGCAGACGTGCTGCAAATATCTTTACAATAGTGTGAATAGACAAAAGTACAATAGCCACGTTTAGGATGCCACTAGGTACACTGACTGTTTGCTAGTATAATGGCTTAGTTAAAAAGAGTTGGAGTGTGCAATGCAGGCAGACGTGATGCAAATATCTTTGCAATAGTGTGACTAGACAAAAGTACAATAGCCACGTTTAGGATGCCACTAGGTACACTGACTGTTTGCTAGTATAATGGCTTAGTTAAAAAGAGTTGGAGTGTGCAATGCAGGCAGACGTGCTGCAAATATCTTTACAATAGTGTGAATAGACAAAAGTACAATAGCCACGTTTAGGATGCCACTAGGTACACTGACTGTTTGCTAGTATAATGGCTTAGTTAAAAAGAGTTGTAGTGTGCAATGCAGGCAGACGTGCTGCAAATATCTTTACAATAGTGTGAATAGACAAAAGTACAATAGCCACGTTTAGGATGCCACTAGGTACACTGACTGTTTGCTAGTATAATGGCTTAGTTAAAAAGAGTTGTAGTGTGCAATGCAGGCAGACGTGCTGCAAATATCTTTACAATAGTGTGAATAGACAAAAGTACAATAGCCACGTTTAGGATGCCACTAGGTACACTGACTGTTTGCTAGTATAATGGCTTAGTTAAAAAGAGTTGGAGTGTGCAATGCAGGCAGACGTGCTGCAAATATCTTTACAATAGTGTGTATAGACAAAAGTACAATAGCCACGTTTAGGATGCCACTAGGTACACTGACTGCTTGCTAGTATAATGGCTTAGTTAAAAAGAGTTGGAGTGTGCAATGCAGGCAGACGTGCTGCAAATATCTTTACAATAGTGTGAATAGACAAAAGTACAATAGCCACGTTTAGGATGCCACTAGGTACACTGACTGTTTGCTAGTATAATGGCTTAGTTAAAAAGAGTTGGAGTGTGCAATGCAGGCAGACGTGATGCAAATATCTTTGCAATAGTGTGACTAGACAAAAGTACAATAGCCACGTTTAGGATGCCACTAGGTACACTGACTGTTTGCTAGTATAATGGCTTAGTTAAAAAGAGTTGGAGTGTGCAATGCAGGCAGACGTGCTGCAAATATCTTTACAATAGTGTGAATAGACAAAAGTACAATAGCCACGTTTAGGATGCCACTAGGTACACTGACTGTTTGCTAGTATAATGGCTTAGTTAAAAAGAGTTGTAGTGTGCAATGCAGGCAGACGTGCTGCAAATATCTTTACAATAGTGTGAATAGACAAAAGTACAATAGCCACGTTTAGGATTCCACTAGGTACACTGACTGTTTGCTAGTATAATGGCTTAGTTAAAAAAAGTTGGAGTGTGCAAAGCAGGCAGACGTGCTGCAAATATCTTTACAATAGTGTGAATAGACAAAAGTACAATAGCCACGTTTAGGATGCCACTAGGTACACTGACTGTTTGCTAGTATAATGGCTTAGTTAAAAAAAGTTGGAGTGTGCAATGCAGGCAGACGTGCTGCAAATATCTTTACAATAGTGTGAATAGACAAAAGTACAATAGCCACGTTTAGGATGCCACTAGGTACACTGACTGTTTGCTAGTATAATGGCTTAGTTAAAAAAAGTTGGAGTGTGCAATGCAGGCAGACGTGCTGCAAATATCTTTACAATAGTGTGAATAGACAAAAGTACAATAGCCACGTTTAGGATGCCACTAGGTACACTGACTGTTTGCTAGTATAATGGCTTAGTTAAAAAGAGTTGGAGTGTGCAATGCAGGCAGATGTGCTGCAAATATCTTTACAATAGTGTGAATAGACAAAAGTACAATAGCCACGTTTAGGATACCACTAGGTACACTGACTGTTTGCTAGTATAATGGCTTAGTTAAAAAGAGTTGGAGTGTGCAATGCAGGCAGACGTGCTGCAAATATCTTTACAATAGTGTGTATAGACAAAAGTACAATAGCCACGTTTAGGATGCCACTAGGTACAATGACTGTTTGCTAGTATAATGGCTTAGTTAAAAAGAGTTGGAGTGTGCAATGCAGGCAGACGTGCTGCAAATATCTTTACAATAGTGTGAATAGACAAAAGTACAATAGCCACGTTTAGGATGCCACTAGGTACACTGACTGTTTCTAGTATAATGGCTTAGTTAAAAAGAGTTGGAGTGTGCAATGCAGGCAGACGTGATGCAAATATCTTTGCAATAGTGTGACTAGACAAAAGTACAATAGCCACGTTTAGGATGCCACTAGGTACACTGACTGTTTGCTAGTATAATGGCTTAGTTAAAAAGAGTTGGAGTGTGCAATGCAGGCAGACGTGCTGCAAATATCTTTACAATAGTGTGAATAGACAAAAGTACAATAGCCACGTTTAGGATGCCACTAAGTACACTGACTGTTTGCTAGTATAATGGCTTAGTTAAAAAGAGTTGGAGTGTGCAATGCAGGCAGACGTGCTGCAAATATCTTTACAATAGTGTGAATAGACAAAATTACAATAGCCACGTTTAGGATGCCACTAGGTACACTGACTGTTTGCTAGTATAATGGCTTAGTTAAAAAAAGTTGGAGTGTGCAATGCAGGCAGACGTGCTGCAAATATCTTTACAATAGTGTGAATAGACAAAAGTACAATAGCCACGTTTAGGATGCCACTAGGTACACTGACTGTTTGCTAGTATAATGGCTTAGTTAAAAAAAGTTGGAGTGTGCAATGCAGGCAGACGTGCTGCAAATATCTTTACAATAGTGTGAATAGACAAAAGTACAATAGCCACGTTTAGGATGCCACTAGGTACACTGACTGTTTGCTATTATAATGGCTTAGTTAAAAAGAGTTGTAGTGTGCAATGCAGGCAGACGTGCTGCAAATATCTTTACAATAGTGTGAATAGACAAAAGTACAATAGCCACGTTTAGGATGCCACTAGGTACACTGACTGTTTGCTAGTATAATGGCTTAGTTAAAAAGAGTTGGAGTGTGCAATGCAGGCAGACGTGCTGCAAATATCTTTACAATAGTGTGAATAGACAAAAGTACAATAGCCACGTTTAGGATGCCACTAGGTACACTGACTGTTTGCTAGTATAATGGCTTAGTTAAAAAAAGTTGGAGTGTGCAATGCAGGCAGACGTGCTGCAAATATCTTTACAATAGTGTGAATAGACAAAAGTACAATAGCCACGTTTAGGATGCCACTAGGTACACTGACTGTTTGCTAGTATAATGGCTTAGTTAAAAAAAGTTGGAGTGTGCAATGCAGGCAGACGTGCTGCAAATATCTTTACAATAGTGTGAATAGACAAAAGTACAATAGCCACGTTTAGGATGCCACTAGGTACACTGACTGTTTGCTAGTATAATGGCTTAGTTAAAAAGAGTTGTAGTGTGCAATGCAGGCAGACGTGCTGCAAATATCTTTACAATAGTGTGAATAGACAAAAGTACAATAGCCACGTTTAGGATGCCACTAGGTACACTGACTGTTTGCTAGTATAATGGCTTAGTTAAAAAGAGTTGTAGTGTGCAATGCAGGCAGACGTGCTGCAAATATCTTTACAATAGTGTGAATAGACAAAAGTACAATAGCCACGTTTAGGATGCCACTAGGTACACTGACTGTTTGCTAGTATAATGGCTTAGTTAAAAAGAGTTGGAGTGTGCAATGCAGGCAGACGTGCTGCAAATATCTTTACAATCGTGTGTATAGACAAAAGTACAATAGCCACGTTTAGGATGCCACTAGGTACACTGACTGCTTGCTAGTATAATGGCTTAGTTAAAAAGAGTTGGAGTGTGCAATGCAGGCAGACGTGCTGCAAATATCTTTACAATAGTGTGAATAGACAAAAGTACAATAGCCACGTTTAGGATGCCACTAGGTACACTGACTGTTTGCTAGTATAATGGCTTAGTTAAAAAGAGTTGGAGTGTGCAATGCAGGCAGACGTGATGCAAATATCTTTGCAATAGTGTGACTAGACAAAAGTACAATAGCCACGTTTAGGATGCCACTAGGTACACTGACTGTTTGCTAGTATAATGGCTTAGTTAAAAAGAGTTGGAGTGTGCAATGCAGGCAGACGTGCTGCAAATATCTTTACAATAGTGTGAATAGACAAAAGTACAATAGCCACGTTTAGGATGCCACTAGGTACACTGACTGTTTGCTAGTATAATGGCTTAGTTAAAAAAAGTTGGAGTGTGCAATGCAGGCAGACGTGCTGCAAATATCTTTACAATAGTGTGAATAGACAAAAGTACAATAGCCACGTTTAGGATGCCACTAGGTACACTGACTGTTTGCTAGTATAATGGCTTAGTTAAAAAGAGTTGGAGTGTGCAATGCAGGCAGACGTGCTGCAAATATCTTTACAATAGTGTGAATAGACAAAAGTACAATAGCCACGTTTAGGATGCCACTAGGTACACTGACTGTTTGCTAGTATAATGGCTTAGTTAAAAAGAGTTGTAGTGTGCAATGCAGGCAGACGTGCTGCAAATATCTTTACAATAGTGTGAATAGACAAAAGTACAATAGCCACGTTTAGGATTCCACTAGGTACACTGACTGTTTGCTAGTATAATGGCTTAGTTAAAAAAAGTTGGAGTGTGCAAAGCAGGCAGACGTGCTGCAAATATCTTTACAATAGTGTGAATAGACAAAAGTACAATAGCCACGTTTAGGATGCCACTAGGTACACTGACTGTTTGCTAGTATAATGGCTTAGTTAAAAAAAGTTGGAGTGTGCAATGCAGGCAGACGTGCTGCAAATATCTTTACAATAGTGTGAATAGACAAAAGTACAATAGCCACGTTTAGGATGCCACTAGGTACACTGACTGTTTGCTAGTATAATGGCTTAGTTAAAAAAAGTTGGAGTGTGCAATGCAGGCAGACGTGCTGCAAATATCTTTACAATAGTGTGAATAGACAAAAGTACAATAGCCACGTTTAGGATGCCACTAGGTACACTGACTGTTTGCTAGTATAATGGCTTAGTTAAAAAGAGTTGGAGTGTGCAATGCAGGCAGACGTGCTGCAAATATCTTTACAATAGTGTGAATAGACAAAAGTACAATAGCCACGTTTAGGATGCCACTAGGTACACTGACTGTTTGCTAGTATAATGGCTTAGTTAAAAAGAGTTGTAGTGTGCAATGCAGGCAGACGTGCTGCAAATATCTTTACGATAGTGTGAATAGACAAAAGTACAATAGCCACGTTTAGGATACCACTAGGTACACTGACTGTTTGCTAGTATAATGGCTTAGTTAAAAAGAGTTGGAGTGTGCAATGCAGGCAGACGTGCTGCAAATATCTTTACAATAGTGTGTATAGACAAAAGTACAATAGCCACGTTTAGGATGCCACTAGGTACAATGACTGTTTGCTAGTATAATGGCTTAGTTAAAAAGAGTTGGAGTGTGCAATGCAGGCAGACGTGCTGCAAATATCTTTACAATAGTGTGAATAGACAAAAGTACAATAGCCACGTTTAGGATGCCACTAGGTACACTGACTGTTTGCTAGTATAATGGCTTAGTTAAAAAGAGTTGTAGTGTGCAATGCAGGCAGACGTGCTGCAAATATCTTTACAATAGTGTGAATAGACAAAAGTACAATAGCCACGTTTAGGATGCCACTAGGTACACTGACTGTTTGCTAGTATAATGGCTTAGTTAAAAAGAGTTGGAGTGTGCAATGCAGGCAGACGTGCTGCAAATATCTTTACAATAGTGTGAATAGACAAAAGTACAATAGCCACGTTTAGGATGCCACTAGGTACACTGACTGTTTGCTAGTATAATGGCTTAGTTAAAAAAAGTTGGAGTGTGCAATGCAGGCAGACGTGCTGCAAATATCTTTACAATAGTGTGAATAGACAAAAGTACAATAGCCACGTTTAGGATGCCACTAGGTACACTGACTGTTTGCTAGTATAATGGCTTAGTTAAAAAGAGTTGTAGTGTGCAATGCAGGCAGACGTGCTGCAAATATCTTTACAATAGTGTGAATAGACAAAAGTACAATAGCCACGTTTAGGATGCCACTAGGTACACTGACTGTTTGCTAGTATAATGGCTTAGTTAAAAAAAGTTGGAGTGTGCAATGCAGGCAGACGTGCTGCAAATATCTTTACAATAGTGTGAATAGACAAAAGTACAATAGCCACGTTTAGGATGCCACTAGGTACACTGAATGTTTGCTAGTATAATGGCTTAGTTAAAAAAAGTTGGAGTGTGCAATGCAGGCAGACGTGCTGCAAATATCTTTACAATAGTGTGAATAGACAAAAGTACAATAGCCACGTTTAGGATGCCACTAGGTACACTGACTGTTTGCTAGTATAATGGCTTAGTTAAAAAAAAGTTGGAGTGTGCAATGCAGGCAGACGTGCTGCAAATATCTTTACAATAGTGTGAATAGACAAAAGTACAATAGCCACGTTTAGGATGCCACTAGGTACACTGACTGTTTGCTAGTATAATGGCTTAGTTAAAAAGAGTTGGAGTGTGCAATGCAGGCAGACGTGCTGCAAATATCTTTACAATAGTGTGAATAGACAAAAGTACAATAGCCACGTTTAGGATGCCACTAGGTACTCTGACTGTTTGCTAGTATAATGGCTTAGTTAAAAAGAGTTGTAGTGTGCAATGCAGGCAGACGTGCTGCAAATATCTTTACAATAGTGTGAATAGACAAAAGTACAATAGCCACGTTTAGGATGCCACTAGGTACACTGACTGTTTGCTAGTATAATGGCTTAGTTAAAAAGAGTTGTAGTGTGCAATGCAGGCAGACGTGCTGCAAATATCTTTACAATAGTGTGAATAGACAAAAGTACAATAGCCACGTTTAGGATGCCACTAGGTACACTGACTGTTTGCTAGTATAATGGCTTAGTTAAAAAGAGTTGGAGTGTGCAATGCAGGCAGACGTGCTGCAAATATCTTTACAATAGTGTGTATAGACAAAAGTACAATAGCCACGTTTAGGATGCCACTAGGTACAATGACTGTTTGCTAGTATAATGGCTTAGTTAAAAAGAGTTGGAGTGTGCAATGCAGGCAGACGTGCTGCAAATATCTTTACAATAGTGTGTATAGACAAAAGTACAATAGCCACGTTTAGGATGCCACTAGGTACACTGACTGTTTGCTAGTATAATGGCTTAGTTAAAAAAAAGTTGGAGTGTGCAATGCAGGCAGACGTGCTGCAAATATCTTTACAATAGTGTGAATAGACAAAAGTACAATAGCCACGTTTAGGATGCCACTAGGTACACTGACTGTTTGCTAGTATAATGGCTTAGTTAAAAAAAGTTGGAGTGTGCAATGCAGGCAGACGTGCTGCAAATATCTTTACAATAGTGTGAATAGACAAAAGTACAATAGCCACGTTTAGGATGCCACTAGGTACACTGACTGTTTGCTAGTATAATGGCTTAGTTAAAAAGAGTTGTAGTGTGCAATGCAGGCAGACGTGCTGCAAATATCTTTACAATAGTGTGAATAGACAAAAGTACAATAGCCACGTTTAGGATGCCACTAGGTACACTGACTGTTTGCTAGTATAATGGCTTAGTTAAAAAAAGTTGGAGTGTGCAATGCAGGCAGACGTGCTGCAAATATCTTTACAATAGTGTGAATAGACAAAAGTACAATAGCCACGTTTAGGATGCCACTAGGTACACTGACTGTTTGCTAGTATAATGGCTTAGTTAAAAAAAGTTGGAGTGTGCAATGCAGGCAGACGTGCTGCAAATATCTTTACAATAGTGTGAATAGACAAAAGTACAATAGCCACGTTTAGGATGCCACTAGGTACACTGACTGTTTGCTAGTATAATGGCTTAGTTAAAAAGAGTTGTAGTGTGCAATGCAGGCAGACGTGCTGCAAATATCTTTACAATAGTGTGAATAGACAAAAGTACAATAGCCACGTTTAGGATGCCACTAGGTACACTGACTGTTTGCTAGTATAATGGCTTAGTTAAAAAGAGTTGTAGTGTGCAATGCAGGCAGACGTGCTGCAAATATCTTTACAATAGTGTGAATAGACAAAAGTACAATAGCCACGTTTAGGATGCCACTAGGTACACTGACTGTTTGCTAGTATAATGGCTTAGGTAAAAAAAGTTGGAGTGTGCAATGCAGGCAGACATGCTGCAAATATCTTTACAATAGTGTGAATAGACAAAAGTACAATAGCCACGTTTAGGATGCCACTAGGTACACTGAATGTTTGCTAGTATAATGGCTTAGTTAAAAAAAGTTGGAGTGTGCAATGCAGGCAGACGTGCTGCAAATATCTTTACAATAGTGTGAATAGACAAAAGTACAATAGCCACGTTTAGGATGCCACTAGGTACACTGACTGTTTGCTAGTATAATGGCTTAGTTAAAAAAAGTTGGAGTGTGCAATGCAGGCAGACGTGCTGCAAATATCTTTACAATAGTGTGAATAGACAAAAGTACAATAGCCACGTTTAGGATGCCACTAGGTACACTGACTGTTTGCTAGTATAATGGCTTAGTTAAAAAGAGTTGGAGTGTGCAATGCAGGCAGACGTGCTGCAAATATCTTTACAATAGTGTGAATAGACAAAAGTACAATAGCCACGTTTAGGATGCCACTAGGTACTCTGACTGTTTGCTAGTATAATGGCTTAGTTAAAAAGATTTGTAGTGTGCAATGCAGGCAGACGTGCTGCAAATATCTTTACAATAGTGTGAATAGACAAAAGTACAATAGCCACGTTTAGGATGCCACTAGGTACACTGACTGTTTGCTAGTATAATGGCTTAGTTAAAAAGAGTTGTAGTGTGCAATGCAGGCAGACGTGCTGCAAATATCTTTACAATAGTGTGAATAGACAAAAGTACAATAGCCACGTTTAGGATGCCACTAGGTACACTGACTGTTTGCTAGTATAATGGCTTAGTTAAAAAAAGTTGGAGTGTGCAATGCAGGCAGACGTGCTGCAAATATCTTTACAATAGTGTGAATAGACAAAAGTACAATAGCCACGTTTAGGATGCCACTAGGTACACTGACTGTTTGCTAGTATAATGGCTTAGTTAAAAAGAGTTGGAGTGTGCAATGCAGGCAGACGTGCTGCAAATATCTTTACAATAGTGTGAATAGACAAAAGTACAATAGCCACGTTTAGGATGCCACTAGGCACACTGACTGTTTGCTAGTATAATGGCTTAGTTAAAAAGAGTTGTAGTGTGCAATGCAGGCAGACGTGCTGCAAATATCTTTACAATAGTGTGAATAGACAAAAGTACAATAGCCACGTTTAGGATGCCACTAGGTACACTGACTGTTTGCTAGTATAATGACTTAGTTAAAAAAAGTTGGAGTGTGCAATGCAGGCAGACGTGCTGCAAATATCTTTACAATAGTGTGAATAGACAAAAGTACAATAGCCACGTTTAGGATGCCACTAGGTACACTGAATGTTTGCTAGTATAATGGCTTAGTTAAAAAAAGTTGGAGTATGCAATGCAGGCAGACGTGCTGCAAATATTTTTACAATAGTGTGAATAGACAAAAGTACAATAGCCACGTTTAGGATGCCACTAGGTACACTGACTGTTTGCTAGTATAATGGCTTAGTTAAAAAGAGTTGTAGTGTGCAATGCAGGCAGACGTGCTGCAAATATCTTTACAATAGTGTGAATAGACAAAAGTACAATAGCCACGTTTAGGATGCCACTAGGTACACTGACTGTTTGCTAGTATAATGGCTTAGTTAAAAAGAGTTGTAGTGTGCAATGCAGGCAGACGTGCTGCAAATATCTTTACAATAGTGTGAATAGACAAAAGTACAATAGCCACGTTTAGGATGCCACTAGGTACACTGACTGTTTGCTAGTATAATGGCTTAGTTAAAAAGAGTTGGAGTGTGCAATGCAGGCAGACGTGCTGCAAATATCTTTACAATAGTGTGTATAGACAAAAGTACAATAGCCACGTTTAGGATGCCACTAGGTACAATGACTGTTTGCTAGTATAATGGCTTAGTTAAAAAGAGTTGGAGTGTGCAATGCAGGCAGACGTGCTGCAAATATCTTTACAATAGTGTGAATAGACAAAAGTACAATAGCCACGTTTAGGATGCCACTAGGTACACTGACTGTTTGCTAGTATAATGGCTTAGTTAAAAAGAGTTGGAGTGTGCAATGCAGGCAGACGTGATGCAAATATCTTTGCAATAGTGTGACTAGACAAAAGTACAATAGCCACGTTTAGGATGCCACTAGGTACACTGACTGTTTGCTAGTATAATGGCTTAGTTAAAAAAAGTTGGAGTGTGCAATGCAGGCAGACGTGCTGCAAATATCTTTACAATAGTGTGAATAGACAAAAGTACAATAGCCACGTTTAGGATGCCACTAGGTACACTGACTGTTTGCTAGTATAATGGCTTAGTTAAAAAAAGTTGGAGTGTGCAATGCAGGCAGACGTGCTGCAAATATCTTTACAATAGTGTGAATAGACAAAAGTACAATAGCCACGTTTAGGATGCCACTAGGTACACTGACTGTTTGCTAGTATAATGGCTTAGTTAAAAAGAGTTGTAGTGTGCAATGCAGGCAGACGTGCTGCAAATATCTTTACAATAGTGTGAATAGACAAAAGTACAATAGCCACGTTTAGGATGCCACTAGGTACACTGACTGTTTGCTAGTATAATGGCTTAGTTAAAAAGAGTTGTAGTGTGCAATGCAGGCAGACGTGCTGCAAATATCTTTACAATAGTGTGAATAGACAAAAGTACAATAGCCACGTTTAGGATGCCACTAGGTACACTGACTGTTTGCTAGTATAATGGCTTAGGTAAAAAAAGTTGGAGTGTGCAATGCAGGCAGACGTGCTGCAAATATCTTTACAATAGTGTGAATAGACAAAAGTACAATAGCCACGTTTAGGATGCCACTAGGTACTCTGACTGTTTGCTAGTATAATGGCTTAGTTAAAAAGAGTTGTAGTGTGCAATGCAGGCAGACGTGCTGCAAATATCTTTACAATAGTGTGAATAGACAAAAGTACAATAGCCACGTTTAGGATGCCACTAGGTACACTGACTGTTTGCTAGTATAATGGCTTAGTTAAAAAGAGTTGTAGTGTGTAATGCAGGCAGACGTGCTGCAAATATCTTTACAATAGTGTGAATAGACAAAAGTACAATAGCCACGTTTAGGATGCCACTAGGTACACTGACTGTTTGCTAGTATAATGGCTTAGTTAAAAAGAGTTGGAGTGTGCAATGCAGGCAGACGTGCTGCAAATATCTTTACAATAGTGTGTATAGACAAAAGTACAATAGCCACGTTTAGGATGCCACTAGGTACAATGACTGTTTGCTAGTATAATGGCTTAGTTAAAAAGAGTTGGAGTGTGCAATGCAGGCAGACGTGCTGCAAATATCTTTACAATAGTGTGAATAGACAAAAGTACAATAGCCACGTTTAGGATGCCACTAGGTACACTGACTGTTTGCTAGTATAATGGCTTAGTTAAAAAGAGTTGGAGTGTGCAATGCAGGCAGACGTGATGCAAATATCTTTGCAATAGTGTGACTAGACAAAAGTACAATAGCCACGTTTAGGATGCCACTAGGTACACTGACTGTTTGCTAGTATAATGGCTTAGTTAAAAAAAGTTGGAGTGTGCAATGCAGGCAGACGTGCTGCAAATATCTTTACAATAGTGTGAATAGACAAAAGTACAATAGCCACGTTTAGGATGCCACTAGGTACACTGACTGTTTGCTAGTATAATGGCTTAGTTAAAAAAAGTTGGAGTGTGCAATGCAGGCAGACGTGCTGCAAATATCTTTACAATAGTGTGAATAGACAAAAGTACAATAGCCACGTTTAGGATGCCACTAGGTACACTGACTGTTTGCTAGTATAATGGCTTAGTTAAAAAGAGTTGTAGTGTGCAATGCAGGCAGACGTGCTGCAAATATCTTTACAATAGTGTGAATAGACAAAAGTACAATAGCCACGTTTAGGATGCCACTAGGTACACTGACTGTTTGCTAGTATAATGGCTTAGTTAAAAAGAGTTGTAGTGTGCAATGCAGGCAGACGTGCTGCAAATATCTTTACAATAGTGTGAATAGACAAAAGTACAATAGCCACGTTTAGGATGCCACTAGGTACACTGACTGTTTGCTAGTATAATGGCTTAGGTAAAAAAAGTTGGAGTGTGCAATGCAGGCAGACATGCTGCAAATATCTTTACAATAGTGTGAATAGACAAAAGTACAATAGCCACGTTTAGGATGCCACTAGGTACACTGAATGTTTGCTAGTATAATGGCTTAGTTAAAAAAAGTTGGAGTGTGCAATGCAGGCAGACGTGCTGCAAATATCTTTACAATAGTGTGAATAGACAAAAGTACAATAGCCACGTTTAGGATGCCACTAGGTACACTGACTGTTTGCTAGTATAATGGCTTAGTTAAAAAAAGTTGGAGTGTGCAATGCAGGCAGACGTGCTGCAAATATCTTTACAATAGTGTGAATAGACAAAAGTACAATAGCCACGTTTAGGATGCCACTAGGTACACTGACTGTTTGCTAGTATAATGGCTTAGTTAAAAAGAGTTGGAGTGTGCAATGCAGGCAGACGTGCTGCAAATATCTTTACAATAGTGTGAATAGACAAAAGTACAATAGCCACGTTTAGGATGCCACTAGGTACTCTGACTGTTTGCTAGTATAATGGCTTAGTTAAAAAGATTTGTAGTGTGCAATGCAGGCAGACGTGCTGCAAATATCTTTACAATAGTGTGAATAGACAAAAGTACAATAGCCACGTTTAGGATGCCACTAGGTACACTGACTGTTTGCTAGTATAATGGCTTAGTTAAAAAGAGTTGTAGTGTGCAATGCAGGCAGACGTGCTGCAAATATCTTTACAATAGTGTGAATAGACAAAAGTACAATAGCCACGTTTAGGATGCCACTAGGTACACTGACTGTTTGCTAGTATAATGGCTTAGTTAAAAAAAGTTGGAGTGTGCAATGCAGGCAGACGTGCTGCAAATATCTTTACAATAGTGTGAATAGACAAAAGTACAATAGCCACGTTTAGGATGCCACTAGGTACACTGACTGTTTGCTAGTATAATGGCTTAGTTAAAAAGAGTTGGAGTGTGCAATGCAGGCAGACGTGCTGCAAATATCTTTACAATAGTGTGAATAGACAAAAGTACAATAGCCACGTTTAGGATGCCACTAGGTACACTGACTGTTTGCTAGTATAATGGCTTAGTTAAAAAGAGTTGTAGTGTGCAATGCAGGCAGACGTGCTGCAAATATCTTTACAATAGTGTTAATAGACAAAAGTACAATAGCCACGTTTAGGATGCCACTAGGTACACTGACTGTTTGCTAGTATAATGACTTAGTTAAAAAAAGTTGGAGTGTGCAATGCAGGCAGACGTGCTGCAAATATCTTTACAATAGTGTGAATAGACAAAAGTACAATAGCCACGTTTAGGATGCCACTAGGTACACTGAATGTTTGCTAGTATAATGGCTTAGTTAAAAAAAGTTGGAGTATGCAATGCAGGCAGACGTGCTGCAAATATTTTTACAATAGTGTGAATAGACAAAAGTACAATAGCCACGTTTAGGATGCCACTAGGTACACTGACTGTTTGCTAGTATAATGGCTTAGTTAAAAAGAGTTGTAGTGTGCAATGCAGGCAGACGTGCTGCAAATATCTTTACAATAGTGTGAATAGACAAAAGTACAATAGCCACGTTTAGGATGCCACTAGGTACACTGACTGTTTGCTAGTATAATGGCTTAGTTAAAAAAAGTTGGAGTGTGCAATGCAGGCAGACGTGCTGCAAATATCTTTACAATAGTGTGAATAGACAAAAGTACAATAGCCACGTTTAGGATGCCACTAGGTACACTGAATGTTTGCTAGTATAATGGCTTAGTTAAAAAAAGTTGGAGTATGCAATGCAGGCAGACGTGCTGCAAATATTTTTACAATAGTGTGAATAGACAAAAGTACAATAGCCACGTTTAGGATGCCACTAGGTACACTGACTGTTTGCTAGTATAATGGCTTAGTTAAAAAAAGTTGGAGTGTGCAATGCAGGCAGACGTGCTGCAAATATCTTTACAATAGTGTGAATAGACAAAAGTACAATAGCCACGTTTAGGATGCCACTAGGTACACTGACTGTTTGCTAGTATAATGGCTTAGTTAAAAAAAGTTGGAGTGTGCAATGCAGGCAGACGTGCTGCAAATATCTTTACAATAGTGTGAATAGACAAAAGTACAATAGCCACGTTTAGGATGCCACTAGGTACACTGACTGTTTGCTAGTATAATGGCTTAGTTAAAAAGAGTTGTAGTGTGCAATGCAGGCAGACATGCTGCAAATATCTTTACAATAGTGTGAATAGACAAAAGTACAATAGCCACGTTTAGGATGCCACTAGGTACACTGACTGTTTGCTAGTATAATGGCTTAGTTAAAAAGAGTTGGAGTGTGCAATGCAGGCAGACGTGCTGCAAATATCTTTACAATAGTGTGAATAGACAAAAGTACAATAGCCACGTTTAGGATGCCACTAGGTACTCTGACTGTTTGCTAGTATAATGGCTTAGTTAAAAAGAGTTGTAGTGTGCAATGCAGGCAGACGTGCTGCAAATATCTTTACAATAGTGTGAATAGACAAAAGTACAATAGCCACGTTTAGGATGCCACTAGGTACACTGACTGTTTGCTAGTATAATGGCTTAGTTAAAAAGAGTTGTAGTGTGCAATGCAGGCAGACGTTCTGCAAATATCTTTACAATAGTGTGAATAGACAAAAGTACAATAGCCACGTTTAGGATGCCACTAGGTACACTGACTGTTTGCTAGTATAATGGCTTAGTTAAAAAGAGTTGGAGTGTGCAATGCAGGCAGACGTGCTGCAAATATCTTTACAATAGTGTGTATAGACAAAAGTACAATAGCCACGTTTAGGATGCCACTAGGTACAATGACTGTTTGCTAGTATAATGGCTTAGTTAAAAAGAGTTGGAGTGTGCAATGCAGGCAGACGTGCTGCAAATATCTTTACAATAGTGTGAATAGACAAAAGTACAATAGCCACGTTTAGGATGCCACTAGGTACACTGACTGTTTGCTAGTATAATGGCTTAGTTAAAAAGAGTTGGAGTGTGCAATGCAGGCAGACGTGATGCAAATATCTTTGCAATAGTGTGACTAGACAAAAGTACAATAGCCACGTTTAGGATGCCACTAGGTACACTGACTGTTTGCTAGTATAATGGCTTAGTTAAAAAAAGTTGGAGTGTGCAATGCAGGCAGACGTGCTGCAAATATCTTTACAATAGTGTGAATAGACAAAAGTACAATAGCCACGTTTAGGATGCCACTAGGTACACTGAATGTTTGCTAGTATAATGGCTTAGTTAAAAAAAGTTGGAGTGTGCAATGCAGGCAGACGTGCTGCAAATATCTTTACAATAGTGTGAATAGACAAAAGTACAATAGCCACGTTTAGGATGCCACTAGGTACACTGACTGTTTGCTAGTATAATGGCTTAGTTAAAAAAAAGTTGGAGTGTGCAATGCAGGCAGACGTGCTGCAAATATCTTTACAATAGTGTGAATAGACAAAAGTACAATAGCCACGTTTAGGATGCCACTAGGTACACTGACTGTTTGCTAGTATAATGGCTTAGTTAAAAAGAGTTGGAGTGTGCAATGCAGGCAGACGTGCTGCAAATATCTTTACAATAGTGTGAATAGACAAAAGTACAATAGCCACGTTTAGGATGCCACTAGGTACTCTGACTGTTTGCTAGTATAATGGCTTAGTTAAAAAGAGTTGTAGTGTGCAATGCAGGCAGACGTGCTGCAAATATCTTTACAATAGTGTGAATAGACAAAAGTACAATAGCCACGTTTAGGATGCCACTAGGTACACTGACTGTTTGCTAGTATAATGGCTTAGTTAAAAAGAGTTGTAGTGTGCAATGCAGGCAGACGTGCTGCAAATATCTTTACAATAGTGTGAATAGACAAAAGTACAATAGCCACGTTTAGGATGCCACTAGGTACACTGACTGTTTGCTAGTATAATGGCTTAGTTAAAAAGAGTTGGAGTGTGCAATGCAGGCAGACGTGCTGCAAATATCTTTACAATAGTGTGTATAGACAAAAGTACAATAGCCACGTTTAGGATGCCACTAGGTACAATGACTGTTTGCTAGTATAATGGCTTAGTTAAAAAGAGTTGGAGTGTGCAATGCAGGCAGACGTGCTGCAAATATCTTTACAATAGTGTGAATAGACAAAAGTACAATAGCCACGTTTAGGATGCCACTAGGTACACTGACTGTTTGCTAGTATAATGGCTTAGTTAAAAAGAGTTGGAGTGTGCAATGCAGGCAGACGTGATGCAAATATCTTTGCAATAGTGTGACTAGACAAAAGTACAATAGCCACGTTTAGGATGCCACTAGGTACACTGACTGTTTGCTAGTATAATGGCTTAGTTAAAAAAAGTTGGAGTGTGCAATGCAGGCAGACGTGCTGCAAATATCTTTACAATAGTGTGAATAGACAAAAGTACAATAGCCACGTTTAGGATGCCACTAGGTACACTGATTGTTTGCTAGTATAATGGCTTAGTTAAAAAAAGTTGGAGTGTGCAATGCAGGCAGACGTGCTGCAAATATCTTTACAATAGTGTGAATAGACAAAAGTACAATAGCCACGTTTAGGATGCCACTAGGTACACTGACTGTTTGCTAGTATAATGGCTTAGTTAAAAAGAGTTGTAGTGTGCAATGCAGGCAGACGTGCTGCAAATATCTTTACAATAGTGTGAATAGACAAAAGTACAATAGCCACGTTTAGGATGCCACTAGGTACACTGACTGTTTGCTAGTATAATGGCTTAGTTAAAAAGAGTTGTAGTGTGCAATGCAGGCAGACGTGCTGCAAATATCTTTACAATAGTGTGAATAGACAAAAGTACAATAGCCACGTTTAGGATGCCACTAGGTACACTGACTGTTTGCTAGTATAATGGCTTAGGTAAAAAAAGTTGGAGTGTGCAATGCAGGCAGACATGCTGCAAATATCTTTACAATAGTGTGAATAGACAAAAGTACAATAGCCACGTTTAGGATGCCACTAGGTACACTGAATGTTTGCTAGTATAATGGCTTAGTTAAAAAAAGTTGGAGTGTGCAATGCAGGCAGACGTGCTGCAAATATCTTTACAATAGTGTGAATAGACAAAATTACAATAGCCACGTTTAGGATGCCACTAGGTACACTGACTGTTTGCTAGTATAATGGCTTAGTTAAAAAAAGTTGGAGTGTGCAATGCAGGCAGACGTGCTGCAAATATCTTTACAATAGTGTGAATAGACAAAAGTACAATAGCCACGTTTAGGATGCCACTAGGTACACTGACTGTTTGCTAGTATAATGGCTTAGTTAAAAAGAGTTGGAGTGTGCAATGCAGGCAGACGTGCTGCAAATATCTTTACAATAGTGTGAATAGACAAAAGTACAATAGCCACGTTTAGGATGCCACTAGGTACTCTGACTGTTTGCTAGTATAATGGCTTAGTTAAAAAGATTTGTAGTGTGCAATGCAGGCAGACGTGCTGCAAATATCTTTACAATAGTGTGAATAGACAAAAGTACAATAGCCACGTTTAGGATGCCACTAGGTACACTGACTGTTTGCTAGTATAATGGCTTAGTTAAAAAGAGTTGTAGTGTGCAATGCAGGCAGACGTGCTGCAAATATCTTTACAATAGTGTGAATAGACAAAAGTACAATAGCCACGTTTAGGATGCCACTAGGTACACTGACTGTTTGCTAGTATAATGGCTTAGTTAAAAAGAGTTGGAGTGTGCAATGCAGGCAGACGTGCTGCAAATATCTTTACAATAGTGTGTATAGACAAAAGTACAATAGCCACGTTTAGGATGCCACTAGGTACAATGACTGTTTGCTAGTATAATGGCTTAGTTAAAAAGAGTTGGAGTGTGCAATGCAGGCAGACGTGCTGCAAATATCTTTACAATAGTGTGAATAGACAAAAGTACAATAGCCACGTTTAGGATGCCACTAGGTACACTGACTGTTTGCTAGTATAATGGCTTAGTTAAAAAGAGTTGGAGTGTGCAATGCAGGCAGACGTGATGCAAATATCTTTGCAATAGTGTGACTAGACAAAAGTACAATAGCCACGTTTAGGATGCCACTAGGTACACTGACTGTTTGCTAGTATAATGGCTTAGTTAAAAAAAGTTGGAGTGTGCAATGCAGGCAGACGTGCTGCAAATATCTTTACAATAGTGTGAATAGACAAAAGTACAATAGCCACGTTTAGGATGCCACTAGGTACACTGACTGTTTGCTAGTATAATGGCTTAGTTAAAAAAAGTTGGAGTGTGCAATGCAGGCAGACGTGCTGCAAATATCTTTACAATAGTGTGAATAGACAAAAGTACAATAGCCACGTTTAGGATGCCACTAGGTACACTGACTGTTTGCTAGTATAATGGCTTAGTTAAAAAGAGTTGTAGTGTGCAATGCAGGCAGACGTGCTGCAAATATCTTTACAATAGTGTGAATAGACAAAAGTACAATAGCCACGTTTAGGATGCCACTAGGTACACTGACTGTTTGCTAGTATAATGGCTTAGTTAAAAAGAGTTGTAGTGTGCAATGCAGGCAGACGTGCTGCAAATATCTTTACAATAGTGTGAATAGACAAAAGTACAATAGCCACGTTTAGGATGCCACTAGGTACACTGACTGTTTGCTAGTATAATGGCTTAGGTAAAAAAAGTTGGAGTGTGCAATGCAGGCAGACGTGCTGCAAATATCTTTACAATAGTGTGAATAGACAAAAGTACAATAGCCACGTTTAGGATGCCACTAGGTACTCTGACTGTTTGCTAGTATAATGGCTTAGTTAAAAAGAGTTGTAGTGTGCAATGCAGGCAGACGTGCTGCAAATATCTTTACAATAGTGTGAATAGACAAAAGTACAATAGCCACGTTTAGGATGCCACTAGGTACACTGACTGTTTGCTAGTATAATGGCTTAGTTAAAAAGAGTTGTAGTGTGCAATGCAGGCAGACGTGCTGCAAATATCTTTACAATAGTGTGAATAGACAAAAGTACAATAGCCACGTTTAGGATGCCACTAGGTACACTGACTGTTTGCTAGTATAATGGCTTAGTTAAAAAGAGTTGGAGTGTGCAATGCAGGCAGACGTGCTGCAAATATCTTTACAATAGTGTGTATAGACAAAAGTACAATAGCCACGTTTAGGATGCTACTAGGTACAATGACTGTTTGCTAGTATAATGGCTTAGTTAAAAAGAGTTGGAGTGTGCAATGCAGGCAGACGTGCTGCAAATATCTTTACAATAGTGTGAATAGACAAAAGTACAATAGCCACGTTTAGGATGCCACTAGGTACACTGACTGTTTGCTAGTATAATGGCTTAGTTAAAAAGAGTTGGAGTGTGCAATGCAGGCAGACGTGATGCAAATATCTTTGCAATAGTGTGACTAGACAAAAGTACAATAGCCACGTTTAGGATGCCACTAGGTACACTGACTGTTTGCTAGTATAATGGCTTAGTTAAAAAAAGTTGGAGTGTGCAATGCAGGCAGACGTGCTGCAAATATCTTTACAATAGTGTGAATAGACAAAAGTACAATAGCCACGTTTAGGATGCCACTAGGTACACTGACTGTTTGCTAGTATAATGGCTTAGTTAAAAAGAGTTGGAGTGTGCAATGCAGGCAGACGTGCTGCAAATATCTTTACAATAGTGTGTATAGACAAAAGTACAATAGCCACGTTTAGGATGCCACTAGGTACACTGACTGTTTGCTAGTATAATGGCTTAGTTAAAAAGAGTTGTAGTGTGCAATGCAGGCAGACGTGCTGCAAATATCTTTACAATAGTGTGAATAGACAAAAGTACAATAGCCACGTTTAGGATGCCACTAGGTACACTGACTGTTTGCTAGTATAATGGCTTAGGTAAAAAAAGTTGGAGTGTGCAATGCAGGCAGACATGCTGCAAATATCTTTACAATAGTGTGAATAGACAAAAGTACAATAGCCACGTTTAGGATGCCACTAGGTACACTGAATGTTTGCTAGTATAATGGCTTAGTTAAAAAAAGTTGGAGTGTGCAATGCAGGCAGACGTGCTGCAAATATCTTTACAATAGTGTGAATAGACAAAAGTACAATAGCCACGTTTAGGATGCCACTAGGTACACTGACTGTTTGCTAGTATAATGGCTTAGTTAAAAAAAGTTGGAGTGTGCAATGCAGGCAGACGTGCTGCAAATATCTTTACAATAGTGTGAATAGACAAAAGTACAATAGCCACGTTTAGGATGCCACTAGGTACACTGACTGTTTGCTAGTATAATGGCTTAGTTAAAAAGAGTTGGAGTGTGCAATGCAGGCAGACGTGCTGCAAATATCTTTACAATAGTGTGAATAGACAAAAGTACAATAGCCACGTTTAGGATGCCACTAGGTACTCTGACTGTTTGCTAGTATAATGGCTTAGTTAAAAAGATTTGTAGTGTGCAATGCAGGCAGACGTGCTGCAAATATCTTTACAATAGTGTGAATAGACAAAAGTACAATAGCCACGTTTAGGATGCCACTAGGTACACTGACTGTTTGCTAGTATAATGGCTTAGTTAAAAAGAGTTGTAGTGTGCAATGCAGGCAGACGTGCTGCAAATATCTTTACAATAGTGTGAATAGACAAAAGTACAATAGCCACGTTTAGGATGCCACTAGGTACACTGACTGTTTGCTAGTATAATGGCTTAGTTAAAAAAAGTTGGAGTGTGCAATGCAGGCAGACGTGCTGCAAATATCTTTACAATAGTGTGAATAGACAAAAGTACAATAGCCACGTTTAGGATGCCACTAGGTACACTGACTGTTTGCTAGTATAATGGCTTAGTTAAAAAGAGTTGGAGTGTGCAATGCAGGCAGACGTGCTGCAAATATCTTTACAATAGTGTGAATAGACAAAAGTACAATAGCCACGTTTAGGATGCCACTAGGTACACTGACTGTTTGCTAGTATAATGGCTTAGTTAAAAAGAGTTGTAGTGTGCAATGCAGGCAGACGTGCTGCAAATATCTTTACAATAGTGTGAATAGACAAAAGTACAATAGCCACGTTTAGGATGCCACTAGGTACACTGACTGTTTGCTAGTATAATGACTTAGTTAAAAAAAGTTGGAGTGTGCAATGCAGGCAGACGTGCTGCAAATATCTTTACAATAGTGTGAATAGACAAAAGTACAATAGCCACGTTTAGGATGCCACTAGGTACACTGAATGTTTGCTAGTATAATGGCTTAGTTAAAAAAAGTTGGAGTATGCAATGCAGGCAGACGTGCTGCAAATATTTTTACAATAGTGTGAATAGACAAAAGTACAATAGCCACGTTTAGGATGCCACTAGGTACACTGACTGTTTGCTAGTATAATGGCTTAGTTAAAAAGAGTTGTAGTGTGCAATGCAGGCAGACGTGCTGCAAATATCTTTACAATAGTGTGAATAGACAAAAGTACAATAGCCACGTTTAGGATGCCACTAGGTACACTGACTGTTTGCTAGTATAATGGCTTAGTTAAAAAAAGTTGGAGTGTGCAATGCAGGCAGACGTGCTGCAAATATCTTTACAATAGTGTGAATAGACAAAAGTACAATAGCCACGTTTAGGATGCCACTAGGTACACTGAATGTTTGCTAGTATAATGGCTTAGTTAAAAAAAGTTGGAGTATGCAATGCAGGCAGACGTGCTGCAAATATTTTTACAATAGTGTGAATAGACAAAAGTACAATAGCCACGTTTAGGATGCCACTAGGTACACTGACTGTTTGCTAGTATAATGGCTTAGTTAAAAAAAGTTGGAGTGTGCAATGCAGGCAGACGTGCTGCAAATATCTTTACAATAGTGTGAATAGACAAAAGTACAATAGCCACGTTTAGGATGCCACTAGGTACACTGACTGTTTGCTAGTATAATGGCTTAGTTAAAAAAAGTTGGAGTGTGCAATGCAGGCAGACGTGCTGCAAATATCTTTACAATAGTGTGAATAGACAAAAGTACAATAGCCACGTTTAGGATGCCACTAGGTACACTGACTGTTTGCTAGTATAATGGCTTAGTTAAAAAGAGTTGTAGTGTGCAATGCAGGCAGACATGCTGCAAATATCTTTACAATAGTGTGAATAGACAAAAGTACAATAGCCACGTTTAGGATGCCACTAGGTACACTGACTGTTTGCTAGTATAATGGCTTAGTTAAAAAGAGTTGGAGTGTGCAATGCAGGCAGACGTGCTGCAAATATCTTTACAATAGTGTGAATAGACAAAAGTACAATAGCCACGTTTAGGATGCCACTAGGTACTCTGACTGTTTGCTAGTATAATGGCTTAGTTAAAAAAAGTTGTAGTGTGCAATGCAGGCAGACGTGCTGCAAATATCTTTACAATAGTGTGAATAGACAAAAGTACAATAGCCACGTTTAGGATGCCACTAGGTACACTGACTGTTTGCTAGTATAATGGCTTAGTTAAAAAGAGTTGTAGTGTGCAATGCAGGCAGACGTGCTGCAAATATCTTTACAATAGTGTGAATAGACAAAAGTACAATAGCCACGTTTAGGATGCCACTAGGTACACTGACTGTTTGCTAGTATAATGGCTTAGTTAAAAAGAGTTGGAGTGTGCAATGCAGGCAGACGTGCTGCAAATATCTTTACAATAGTGTGTATAGACAAAAGTACAATAGCCACGTTTAGGAT
This sequence comes from Anomaloglossus baeobatrachus, assembly GCF_048569485.1. Taxonomy (NCBI): domain Eukaryota; kingdom Metazoa; phylum Chordata; class Amphibia; order Anura; family Aromobatidae; genus Anomaloglossus; species Anomaloglossus baeobatrachus. Next base: position 191,552,324 of record NC_134359.1, read on the forward strand.
GCCACTAGGTACAATGACTGTTTGCTAGTATAATGGCTTAGTTAAAAAGAGTTGGAGTGTGCAATGCAGGCAGACGTGCTGCAAATATCTTTACAATAGTGTGAATAGACAAAAGTACAATAGCCACGTTTAGGATGCCACTAGGTACACTGACTGTTTGCTAGTATAATGGCTTAGTTAAAAAGAGTTGGAGTGTGCAATGCAGGCAGACGTGATGCAAATATCTTTGCAATAGTGTGACTAGACAAAAGTACAATAGCCACGTTTAGGATGCCACTAGGTACACTGACTGTTTGCTAGTATAATGGCTTAGTTAAAAAAAGTTGGAGTGTGCAATGCAGGCAGACGTGCTGCAAATATCTTTACAATAGTGTGAATAGACAAAAGTACAATAGCCACGTTTAGGATGCCACTAGGTACACTGAATGTTTGCTAGTATAATGGCTTAGTTAAAAAAAGTTGGAGTGTGCAATGCAGGCAGACGTGCTGCAAATATCTTTACAATAGTGTGAATAGACAAAAGTACAATAGCCACGTTTAGGATGCCACTAGGTACAATGACTGTTTGCTAGTATAATGGCTTAGTTAAAAAAAAGTTGGAGTGTGCAATGCAGGCAGACGTGCTGCAAATATCTTTACAATAGTGTGAATAGACAAAAGTACAATAGCCACGTTTAGGATGCCACTAGGTACACTGACTGTTTGCTAGTATAATGGCTTAGTTAAAAAGAGTTGGAGTGTGCAATGCAGGCAGACGTGCTGCAAATATCTTTACAATAGTGTGAATAGACAAAAGTACAATAGCCACGTTTAGGATGCCACTAGGTACTCTGACTGTTTGCTAGTATAATGGCTTAGTTAAAAAGAGTTGTAGTGTGCAATGCAGGCAGACGTGCTGCAAATATCTTTACAATAGTGTGAATAGACAAAAGTACAATAGCCACGTTTAGGATGCCACTAGGTACACTGACTGTTTGCTAGTATAATGGCTTAGTTAAAAAGAGTTGTAGTGTGCAATGCAGGCAGACGTGCTGCAAATATCTTTACAATAGTGTGAATAGACAAAAGTACAATAGCCACGTTTAGGATGCCACTAGGTACACTGACTGTTTGCTAGTATAATGGCTTAGTTAAAAAGAGTTGGAGTGTGCAATGCAGGCAGACGTGATGCAAATATCTTTGCAATAGTGTGACTAGACAAAAGTACAATAGCCATGTTTAGGATGCCACTAGGTACACTGACTTTGCTAGTATAATGGCTTAGTTAAAAAAAGTTGGAGTGTGCAATGCAGGCAGACGTGCTGCAAATATCTTTACAATAGTGTGAATAGACAAAAGTACAATAGCCACGTTTAGGATGCCACTAGGTACACTGAATGTTTGCTAGTATAATGGCTTAGTTAAAAAAAGTTGGAGTGTGCAATGCAGGCAGACGTGCTGCAAATATCTTTACAATAGTGTGAATAGACAAAAGTACAATAGCCACGTTTAGGATGCCACTAGGTACACTGACTGTTTGCTAGTATAATGGCTTAGTTAAAAAAAAGTTGGAGTGTGCAATGCAGGCAGACGTGCTGCAAATATCTTTACAATAGTGTGAATAGACAAAAGTACAATAGCCACGTTTAGGATGCCACTAGGTACACTGACTGTTTGCTAGTATAATGGCTTAGTTAAAAAGAGTTGGAGTGTGCAATGCAGGCAGACGTGCTGCAAATATCTTTACAATAGTGTGAATAGACAAAAGTACAATAGCCACGTTTAGGATGCCACTAGGTACTCTGACTGTTTGCTAGTATAATGGCTTAGTTAAAAAGAGTTGTAGTGTGCAATGCAGGCAGACGTGCTGCAAATATCTTTACAATAGTGTGAATAGACAAAAGTACAATAGCCACGTTTAGGATGCCACTAGGTACACTGACTGTTTGCTAGTATAATGGCTTAGTTAAAAAGAGTTGTAGTGTGCAATGCAGGCAGACGTGCTGCAAATATCTTTACAATAGTGTGAATAGACAAAAGTACAATAGCCACGTTTAGGATGCCACTAGGTACACTGACTGTTTGCTAGTATAATGGCTTAGTTAAAAAGAGTTGGAGTGTGCAATGCAGGCAGACGTGCTGCAAATATCTTTACAATAGTGTGTATAGACAAAAGTACAATAGCCACGTTTAGGATGCCACTAGGTACAATGACTGTTTGCTAGTATAATGGCTTAGTTAAAAAGAGTTGGAGTGTGCAATGCAGGCAGACGTGCTGCAAATATCTTTACAATAGTGTGAATAGACAAAAGTACAATAGCCACGTTTAGGATGCCACTAGGTACACTGACTGTTTGCTAGTATAATGGCTTAGTTAAAAAGAGTTGGAGTGTGCAATGCAGGCAGACGTGATGCAAATATCTTTGCAATAGTGTGACTAGACAAAAGTACAATAGCCACGTTTAGGATGCCACTAGGTACACTGACTGTTTGCTAGTATAATGGCTTAGTTAAAAAAAGTTGGAGTGTGCAATGCAGGCAGACGTGCTGCAAATATCTTTACAATAGTGTGAATAGACAAAAGTACAATAGCCACGTTTAGGATGCCACTAGGTACACTGACTGTTTGCTAGTATAATGGCTTAGTTAAAAAAAGTTGGAGTGTGCAATGCAGGCAGACGTGCTGCAAATATCTTTACAATAGTGTGAATAGACAAAAGTACAATAGCCACGTTTAGGATGCCACTAGGTACACTGACTGTTTGCTAGTATAATGGCTTAGTTAAAAAGAGTTGTAGTGTGCAATGCAGGCAGACGTGCTGCAAATATCTTTACAATAGTGTGAATAGACAAAAGTACAATAGCCACGTTTAGGATGCCACTAGGTACACTGACTGTTTGCTAGTATAATGGCTTAGTTAAAAAGAGTTGTAGTGTGCAATGCAGGCAGACGTGCTGCAAATATCTTTACAATAGTGTGAATAGACAAAAGTACAATAGCCACGTTTAGGATGCCACTAGGTACACTGACTGTTTGCTAGTATAATGGCTTAGGTAAAAAAAGTTGGAGTGTGCAATGCAGGCAGACATGCTGCAAATATCTTTACAATAGTGTGAATAGACAAAAGTACAATAGCCACGTTTAGGATGCCACTAGGTACACTGAATGTTTGCTAGTATAATGGCTTAGTTAAAAAAAGTTGGAGTGTGCAATGCAGGCAGACGTGCTGCAAATATCTTTACAATAGTGTGAATAGACAAAAGTACAATAGCCACGTTTAGGATGCCACTAGGTACTCTGACTGTTTGCTAGTATAATGGCTTAGTTAAAAAGAGTTGTAGTGTGCAATGCAGGCAGACGTGCTGCAAATATCTTTACAATAGTGTGAATAGACAAAAGTACAATAGCCACGTTTAGGATGCCACTAGGTACACTGACTGTTTGCTAGTATAATGGCTTAGTTAAAAAGAGTTGTAGTGTGCAATGCAGGCAGACGTGCTGCAAATATCTTTACAATAGTGTGAATAGACAAAAGTACAATAGCCACGTTTAGGATGCCACTAGGTACACTGACTGTTTGCTAGTATAATGGCTTAGTTAAAAAGAGTTGGAGTGTGCAATGCAGGCAGACGTGCTGCAAATATCTTTACAATAGTGTGTATAGACAAAAGTACAATAGCCACGTTTAGGATGCCACTAGGTACAATGACTGTTTGCTAGTATAATGGCTTAGTTAAAAAGAGTTGGAGTGTGCAATGCAGGCAGACGTGCTGCAAATATCTTTACAATAGTGTGAATAGACAAAAGTACAATAGCCACGTTTAGGATGCCACTAGGTACACTGACTGTTTGCTAGTATAATGGCTTAGTTAAAAAGAGTTGGAGTGTGCAATGCAGGCAGACGTGATGCAAATATCTTTGCAATAGTGTGACTAGACAAAAGTACAATAGCCACGTTTAGGATGCCACTAGGTACACTGACTGTTTGCTAGTATAATGGCTTAGTTAAAAAAGTTGGAGTGTGCAATGCAGGCAGACGTGCTGCAAATATCTTTACAATAGTGTGAATAGACAAAAGTACAATAGCCACGTTTAGGATGCCACTAGGTACACTGAATGTTTGCTAGTATAATGGCTTAGTTAAAAAAAGTTGGAGTGTGCAATGCAGGCAGACGTGCTGCAAATATCTTTACAATAGTGTGAATAGACAAAAGTACAATAGCCACGTTTAGGATGCCACTAGGTACACTGACTGTTTGCTAGTATAATGGCTTAGTTAAAAAGAGTTGGAGTGTGCAATGCAGGCAGACGTGCTGCAAATATCTTTACAATAGTGTGAATAGACAAAAGTACAATAGCCACGTTTAGGATGCCACTAGGTACTCTGACTGTTTGCTAGTATAATGGCTTAGTTAAAAAGAGTTGTAGTGTGCAATGCAGGCAGACGTGCTGCAAATATCTTTACAATAGTGTGAATAGACAAAAGTACAATAGCCACGTTTAGGATGCCACTAGGTACACTGACTGTTTGCTAGTATAATGGCTTAGTTAAAAAGAGTTGTAGTGTGCAATGCAGGCAGACGTGCTGCAAATATCTTTACAATAGTGTGAATAGAACAAAAGTACAATAGCCACGTTTAGGATGCCACTAGGTACACTGACTGTTTGCTAGTATAATGGCTTAGTTAAAAAGAGTTGGAGTGTGCAATGCAGGCAGACGTGCTGCAAATATCTTTACAATAGTGTGTATAGACAAAAGTACAATAGCCACGTTTAGGATGCCACTAGGTACAATGACTGTTTGCTAGTATAATGGCTTAGTTAAAAAGAGTTGGAGTGTGCAATGCAGGCAGACGTGCTGCAAATATCTTTACAATAGTGTGAATAGACAAAAGTACAATAGCCACGTTTAGGATGCCACTAGGTACACTGACTGTTTGCTAGTATAATGGCTTAGTTAAAAAGAGTTGGAGTGTGCAATGCAGGCAGACGTGCTGCAAATATCTTTACAATAGTGTGAATAGACAAAAGTACAATAGCCACGTTTAGGATGCCACTAGGTACTCTGACTGTTTGCTAGTATAATGGCTTAGTTAAAAAGAGTTGTAGTGTGCAATGCAGGCAGACGTGCTGCAAATATCTTTACAATAGTGTGAATAGACAAAAGTACAATAGCCACGTTTAGGATGCCACTAGGTACACTGACTGTTTGCTAGTATAATGGCTTAGTTAAAAAGAGTTGTAGTGTGCAATGCAGGCAGACGTGCTGCAAATATCTTTACAATAGTGTGAATAGACAAAAGTACAATAGCCACGTTTAGGATGCCACTAGGTACACTGACTGTTTGCTAGTATAATGGCTTAGTTAAAAAGAGTTGGAGTGTGCAATGCAGGCAGACGTGCTGCAAATATCTTTACAATAGTGTGTATAGACAAAAGTACAATAGCCACGTTTAGGATGCCACTAGGTACAATGACTGTTTGCTAGTATAATGGCTTAGTTAAAAAGAGTTGGAGTGTGCAATGCAGGCAGACGTGCTGCAAATATCTTTACAATAGTGTGAATAGACAAAAGTACAATAGCCACGTTTAGGATGCCACTAGGTACACTGACTGTTTGCTAGTATAATGGCTTAGTTAAAAAGAGTTGGAGTGTGCAATGCAGGCAGACGTGATGCAAATATCTTTGCAATAGTGTGACTAGACAAAAGTACAATAGCCACGTTTAGGATGCCACTAGGTACACTGACTGTTTGCTAGTATAATGGCTTAGTTAAAAAAAGTTGGAGTGTGCAATGCAGGCAGACGTGCTGCAAATATCTTTACAATAGTGTGAATAGACAAAAGTACAATAGCCACGTTTAGGATGCCACTAGGTACACTGACTGTTTGCTAGTATAATGGCTTAGTTAAAAAAAGTTGGAGTGTGCAATGCAGGCAGACGTGCTGCAAATATCTTTACAATAGTGTGAATAGACAAAAGTACAATAGCCACGTTTAGGATGCCACTAGGTACACTGACTGTTTGCTAGTATAATGGCTTAGTTAAAAAGAGTTGTAGTGTGCAATGCAGGCAGACGTGCTGCAAATATCTTTACAATAGTGTGAATAGACAAAAGTACAATAGCCACGTTTAGGATGCCACTAGGTACACTGACTGTTTGCTAGTATAATGGCTTAGTTAAAAAGAGTTGGAGTGTGCAATGCAGGCAGACGTGCTGCAAATATCTTTACAATAGTGTGAATAGACAAAAGTACAATAGCCACGTTTAGGATGCCACTAGGTACACTGACTGTTTGCTAGTATAATGGCTTAGGTAAAAAAAGTTGGGAGTGTGCAATGCAGGCAGACATGCTGCAAATATCTTTACAATAGTGTGAATAGACAAAAGTACAATAGCCACGTTTAGGATGCCACTAGGTACACTGAATGTTTGCTAGTATAATGGCTTAGTTAAAAAAAGTTGGAGTGTGCAATGCAGGCAGACGTGCTGCAAATATCTTTACAATAGTGTGAATAGACAAAAGTACAATAGCCACGTTTAGGATGCCACTAGGTACACTGACTGTTTGCTAGTATAATGGCTTAGTTAAAAAAAGTTGGAGTGTGCAATGCAGGCAGACGTGCTGCAAATATCTTTACAATAGTGTGAATAGACAAAAGTACAATAGCCACGTTTAGGATGCCACTAGGTACACTGACTGTTTGCTAGTATAATGGCTTAGTTAAAAAGAGTTGGAGTGTGCAATGCAGGCAGACGTGCTGCAAATATCTTTACAATAGTGTGAATAGACAAAAGTACAATAGCCACGTTTAGGATGCCACTAGGTACTCTGACTGTTTGCTAGTATAATGGCTTAGTTAAAAAGATTTGTAGTGTGCAATGCAGGCAGACGTGCTGCAAATATCTTTACAATAGTGTGAATAGACAAAAGTACAATAGCCACGTTTAGGATGCCACTAGGTACACTGACTGTTTGCTAGTATAATGGCTTAGTTAAAAAGAGTTGTAGTGTGCAATGCAGGCAGACGTGCTGCAAATATCTTTACAATAGTGTGAATAGACAAAAGTACAATAGCCACGTTTAGGATGCCACTAGGTACACTGACTGTTTGCTAGTATAATGGCTTAGTTAAAAAAAGTTGGAGTGTGCAATGCAGGCAGACGTGCTGCAAATATCTTTACAATAGTGTGAATAGACAAAAGTACAATAGCCACGTTTAGGATGCCACTAGGTACACTGACTGTTTGCTAGTATAATGGCTTAGTTAAAAAGAGTTGGAGTGTGCAATGCAGGCAGACGTGCTGCAAATATCTTTACAATAGTGTGAATAGACAAAAGTACAATAGCCACGTTTAGGATGCCACTAGGTACACTGACTGTTTGCTAGTATAATGGCTTAGTTAAAAAGAGTTGTAGTGTGCAATGCAGGCAGACGTGCTGCAAATATCTTTACAATAGTGTGAATAGACAAAAGTACAATAGCCACGTTTAGGATGCCACTAGGTACACTGACTGTTTGCTAGTATAATGACTTAGTTAAAAAAAGTTGGAGTGTGCAATGCAGGCAGACGTGCTGCAAATATCTTTACAATAGTGTGAATAGACAAAAGTACAATAGCCACGTTTAGGATGCCACTAGGTACACTGAATGTTTGCTAGTATAATGGCTTAGTTAAAAAAGTTGGAGTATGCAATGCAGGCAGACGTGCTGCAAATATTTTTACAATAGTGTGAATAGACAAAAGTACAATAGCCACGTTTAGGATTGCCACTAGGTACACTGACTGTTTGCTAGTATAATGGCTTAGTTAAAAAGAGTTGTAGTGTGCAATGCAGGCAGACGTGCTGCAAATATCTTTACAATAGTGTGAATAGACAAAAGTACAATAGCCACGTTTAGGATGCCACTAGGTACACTGACTGTTTGCTAGTATAATGGCTTAGTTAAAAAGAGTTGTAGTGTGCAATGCAGGCAGACGTGCTGCAAATATCTTTACAATAGTGTGAATAGACAAAAGTACAATAGCCACGTTTAGGATGCCACTAGGTACACTGACTGTTTGCTAGTATAATGGCTTAGTTAAAAAGAGTTGGAGTGTGCAATGCAGGCAGACGTGCTGCAAATATCTTTACAATAGTGTGTATAGACAAAAGTACAATAGCCACGTTTAGGATGCCACTAGGTACAATGACTGTTTGCTAGTATAATGGCTTAGTTAAAAAGAGTTGGAGTGTGCAATGCAGGCAGACGTGCTGCAAATATCTTTACAATAGTGTGAATAGACAAAAGTACAATAGCCACGTTTAGGATGCCACTAGGTACACTGACTGTTTGCTAGTATAATGGCTTAGTTAAAAAGAGTTGTAGTGTGCAATGCAGGCAGACGTGCTGCAAATATCTTTACAATAGTGTGAATAGACAAAAGTACAATAGCCACGTTTAGGATGCCACTAGGTACACTGACTGTTTGCTAGTATAATGACTTAGTTAAAAAAAGTTGGAGTGTGCAATGCAGGCAGACGTGCTGCAAATATCTTTACAATAGTGTGAATAGACAAAAGTACAATAGCCACGTTTAGGATGCCACTAGGTACACTGAATGTTTGCTAGTATAATGGCTTAGTTAAAAAAAGTTGGAGTATGCAATGCAGGCAGACGTGCTGCAAATATTTTTACAATAGTGTGAATAGACAAAAGTACAATAGCCACGTTTAGGATGCCACTAGGTACACTGACTGTTTGCTAGTATAATGGCTTAGTTAAAAAGAGTTGTAGTGTGCAATGCAGGCAGACGTGCTGCAAATATCTTTACAATAGTGTGAATAGACAAAAGTACAATAGCCACGTTTAGGATGCCACTAGGTACACTGACTGTTTGCTAGTATAATGGCTTAGTTAAAAAGAGTTGTAGTGTGCAATGCAGGCAGACGTGCTGCAAATATCTTTACAATAGTGTGAATAGACAAAAGTACAATAGCCACGTTTAGGATGCCACTAGGTACACTGACTGTTTGCTAGTATAATGGCTTAGTTAAAAAGAGTTGGAGTGTGCAATGCAGGCAGACGTGCTGCAAATATCTTTACAATAGTGTGTATAGACAAAAGTACAATAGCCACGTTTAGGATGCCACTAGGTACAATGACTGTTTGCTAGTATAATGGCTTAGTTAAAAGAGTTGGAGTGTGCAATGCAGGCAGACGTGCTGCAAATATCTTTACAATAGTGTGAATAGACAAAAGTACAATAGCCACGTTTAGGATGCCACTAGGTACACTGACTGTTTGCTAGTATAATGGCTTAGTTAAAAAGAGTTGGAGTGTGCAATGCAGGCAGACGTGATGCAAATATCTTTGCAATAGTGTGACTAGACAAAAGTACAATAGCCACGTTTAGGATGCCACTAGGTACACTGACTGTTTGCTAGTATAATGGCTTAGTTAAAAAAAGTTGGAGTGTGCAATGCAGGCAGACGTGCTGCAAATATCTTTACAATAGTGTGAATAGACAAAAGTACAATAGCCACGTTTAGGATGCCACTAGGTACACTGACTGTTTGCTTAGTATAATGGCTTAGTTAAAAAAAGTTGGAGTGTGCAATGCAGGCAGACGTGCTGCAAATATCTTTACAATAGTGTGAATAGACAAAAGTACAATAGCCACGTTTAGGATGCCACTAGGTACACTGACTGTTTGCTAGTATAATGGCTTAGTTAAAAAGAGTTGTAGTGTGCAATGCAGGCAGACGTGCTGCAAATATCTTTACAATAGTGTGAATAGACAAAAGTACAATAGCCACGTTTAGGATGCCACTAGGTACACTGACTGTTTGCTAGTATAATGGCTTAGTTAAAAAGAGTTGTAGTGTGCAATGCAGGCAGACGTGCTGCAAATATCTTTACAATAGTGTGAATAGACAAAAGTACAATAGCCACGTTTAGGATGCCACTAGGTACACTGACTGTTTGCTAGTATAATGGCTTAGGTAAAAAAAGTTGGAGTGTGCAATGCAGGCAGACGTGCTGCAAATATCTTTACAATAGTGTGAATAGACAAAAGTACAATAGCCACGTTTAGGATGCCACTAGGTACTCTGACTGTTTGCTAGTATAATGGCTTAGTTAAAAAGAGTTGTAGTGTGCAATGCAGGCAGACGTGCTGCAAATATCTTTACAATAGTGTGAATAGACAAAAGTACAATAGCCACGTTTAGGATGCCACTAGGTACACTGACTGTTTGCTAGTATAATGGCTTAGTTAAAAAGAGTTGTAGTGTGCAATGCAGGCAGACGTGCTGCAAATATCTTTACAATAGTGTGAATAGACAAAAGTACAATAGCCACGTTTAGGATGCCACTAGGTACACTGAATGTTTGCTAGTATAATGGCTTAGTTAAAAAAAGTTGGAGTGTGCAATGCAGGCAGACGTGCTGCAAATATCTTTACAATAGTGTGAATAGACAAAAGTACAATAGCCACGTTTAGGATGCCACTAGGTACACTGACTGTTTGCTAGTATAATGGCTTAGTTAAAAAAAGTTGGAGTGTGCAATGCAGGCAGACGTGCTGCAAATATCTTTACAATAGTGTGAATAGACAAAAGTACAATAGCCACGTTTAGGATGCCACTAGGTACACTGACTGTTTGCTAGTATAATGGCTTAGTTAAAAAGAGTTGGAGTGTGCAATGCAGGCAGACGTGCTGCAAATATCTTTACAATAGTGTGAATAGACAAAAGTACAATAGCCACGTTTAGGATGCCACTAGGTACTCTGACTGTTTGCTAGTATAATGGCTTAGTTAAAAAGATTTGTAGTGTGCAATGCAGGCAGACATGCTGCAAATATCTTTACAATAGTGTGAATAGACAAAAGTACAATAGCCACGTTTAGGATGCCACTAGGTACACTGACTGTTTGCTAGTATAATGGCTTAGTTAAAAAGAGTTGTAGTGTGCAATGCAGGCAGACGTGCTGCAAATATCTTTACAATAGTGTGAATAGACAAAAGTACAATAGCCACGTTTAGGATGCCACTAGGTACACTGACTGTTTGCTAGTATAATGGCTTAGTTAAAAAAAGTTGGAGTGTGCAATGCAGGCAGACGTGCTGCAAATATCTTTACAATAGTGTGAATAGACAAAAGTACAATAGCCACGTTTAGGATGCCACTAGGTACACTGACTGTTTGCTAGTATAATGGCTTAGTTAAAAAGAGTTGGAGTGTGCAATGCAGGCAGACGTGCTGCAAATATCTTTACAATAGTGTGAATAGACAAAAGTACAATAGCCACGTTTAGGATGCCACTAGGTACACTGACTGTTTGCTAGTATAATGGCTTAGTTAAAAAGAGTTGTAGTGTGCAATGCAGGCAGACGTGCTGCAAATATCTTTACAATAGTGTGAATAGACAAAAGTACAATAGCCACGTTTAGGATGCCACTAGGTACACTGACTGTTTGCTAGTATAATGACTTAGTTAAAAAAAGTTGGAGTGTGCAATGCAGGCAGACGTGCTGCAAATATCTTTACAATAGTGTGAATAGACAAAAGTACAATAGCCACGTTTAGGATGCCACTAGGTACACTGAATGTTTGCTAGTATAATGGCTTAGTTAAAAAAAGTTGGAGTATGCAATGCAGGCAGACGTGCTGCAAATATTTTTACAATAGTGTGAATAGACAAAAGTACAATAGCCACGTTTAGGATGCCACTAGGTACACTGACTGTTTGCTAGTATAATGGCTTAGTTAAAAAGAGTTGTAGTGTGCAATGCAGGCAGACGTGCTGCAAATATCTTTACAATAGTGTGAATAGACAAAAGTACAATAGCCACGTTTAGGATGCCACTAGGTACACTGACTGTTTGCTAGTATAATGGCTTAGTTAAAAAAAGTTGGAGTGTGCAATGCAGGCAGACGTGCTGCAAATATCTTTACAATAGTGTGAATAGACAAAAGTACAATAGCCACGTTTAGGATGCCACTAGGTACACTGAATGTTTGCTAGTATAATGGCTTAGTTAAAAAAAGTTGGAGTATGCAATGCAGGCAGACGTGCTGCAAATATTTTTACAATAGTGTGAATAGACAAAAGTACAATAGCCACGTTTAGGATGCCACTAGGTACACTGACTGTTTGCTAGTATAATGGCTTAGTTAAAAAAAGTTGGAGTGTGCAATGCAGGCAGACGTGCTGCAAATATCTTTACAATAGTGTGAATAGACAAAAGTACAATAGCCACGTTTAGGATGCCACTAGGTACACTGACTGTTTGCTAGTATAATGGCTTAGTTAAAAAGAGTTGTAGTGTGCAATGCAGGCAGACATGCTGCAAATATCTTTACAATAGTGTGAATAGACAAAAGTACAATAGCCACGTTTAGGATGCCACTAGGTACACTGACTGTTTGCTAGTATAATGGCTTAGTTAAAAAGAGTTGTAGTGTGCAATGCAGGCAGACGTGCTGCAAATATCTTTACAATAGTGTGAATAGACAAAAGTACAATAGCCACGTTTAGGATGCCACTAGGTACACTGACTGTTTGCTAGTATAATGGCTTAGTTAAAAAAAGTTGGAGTGTGCAATGCAGGCAGACGTGCTGCAAATATCTTTACAATAGTGTGAATAGACAAAAGTACAATAGCCACGTTTAGGATGCCACTAGGTACACTGAATGTTTGCTAGTATAATGGCTTAGTTAAAAAAAGTTGGAGTGTGCAATGCAGGCAGACGTGCTGCAAATATCTTTACAATAGTGTGAATAGACAAAAGTACAATAGCCACGTTTAGGATGCCACTAGGTACACTGACTGTTTGCTAGTATAATGGCTTAGTTAAAAAAAGTTGGAGTGTGCAATGCAGGCAGACGTGCTGCAAATATCTTTACAATAGTGTGAATAGACAAAAGTACAATAGCCACTTTTAGGATGCCACTAGGTACACTGACTGTTTGCTAGTATAATGGCTTAGTTAAAAAGAGTTGGAGTGTGCAATGCAGGCAGACGTGCTGCAAATATCTTTACAATAGTGTGAATAAACAAAAGTACAATAGCCACGTTTAGGATGCCACTAGGTACTCTGACTGTTTGCTAGTATAATGGCTTAGTTAAAAAGAGTTGTAGTGTGCAATGCAGGCAGACGTGCTGCAAATATCTTTACAATAGTGTGAATAGACAAAAGTACAATAGCCACGTTTAGGATTCCACTAGGTACACTGACTGTTTGCTAGTATAATGGCTTAGTTAAAAAGAGTTGTAGTGTGCAATGCAGGCAGACGTGCTGCAAATATCTTTACAATAGTGTGAATAGACAAAAGTACAATAGCCACGTTTAGGATGCCACTAGGTACACTGACTGTTTGCTAGTATAATGGCTTAGTTAAAAAAAGTTGGAGTGTGCAATGCAGGCAGACGTGCTGCAAATATCTTTACAATAGTGTGAATAGACAAAAGTACAATAGCCACGTTTAGGATGCCACTAGGTACACTGACTGTTTGCTAGTATAATGGCTTAGTTAAAAAGAGTTGGAGTGTGCAATGCAGGCAGACGTGCTGCAAATATCTTTACAATAGTGTGAATAGACAAAAGTACAATAGCCACGTTTAGGATGCCACTAGGTACACTGACTGTTTGCTAGTATAATGGCTTAGTTAAAAAGAGTTGTAGTGTGCAATGCAGGCAGACGTGCTGCAAATATCTTTACAATAGTGTGAATAGACAAAAGTACAATAGCCACGTTTAGGATGCCACTAGGTACACTGACTGTTTGCTAGTATAATGGCTTAGTTAAAAAAAGTTGGAGTGTGCAATGCAGGCAGACGTGCTGCAAATATCTTTACAATAGTGTGAATAGACAAAAGTACAATAGCCACGTTTAGGATGCCACTAGGTACACTGAATGTTTGCTAGTATAATGGCTTAGTTAAAAAAAGTTGGAGTATGCAATGCAGGCAGACGTGCTGCAAATATTTTTACAATAGTGTGAATAGACAAAAGTACAATAGCCACGTTTAGGATGCCACTAGGTACACTGACTGTTTGCTAGTATAATGGCTTAGTTAAAAAGAGTTGTAGTGTGCAATGCAGGCAGACGTGCTGCAAATATCTTTACAATAGTGTGAATAGACAAAAGTACAATAGCCACGTTTAGGATGCCACTAGGTACACTGACTGTTTGCTAGTATAATGGCTTAGTTAAAAAAAGTTGGAGTGTGCAATGCAGGCAGACGTGCTGCAAATATCTTTACAATAGTGTGAATAGACAAAAGTACAATAGCCACGTTTAGGATGCCACTAGGTACACTGACTGTTTGCTAGTATAATGGCTTAGTTAAAAAAAGTTGGAGTGTGCAATGCAGGCAGACGTGCTGCAAATATCTTTACAATAGTGTGAATAGACAAAAGTACAATAGCCACGTTTAGGATGCCACTAGGTACACTGACTGTTTGCTAGTATAATGGCTTAGTTAAAAAAAGTTGGAGTGTGCAATGCAGGCAGACGTGCTGCAAATATCTTTACAATAGTGTGAATAGACAAAAGTACAATAGCCACGTTTAGGATGCCACTAGGTACACTGACTGTTTGCTAGTATAATGGCTTAGTTAAAAAGAGTTGTAGTGTGCAATGCAGGCAGACGTGCTGCAAATATCTTTACAATAGTGTGAATAGACAAAAGTACAATAGCCACGTTTAGGATGCCACTAGGTACACTGACTGTTTGCTAGTATAATGGCTTAGTTAAAAAGAGTTGTAGTGTGCAATGCAGGCAGACGTGCTGCAAATATCTTTACAATAGTGTGAATAGACAAAAGTACAATAGCCACATTTAGGATGCCACTAGGTACACTGACTGTTTGCTAGTATAATGGCTTAGTTAAAAAAAGTTGGAGTGTGCAATGCAGGCAGACGTGCTGCAAATATCTTTACAATAGTGTGAATAGACAAAAGTACAATAGCCACGTTTAGGATGCCACTAGGTACACTGAATGTTTGCTAGTATAATGGCTTAGTTAAAAAAAGTTGGAGTGTGCAATGCAGGCAGACGTGCTGCAAATATCTTTACAATAGTGTGAATAGACAAAAGTACAATAGCCACGTTTAGGATGCCACTAGGTACACTGACTGTTTGCTAGTATAATGGCTTAGTTAAAAAAAGTTGGAGTGTGCAATGCAGGCAGACGTGCTGCAAATATCTTTACAATAGTGTGAATAGACAAAAGTACAATAGCCACGTTTAGGATGCCACTAGGTACACTGACTGTTTGCTAGTATAATGGCTTAGTTAAAAAGAGTTGTAGTGTGCAATGCAGGCAGACGTGCTGCAAATATCTTTACAATAGTGTGAATAGACAAAAGTACAATAGCCACGTTTAGGATGCCACTAGGTACACTGACTGTTTGCTAGTATAATGGCTTAGTTAAAAAGAGTTGTAGTGTGCAATGCAGGCAGACGTGCTGCAAATATCTTTACAATAGTGTGAATAGACAAAAGTACAATAGCCACGTTTAGGATGCCACTAGGTACACTGACTGTTTGCTAGTATAATGGCTTAGTTAAAAAAAAGTTGGAGTGTGCAATGCAGGCAGACGTGCTGCAAATATCTTTACAATAGTGTGAATAGACAAAAGTACAATAGCCACGTTTAGGATGCCACTAGGTACACTGACTGTTTGCTAGTATAATGGCTTAGTTAAAAAGAGTTGTAGTGTGCAATGCAGGCAGACGTGCTGCAAATATCTTTACAATAGTGTGAATAGACAAAAGTACAATAGCCACGTTTAGGATGCCACTAGGTACACTGACTGTTTGCTAGTATAATGGCTTAGTTAAAAAGAGTTGTAGTGTGCAATGCAGGCAGACGTGCTGCAAATATCTTTACAATAGTGTGAATAGACAAAAGTACAATAGCCACGTTTAGGATGCCACTAGGTACACTGACTGTTTGCTAGTATAATGGCTTAGTTAAAAAAAGTTGGAGTGTGCAATGCAGGCAGACGTGCTGCAAATATCTTTACAAAAGTGTGAATAGACAAAAGTACAATAGCCACGTTTAGGATGCCACTAGGTACACTGAATGTTTGCTAGTATAATGGCTTAGTTAAAAAAAGTTGGAGTGTGCAATGCAGGCAGACGTGCTGCAAATATCTTTACAATAGTGTGAATAGACAAAAGTACAATAGCCACGTTTAGGATTCCACTAGGTACACTGACTGTTTGCTAGTATAATGGCTTAGTTAAAAAAAGTTGGAGTGTGCAATGCAGGCAGACGTGCTGCAAATATCTTTACAATAGTGTGAATAGACAAAAGTACAATAGCCACGTTTAGGATGCCACTAGGTACACTGACTGTTTGCTAGTATAATGGCTTAGTTAAAAAGAGTTGTAGTGTGCAATGCAGGCAGACGTGCTGCAAATATCTTTACAATAGTGTGAATAGACAAAAGTACAATAGCCACGTTTAGGATGCCACTAGGTACACTGACTGTTTGCTAGTATAATGGCTTAGTTAAAAAGAGTTGTAGTGTGCAATGCAGGCAGACGTGCTGCAAATATCTTTACAATAGTGTGAATAGACAAAAGTACAATAGCCACGTTTAGGATGCCACTAGGTACACTGACTGTTTGCTAGTATAATGGCTTAGTTAAAAAAAAGTTGGAGTGTGCAATGCAGGCAGACGTGCTGCAAATATCTTTACAATAGTGTGAATAGACAAAAGTACAATAGCCACGTTTAGGATGCCACTAGGTACACTGACTGTTTGCTAGTATAATGGCTTAGTTAAAAAAAAGTTGGAGTGTGCAATGCAGGCAGACGTGCTGCAAATATCTTTACAATAGTGTGAATAGACAAAAGTACAATAGCCACGTTTAGGATGCCACTAGGTACACTGAATGTTTGCTAGTATAATGGCTTAGTTAAAAAAAGTTGGAGTATGCAATGCAGGCAGACGTGCTGCAAATATTTTTACAATAGTGTGAATAGACAAAAGTACAATAGCCACGTTTAGGATGCCACTAGGTACACTGACTGTTTGCTAGTATAATGGCTTAGTTAAAAAGAGTTGTAGTGTGCAATGCAGGCAGACGTGCTGCAAATATCTTTACAATAGTGTGAATAGACAAAAGTACAATAGCCACGTTTAGGATGCCACTAGGTACACTGACTGTTTGCTAGTATAATGGCTTAGTTAAAAAAAGTTGGAGTGTGCAATGCAGGCAGATGTGCTGCAAATATCTTTACAATAGTGTGAATAGACAAAAGTACAATAGCCACGTTTAGGATGCCACTAGGTACACTGACTGTTTGCTAGTATAATGGCTTAGTTAAAAAAAGTTGGAGTGTGCAATGCAGGCAGACGTGCTGCAAATATCTTTACAATAGTGTGAATAGACAAAAGTACAATAGCCACGTTTAGGATGCCACTAGGTACACTGACTGTTTGCTAGTATAATGGCTTAGTTAAAAAAAGTTGGAGTGTGCAATGCAGGCAGACGTGCTGCAAATATCTTTACAATAGTGTGAATAGACAAAAGTACAATAGCCACGTTTAGGATGCCACTAGGTACACTGACTGTTTGCTAGTATAATGGCTTAGTTAAAAAGAGTTGTAGTGTGCAATGCAGGCAGACGTGCTGCAAATATCTTTACAATAGTGTGAATAGACAAAAGTACAATAGCCACGTTTAGGATGCCACTAGGTACACTGACTGTTTGCTAGTATAATGGCTTAGTTAAAAAGAGTTGTAGTGTGCAATGCAGGCAGACGTGCTGCAAATATCTTTACAATAGTGTGAATAGACAAAAGTACAATAGCCACGTTTAGGATGCCACTAGGTACACTGACTGTTTGCTAGTATAATGGCTTAGTTAAAAAAAGTTGGAGTGTGCAATGCAGGCAGACGTGCTGCAAATATCTTTACAATA
This sequence comes from Anomaloglossus baeobatrachus, assembly GCF_048569485.1. NCBI lineage: Eukaryota > Metazoa > Chordata > Amphibia > Anura > Aromobatidae > Anomaloglossus > Anomaloglossus baeobatrachus. The sequence goes on from NC_134359.1 coordinate 191,570,242, forward strand.
GTGTGAATAGACAAAAGTACAATAGCCACGTTTAGGATGCCACTAGGTACACTGAATGTTTGCTAGTATAATGGCTTAGTTAAAAAAAGTTGGAGTGTGCAATGCAGGCAGACGTGCTGCAAATATCTTTACAATAGTGTGAATAGACAAAAGTACAATAGCCACGTTTAGGATGCCACTAGGTACACTGACTGTTTGCTAGTATAATGGCTTAGTTAAAAAAAGTTGGAGTGTGCAATGCAGGCAGACGTGCTGCAAATATCTTTACAATAGTGTGAATAGACAAAAGTACAATAGCCACGTTTAGGATGCCACTAGGTACACTGACTGTTTGCTAGTATAATGGCTTAGTTAAAAAGAGTTGTAGTGTGCAATGCAGGCAGACGTGCTGCAAATATCTTTACAATAGTGTGAATAGACAAAAGTACAATAGCCACGTTTAGGATGCCACTAGGTACACTGACTGTTTGCTAGTATAATGGCTTAGTTAAAAAGAGTTGTAGTGTGCAATGCAGGCAGACGTGCTGCAAATATCTTTACAATAGTGTGAATAGACAAAAGTACAATAGCCACGTTTAGGATGCCACTAGGTACACTGACTGTTTGCTAGTATAATGGCTTAGTTAAAAAAAAGTTGGAGTGTGCAATGCAGGCAGACGTGCTGCAAATATCTTTACAATAGTGTGAATAGACAAAAGTAAAATAGCCACGTTTAGGATGCCACTAGGTACACTGACTGTTTGCTAGTATAATGGCTTAGTTAAAAAGAGTTGTAGTGTGCAATGCAGGCAGACGTGCTGCAAATATCTTTACAATAGTGTGAATAGACAAAAGTACAATAGCCACGTTTAGGATGCCACTAGGTACACTGACTGTTTGCTAGTATAATGGCTTAGTTAAAAAGAGTTGTAGTGTGCAATGCAGGCAGACGTGCTGCAAATATCTTTACAATAGTGTGAATAGACAAAAGTACAATAGCCACGTTTAGGATGCCACTAGGTACACTGACTGTTTGCTAGTATAATGGCTTAGTTAAAAAAGTTGGAGTGTGCAATGCAGGCAGACGTGCTGCAAATATCTTTACAAAAGTGTGAATAGACAAAAGTACAATAGCCACGTTTAGGATGCCACTAGGTACACTGAATGTTTGCTAGTATAATGGCTTAGTTAAAAAAGAGTTGGAGTGTGCAATGCAGGCAGACGTGCTGCAAATATCTTTACAATAGTGTGAATAGACAAATGTACAATAGCCACGTTTAGGATGCCACTAGGTACACTGACTGTTTGCTAGTATAATGGCTTAGTTAAAAAAGTTGGAGTGTGCAATGCAGGCAGACGTGCTGCAAATATCTTTACAATAGTGTGAATAGACAAAAGTACAATAGCCACGTTTAGGATGCCACTAGGTACACTGACTGTTTGCTAGTATAATGGCTTAGTTAAAAAGAGTTGTAGTGTGCAATGCAGGCAGACGTGCTGCAAATATCTTTACAATAGTGTGAATAGACAAAAGTACAATAGCCACGTTTAGGATGCCACTAGGTACACTGACTGTTTGCTAGTATAATGCTTAGTTAAAAAGAGTTGTAGTGTGCAATGCAGGCAGACGTGCTGCAAATATCTTTACAATAGTGTGAATAGACAAAAGTACAATAGCCACGTTTAGGATGCCACTAGGTACACTGACTGTTTGCTAGTATAATGCTTAGTTAAAAAAAAGTTGGAGTGTGCAATGCAGGCAGACGTGCTGCAAATATCTTTACAATAGTGTGAATAGACAAAAGTACAATAGCCACGTTTAGGATGCACTAGGTACACTGACTGTTTGCTAG